>NC_085047.1:24736877-25045700 GCF_963662255.1 Cinclus cinclus | reverse complement strand
CCTGGCTAGCTTGGCTGAGATGTACATAAGGATGGTTGGACATCTCAGTGCTAGAGCACTGTCTCTCAGAACAAGTCCCAGATATTACTAATTATGAAAATGAAACAACAGCAATCTGAAAGACTTAACCAAGCCCATGAAGCAACTTTCTGTTTGGCACATGATGCAGGAATGCCACCATTCAGACCCATGCTGTGGGTTCTAAGGTGTTATTTCCTGGATCCTGAATAGGTGCAACATGAAAAGTCTGTCTTTGGGATCCATATTCTATAGCAGCCTGGATATACTCTCCTGCCCTTTTCGAAAACTGTGACTCTCATGCAGTTGTATCTGACCCCAATATAAAATGCTCTTAATGTGAAATAATGGAAGTTTTAGCCAAGGTTATCAGAGGTTTGGCTGTGAGCAAACTGAAGTCCCACTACTGCAAGCAGCCAGCAAGAGGGTACCTCTGAAAACTCACACGTTTTCTGCATAAAACACATTTTCAGGCAGAATAATGTTTCTTTAATTGTTCCCGTCATGAAAGGTGGTCCTTGGCTTAGTTTCATATTGTCTCTGCAATGTGAAATGGGTTAGCCTTTAGCAAGTAGCGTTTGCAGCTGAGTTTGAAGGCAGTCTCATTTCAGCTCAAGAACCCTAGTGTTTCTCATTTCAGGGAGTCTTGTGCACAACAGCATTGTGTTCAGTTTTGACTATCAGCTTGTACCACCATTCTTCAGGGCTGGCTTTAGCACACCTTCATGGCTCCTCCTGGCCTTTTGGCTGTATGTTTTTATTATTTCTAGTTTTTCCAGTCTTAATTGCAGTTTTCTTTTTAAACAGTAGACAGAGCTGACTCATGCTGTTGACTCCATGACCTACTTCTCATTTCAACCTCCACCTGCTTAAAAAGTTTAGTAGTTGGCAGAATGTCTTCTGGGGCTGATGTGTGAGCAATGGACCATTAAAAAGAAAAGTGAAATATAAAACTCCTTTTGTGTCAGGAGCTCTGGATCTGCTGGTGAACAGCTGCTCTGCTGACCACTGAACCTAGGGAAGGGAAGAAAGAAGAATCTCTTGAGAAGCAAAATGGCCTAGTGGAAGTCAAACCCCTATCTTTCTTGCTGTATTATCTAACAAAAGTGAAAAATAGCTTTTTTGTTGTTGTTGTCCTTGGTATGAAATGCATTGAAATATCAGGAAGAAACAAAGTATTTCAGTGAGGAATGAATGGTGCAAGCTATGTATTTCTGTTTTGGTTTTATCAACTCACTGTGTGACTTTGATTATGCGTCTTAGTTTCACCCTGTATTAAGTGAAACTTGGAAAAATGTGTAGTGTAGTTTTTGATATTACACTTTATTTATATAGATTCCCAGGGACCCTGCAGTGCTTTAATGACTATCCCCCTATTACGGCAGTGTCACATAGACTTCAACAACTTAGAGTTGAGCTAAACTGACAGGTAGAAATTTCATTATGCTAACTTTCCCCACAGCTAGCTTCTCCCTCAAAAAGCAAGCCTTGCTTTAAGCCTCAGTGAAGTAACAGCACATTTCTGATTATATGAAGAGGCTCAAATATAGTGGAATGAATTTATTAACAAACAGATTTGTGCTCTCCCATAATTAAGCACTACAGAAATAGTGCTTGTCACCTTCCCTTTAGAGAAAGTGAAAATAACCACCATACGTTAGGTAGTTTTCTCCAAAAATAAAGTTTTATTCTTGAATCCTTTCAAGCCTTATATTAACAAAAACATATGTTTTATTTTCTTGAATGTTAATACAGTTTTTTGTTTGCATATAAATGTTCTTGTGGAGTGTTTATACCACTCTGAAGGAAGAACATTGTTCACACACATGAAAATCTGCAAATGAAAACAAAACAAAAGTAAAGCTAGCACATCTGCTTTAATATCTCAGAGAGTAAACCAGATGTGTGTATATATAATATATACATGCTAGCAGTAGATGTTAAATTATATTTTAAGAATTTGTTCCAGCTTAATAGCCTAAAATGTTGTTAGATACATAGACAAGGAAATTACTTAATGAAAAATATATGATTTTTAACCTGACAGTGTCCTTAATTAAGTTATGAGATCCTTAGATGAATGATGTTATAACACTGCAGTGTGTAGCTTCTGTTATTTATAAGACAATGCCAAACAGCTACCTCAAACCAGTTAAAGCAAGGAAAATCTCACTGAAACTTGCCATTCTGAGCAAGTGACTTCTGAATCTTTCTAGAGAATTCATGAAGCTTAAGTATCTCAAACACAGTACCCAGCTAGATCTTTCTGATGCAGGAATTGCACATTAGGAGAAAATAATTATAATAATATTAAGTTAATAAAAAACAAGATCTTGGCAAGTTTTCAAATTTAAAAAAAAACAAAAAAAAAAACAAGTATTTCAGTTGTGGTGATGGATGAAATTTGTTAGGAATCTTGGTATCCTCAGCTACCTTACAAAGTCAGCCCTAGTAGTGCAGCGAAGGTTTCAGCACTGAGGTATGCTGAGGCTCATCCTCAGCACTCTGAGCTCCAAGCGGCCACAGGGCTGAGCAGGGAGCCTGGTGTGTGATGCACAGCGGGGCTCTGCTGGCACCAGGCAGCGCTGAACCATTTCTGTCCCTCTCAATGTGAGGACCAGGGACGCCAAGATTAGCAGCTCACCCTGATCCCAGCTAAAAGCCTGGCCCAGCCAAGCTGAGCTGTAAAACAGCAGGAATCTTGAGAGTTTGTGTTCTCCAGCTTATGAATTGCTTATGGAGGTCCCATACTTCATATCTTTCTTTGTCTGTGGAATCTTTTTTATGATTTTCACTGTATAGAAATTAGGAATGGTGCGTGGCTCTGAAGGCAGGAAGGCTAGTTGCTATTGATGCAAGAGTTTTTAAAAGGATGAATATTGGTTTTGTTGTTGGCTAAATTATCATTAGTGATTTTTTTTTTTTTTACCTCTGCCCAGTTATTTTATCAATTAGGTACTTTAGTAAATAAATCAGCTAAAATTTAAGCAAATAAATAATAAAAAATAGGAAATCCCAGAGATATTGAAATAAAGCATAAATATTTTCTTTCTGGGTCCCTGATTTTATCCTGAATATGTCATTGATGTATGATTGATTAATATCTCTTACTTTCTCTTTGCTATTCCTATTACTCTTGAAAGCTGTAAAAATCCTAAACTACGTGGAATTTCAATAAAACTGAATGCAGCATGAGCAGGTTGTAGAAAAGAACTTGTAACATACTTGCAACTTTTTTCCTAGTCTGACTTCAGAAAAATCCTTAGAAAATAATGACATTGTTAGCTTTAAAGGCTTGATTCTAGTAATATTGTTGAAGCAGTCAAAATACAAAATTGCTAAGTAGATCTTTAAGAAAATTCATATAATATCTTAACATGATTATAATTTTAAGCTAGTTTTCTATAGTAGTTCAAGCTCTAACTCCTCGAACTGATATACTTTAATCATGTCTTATACTGATCATGCTTGGCATGGAAAATGAATGCATGCAAGGCTTAGATTAACCATGCACCACAGATGTATTCAGTGAGCCTGTTTCCTGTTTTGCTGTATAAGCCCACCCAATACAATCCTTTAGAGACATTTTTATCTGCTAATAAGGATAATTGCAGTCATTCTTGCTGCCATTTATAAAATTATAAGACATTTATTTAGTCAGTTGTGGTGTTTAAGGCTGTTAACTTTCCCTGACCAGAACTGAAGCTCTGCTGGCAAGTGTTTATCCAAGACTTCAGTGGTACACCTGATCTCCTGGTTTGCCAACAGATCATTAGTCCATGATGAGGCATTTACCACATGGAGATTTGTACCAGAGACACAAGAAGTTCTGGTTCTCACCTCTATCTGCTTTTATACCATTTTGGTTGCATAGAGATGATCCAGATATCCTGAGTCTTGTAGGCTGTGGATAGAGACCCTAAAGCCTGGAAGGTTTCAGCACTGTACATTAGTGTGAGCAGAAATGCAGATTCAAGGGGCTTCAGGCAGAGAAATGAGATATGTGTTGTCCTGCAGATTGAGTGAGACCATTTCAAGAGGAGTGGAAGTCTGCTGAGTAGGCTGCCAGAAATGTCACATCTGCTTGAAGAAGCATAGAATTGTTTGTGCTGAAAGTGTACTTAAATTAAGATAATCTAGTTCCAGAGAACCTGCCATGGACAAGGACACCTTCCACTAGATCAGGGTGCTCAAAGTCCCATTCTCAAGGGAAGAGAGACCTTCTTGCAGCCCTTCTGCCACTCATGATAGCTTCTTGGGCTACATCTAACTTCAGTCTTCATTTCTCCTGTAAACCATTGCAAAACTCCTTTCCACCCCACCCACTTCTGCCGTATTTTTGAACTGCAAATAATGAAAACAATTTGATGGGTACATGGTGGAGTCTGGAATTTCCTGTATTTATTCTGATGTTACATACAAAGTGCCTGACAGGCTCAGTTCCTTATTTCAAGAGTTGAGCATATATTTTAAATCAATAGGAATTTCACCATTGACTTGAATTTGAATTGTTGAAAGGACTCTTGTTTTGAGGGAAGATATCTAAAAGTGTCAGAACAAGCACATCTGTTAGCCAGACATCACTTCAAGATCCTGAATTTAGTAGAAAGTTGTAAAGGTTTTGTGGGAAATAATGGACTGCTTTGGGGAACTGCAGAGTATTCAGATTAATCCTCTAGACAGAAGTTTGTGAGCTTAGGGACTCTTCAGTATAGAAATGCTGGAATCATGAGCTAAATGTTACAGTACATGACTTGGTTCTACTGAAAAGGGGTATCATCCTTTTAACTTGTGAGATCCTGCTTTCTATAGGTACATCAAAGTGAAATAATTCAGGCAGGGGCAACATCGGCAAAAACTGTGACTTACTGATTTCACTCTCATTGGTATTTGTTCCATGCACTTCCTGTTTATTCTTCCTAATTCACAGTATAGATGATTTTTGTTGTTGTTTACCCACATGAATAGACAAGCTCATGAAATGGTCTTAAGCAGCAAATGGCTTTGGAAGTCAGACAAAGTGAACTAATCTCCAGTTCATAAACATATGGGGATGCTGAAAGAACAAATGCTCCAGCAAGCAACTTTAAAGAGGAATTGGGATGTAGAGTTTCTGACAGAAAGGAATTGGAGGTGACAGAACACAATACAGCCTGAGCACAATGACACACTGAGTGGAGAAATGTAATTAACTAAAGAGGGATAATAGGTGAATCAACTAGAAAAACAGACACCAGAGAGAGCAGAGAGAAAAGAAAAAGAAAAGAACCATCTGACCATAGGAAAACAAAACAGAGAACTTTGCAGAATTTTACTAGCCAGCCTGTGAAGCCAAAGAGAGTATGTGAATTTTTTTAAAGCTCATTTGTTTCTTAGACAGCCAGGGAAAGGACACTGCAAGGGAAGAAGGGACTATGCCCTCATTCAGCTCAGACTGCTTCAAAGGTCTGCCCAGTGTGATAAACAGAGCAAACCCTTTTGTGATCTCTGGATGAAAGTCATGACAGTAAGTAAAAAAATTATTCAGAGGCCAAGTCGAGCAATCCTCAGCCCTGATTCAATAAAAACTGCCATTGTTTCACACATGAGTGTCCAGAAAACAGAGGGTACAGGGGCACTGAGCCAACTGGTTTTTGATTTTGTATTTGTTTTGTTTTTTCTTTTCTCTCTTCTATTTTTTTTTTTTTAATTCATTGTAGGGAGGGAAAAAAAAGCACAAAACAAAAACGCTGAATGGCTTTTCAGGGTGGAGAAAACTGTGAGAAAGGGCAGGGGCCACCCACTTGTGCCCTGTCAAGGCTGAGCAGATCCTCCACTACTTTCTTTCCACCTGCCCTGAATCTGCTTTATGCTTTGCATCATTCATTTGCAAAAACTTGTCTCCTTTCAGACCAAAAAGGGAACTTTGCAGAAAGTTATGGGCAAACAGTCTGAATGGAAGCTGCTCTGCAAACATAATTATTGCATTTGCCGTTAAATGCAAACTAGTAGCGAAGCAGTAAGAACAACTAGGCATTCAGCAGAGAGAGGTCAGGTATAAATGCTTTGATAGTTAGGTGGAATTCGAATTAGACACTTTCTTAGCATCTTAAAAGAAACAGTCTCACCTCTGGCTCAGGACATATCCTTCATTTCTCTCTCTATTCCCACCCCCTCCCCCCTTGCCTGTGTGTACAATAAGATCATAGTCAAAGCAAAGCAAGCAGGTCTGGCTCTAAGGGCTGCGTTGAAATAAGTGAAGCATCTTGGTGATCTGTTCTTCTTAAAAGAGTGCATAGTCACTTCCCCAGCATCTTCTTGTAGCTCAGGATAGAATTTCACCTCAGGTTTCAGTGATAGTTTGGGAGGCTGGGGGTGCTTTTCTTTTCCTTGGGAGTAAGCTTTCCTAGTTCGGGTAACTTCTGCAGTTACAAAGTAGTAAGAAAGGCTGTTGTTTGGGTGCCATTTCTTTCAAGTATTGAAGGCAGTGGGAGTTTGGAAGAGCCCAGCAGAGCACCTAACACATTGCAGAGATAGGCTTCATGCTGTGCTTCACAGGCAGTCTTAACTCAGGCAAACACATACCGAAGTCAGGTGAGGTTTTCCCTGAGTGAGAAATGAGGCAAGATCCTGATCTTTTACCCAGGCACAATTCTAAAAACTTTAGAAGAGTTGATTTTGACTTACAGCGTGGTAGCCAAGATCAGCATCTGGGCTTTGATAAGGACTTCAGCATTTGGCCACAGTCCCATGAAGGTCTTAATTAAGGTATTAATTAATTTATTTATTAAAATGGCCAATTGCATTGACTTTAATAACCCTTACCTCAAGGTTCACTTGAAAGAAAACTAATAAGACTTTTTATTGAGAGAGGAAAAAAGAAACAGTTTAGCTATGGTCAGCCAGGGTGGGAAATTCCATTGTGGCTGCAAGCCCATGGCAGGTAGAGTGGAATTTAATGAAGGAAACTGCTGTGTTTTTGTGTCGTTCTGTATGTTTTTCCTTTAAAACCAAGAGCTGGGCAGGCTTCCCATTTGACCTGATGTGACCCAAGCAAATTGCTTCTTATATAAAAACAGCTGCAGACTTGGAGAATGTGAAAATGCACTGTATCCTTTTTCCAACTCAGGGAAAATGAAAGCCTGAGAAACAGGACGGCCCTGTCAATACTCGTTGAGCAAAACTATCACTCAAGCTCTATAAAGAGAGATTAGAACAGGCTTCCTTATGCCAGAGGGATTTATTATAAGTTAGATCTCTTTAGGTGTTTTCTTTTTTAAAAAAGCAGACACACCATCAGTGAGAAAAAAATCCATTTTTCAGGATTTTTTTTTTTTTGTGAAGGGAGGAGAAAAAGAAACTCTCGTAAAGGAGGAGAAAGGGGGAGCAAGGAGAAGAAAAAAACTTTAACTAACACACCTGAATGAAAAGAAATAAATTGATAATTGTTAAAACTTGGGCAAAAAGCCCAGCTTTTAGCCTTTGCTGTAACTTGGGAGAGCACAGGCGCAAGGATTCAGGGTGTGCCTATTGATATTGTATTCAGATGTGTTGCCTTGGCATGTGTACTGACGGATTTATTTGAAAAACAAAGCAAAAAAAAGGCATTGTGTGCTCGTGAAATGACTTCATAAAATCCTTCCCTTTATGAATTATTTTGATCACAGGGCTTGTTGTTTAAATTTCTAAAGTACTGTGCTTTTTTTTTAAATTGCCTTCTTTTCAGAACTGTCTGTTCTCAAGTTGGCACCTTCCGCATAGCAGCATGCAGAGATTAAAGGAGAGGGGAGGAAGGGGAGGTGTGGAGGCTTTCATGAGACCAAGAGGGTGCATAAGCAAACTCACATCTTGTGTTGGTCACCCTGAAAGGAAGCCTGAGCTCTGAGCCACTCTTCTCCCTTACAGGCATGTCTAATCTGCATCACCCACTCCAAGGAGACACAAGCAAACACTTGGACTGTCACATGCTGCCATGTTAGAGGAGACAGAATAGACTTGTTTGCTCTGTCTTGCTTAAAATGGAGGTGAACAGCTTCCTACACAGGAAAGCAAAATATGGTAATACTTTCCAAGTTCAGTGAGGCCTGTTTTTCCAAAACACAGGTTTTGCTTGTGCACCACGGGTTTCTGACTGTTGCTGGACGTTTTTTCTTGCCATGGCTCAGGAGTACAGCTGAGAGACACCATGAGCACTCCAAACATTGCACACTAAAGGGGCACCATATAGAAGGAAACTCCTGGTTGTTTTGTTCCAGATATGGTGTTAAGGATCTGCATAGTCAGTGTTAGTTACTTCCACAAGATCAACATTCACCATCATCATCCAGATCCTGTATTTATCTAGATGTTATAATGGAATTTTCAGATGAGGCACGAAACCTACAGTTCAGGAGAGTGTGGGTTCACTTGCAATGTCTTCTTTCTTTTTTCTGGGGAACATTCACAAGATCCTGATTGTATTTTGTGCTACTTGATAGAATCTGATGTAACATAGTATTTGCGACAGCCCCCCCAGGGCTATTGCTGCTTATGTAAAGGAGGAGGTCAGAACAGTATTGAACGAGCTTTTTCTTGTAAAGTCATATTTATATCATTAAAATTTCCAAAGAAAAGTGATATTTCTGCCCAGAATGCTGGTGTTTTCCGAAGGAGATACCCTGATTTGAGGTTAGAGTTAAGAGATTTCTGTTACATGTATTGATTTTTTGCTTCTCTTCTCATTGCCCTGTCTGCTGAGCATACAGATAACAGCTACACATTTAAATGGGTGAGGAGACAGCAAACAGTGATTCAGGGTTCTAGATTGTGTCAAAAAAGATGCTGATTCCCATGGAAGCAAAGGATCCTTGTTTGATTGACTGGATGCAGTTTGAGAGGTTTGTCTCTGTCTTAAATGGTAAGACCAGTTCTCCTAGATATCCAGCCCCCAGAGCCAGAAGACAGGGATGGTGAGCAGAATGAAGCCACATAATCCAAGCAGAAGTATAGTTAATAACCTACTGCACCACTCAGACATACTCAAGTCTGTGGGGCCAGATGAAATCCACCCAAGCCTACTGAGTGGAGGTGCTGGCTGAAGTGCTCACTGAGACACTTTCCATCCTGGGTCAGCAGTCCTGTCTGAGAGTGGGTTAGCATTGGAATGGGCTACCCAGGGAAGTGGTGGAGTCACCATCCCTGGATGTATTTAAGAGACATGTGAAATTGACCCTGGGGAACATGGTTTAGTGGAGGGCTTGGCTGTCCTTGGTTAACAGCTGGACTCGATGATATTAAGAGTCTTTTCCAACCTAAATGATTCTCTGATATTTTTGCTGCGTGGAATTTTTTTGTAGGTCACATAGCTTCCAGGTCCTGATAGACTTGTTTTTAACTGTGTACAGGAAAGTTCCAAGGAGACAAATAGTGGAAACCTTATTACCTTATTCTAGAGAATTTGCTTCATAGTTTAGAGATGCTTTGTTCCCAGAAATGCTTTTCCATAGCCTAACAGATCATTCTGCTACAGAGAAATACATACAGAAGTACCTAGAAAATTTCTGTTTACTACAGGTTTTTTCCCTTTGCAGATTAGGCATCATTCTCATCTCCAGACCTGCACTTTGTATGACTGGAGATCAGTGTCATTCAACAAATTTTCCTTGATAGCAGCTCTTCTTGTCCCTTAGCCAGGAGGATGTATTATCTTTGACATTATGAAGTTTATCTAAGACTGTACAGAGCAAAATATGTTTTTTTTACTTCCTGTGTGTAAATACTAGAACCCCTTAATGCATACTCCATGACAGACTGAAGACCTTGCCATCTAATTTTTCAGTGTATATATATATAAATCAGTGTATATCATTAATATATTTTAAGTGTATATATGTTATATATTCATCCAGTAGCAGCTGAATTATTTCTTTAAATTATGATTTTCTATTGTTTCTGTAATCGTTTTTTGGGATCTTCTGTCCACACAAGTGTTTTTTCAGCCTGGACTGTTTCTGTGGTATCTAATGGGAAGTGCAGTGTACAAATCAACAAAATATTGTGATGTTCTTACTGTGCAGGTTTGGAGAGGATGCCTACTTTAGGAACTTGTTGGGACATAAAATAATTTCTGTGAATTATACGTTTTCTTAAAGAAAATGAAATGAGTAATGAGCACTGGTTTTAGATTAGTCTTAATGTTACTTACAGATGTTCAGCAATACATAATTTTAGCAGTAGAATGCAGTGCCTATCCTGTCCAGTCAGTCCTTTTGTATCATTTTACTGAACAAAGCATTTGGCAGAGTAAGGAGAGTGGTTCAGGTGCACAGGCTGTCTTCCTGAGATGTAAAACTGAAGCACTGTAAGGTATCTGAATTTTTGACAAAGGATTTTAGAAATAATTTGAATTCCAGCAAAAGGCCTAAGGAAATTGCTAAAAAGAGGTCAAAGTGCATTTGGCAGGTCATGGAAGAAATCCTTTTGCATGTCATTTCTCCCAGTTTGGGTTGACTGTCACAGGACCATGTTGTAATGTGTCATCTGTTTCTTTGAGTTAGATAAATTCTCAGCAGCTTTTTTAGCCCATACTCTTTTATAGATCTCAGCAGGGATTTTGACCAAGAAACAAGCAAGTAGTGCTTCAGGATTTAATGCTAGATTTTTATGTTCCTGGTCTTGACCATGTATATGACCAGATTTCTGAGTGAAAGGCAGGATAAAATGAAGATGTTGCTAAGTGAAAAGAAGATGAAGGAATTTCTGGTTTAAAAATCCAAATTAAAGTATCAGCAGGAGATTTATAATCTGTTTAGAGTATTTCTAATTTGTACAAGCCTGTGTGGACCTATTTCTTTATCATTTAATGGCACACCCAGAACTTTCACAGGCTTCAGGGCAATTATTGTTACAGCTCCAGGAACTTTCCCAAGAAGTCTGCACCAAAAACCATTTATCTAAGTGAGAATGCTTCCAGTGGCACCTGTATGCCATGGGCTGGCTGTATAAAATAGATGTTCTGATCAACAGTACTTTATTATTATTATTACTATTACTATTACTATTACTATTACTATTACTATTACTATTACTATTATTACTATTATTACTATTATTATTATTTTATTCTATGATGGGCACTGCAATTTGCAATATGTAATGGCTCAGAAAGATTGTTTTTTCTGGAATTTGAGACTGTCACTGATCTTGAGATGCTTCAGTTCTACTGGGAGCTGCATTTGTAAATATTGAAATATTTACCTTACATATCCATTTTACATTATATGTATTTGTTACCTTTTCAGAGCAGTGACAGAAATATAAAACTAGGCATTAGTATTTTGAATTTTGGTAGGTTTGCCTACCTAAAAAAACTGTAATGTAACTTATAAACTCCTGTGAATACTTCTAACTGCTTGTTATTTAAGTGTGTGACTAGTCCTGTAGGAGTAAAAAATCAGGGGTGTAGCTAACCAGCTGTAAGCTAAATATCTGACTGCATGTTCTCATAATCAGAGGTTTAAATTTTTGAAGAAACTGCACAGGAATCTTATCATCTCCTTCTAAAAAACAGAACTCATTTTGGAATAAGAAACAAGAGCATTACTAACCTAAAGTATAGAGGGAGAAAACTCAGACTGTTGAAACTACGAAACAGGCTGAAATGAGGAAATTGTATTTATCCAGTTTGGAATCCAGCAAGTGCACTTGAAATAGTTTTCTTTTTCTTTCTTCCTTACTCACAGAGTTGCAGAATTTAAGTTAGGTCTCTAAAGTAAAAATAAATATAATGTCTCACTGAAGAAGAACTCTACATCCTTTATTTAAGAATTTGTGTAAAGCATTTGATGAGGTTGAATAGTATTTTACTTGGTTAAATTAGGGTTTGAGGTTTGTAAAGTTTAAACTTGGTCCCCTTTTGAGAATGATTTAAGACAGGAATGCTATAATCATCTAGTTATATGAGATTAAAGCAGGTGCCGGGGACGGAAAAATGTTTTTTATTCTCTTTCCATCTGTTCTCTGAACTGCTTAATTCTTCTTGCAGGAATCTGTTAAAAGCTTTTCATATGGTTTCCCTGTAGGCAGACAATTCACTGCAGAACCCCAAAGGCAGTGCCTTTGGATGTACTGGGAGTAACTCATGCACAGGCTTATCCTTCTTTTCCAGGTGGAATGAGAAAAACAGGAAAGTATGCTTAGGGATCCTCTCTGTATCTCTCTTTTGACTACAGCAGAGATTAAACAAACTGAAGAGTAGTTTCATGATCTATTTCTGCTAGTGGGAATAACATTACTTTCTGTTGTATTTAAAACAATGAATGGAATTGGGTTGCTTTCCCTCCTGTGTGAATATGTGTCAGTTATTCCAGTTTTGATTTTTGAATATTCAAACCAATAATAAAAAAAAAGTGAAACTACCTGGAAAATGTTTAACTTTTTACTTCTTTCTGCTTCTGAATCAAGGCAATTTTTGTTTACCAGACTAGATGTCCTGTAGTTGGGCAAATAAGTTGTCCTGCATTCCTTACTTCGTTTGTCTTTGTGACAGGGGTTCCTAGATGTCAGAGCTTTGAATGATTTTTTTTTTTAAACTCAGGGTCATTTTCTCTTCTTTGTGCAGATTTCTTCACAATACTTCTGCTGATATTAATGGGATTCATACGTAAATCCTTTCTGTAGCTACAGAGGAAGGGATCCCAAATGTTTTAGTCTTCCCATCCGTATACTGAGAGATGAGAAGGTAAAAAAGAGTACCAGTTTACAGCAGAAAATAATAATAGGAATTCCACCGACAACCACCTCCCCTGCAGGAAAACAGGAGTGTGTGTGTACAGGAAGAGTCTGAAAGTTTGGTGTGAGTTGGGATTTAAACTCCCTCCAAGCTCTGAAGCTCAGGAATTCAGCCTTTGGGTCTAACCCCTAGCAATTTTCTTAGCTGACAGGGTCAAAGCTGCAGCTAAGGGTAAAAAATTCTTTCTGCTTAATTTTGAAAATCTGAAAGTCAGAATTTTAGATTTTTCTCTAAAGTAATACTACCCAATATTGCCACACTTGGCTATGATCAGAACAAAACAAGTCTTCTTTATTTCTAATTTGAGCTTTCTTCTTGGGCTTCCTCTGAGCTGACATTGCTTGTAATGGACACAGGTTTTAATATAGGGTAATCTTCCATATTTCTGGACTGGTTTATTTTTTTTATTGTTTCTGTCTATTTCCAAATGTCCTGTTATCTCAGCTAAATCACTGAAGGGAAGGGGAATATTCTGGGGAGATATGATAAGAGGTTTGCTCGTTTTATATATTTTCTTCTAGATGACTATTCTTGACCTCCATTGGAGAGGAAGGACTGGGCTAAATGGAGCATCTGCCCCCATATATTCCTATGTTATTCAGGAGACTTTATGCATGTACACAAATATAAACACATACACATGTCAAGCCTTTCTGTCTCCGAAGTGCTGTGGATAATTATTTCCATTCCTTTTCTAATAAATAGGTAATGAAACTTTTCCTATGATGCGGGTGGCAGAAACACATGAATCAAGAACCCAAAGACTCTTTGTTCATGTTCAGGTCATAGTTCAGTTCCTCTTACCTACACACACACCCTTCCTGCTTGGAACACTGTGATATACAGCTTCAACTGCCCTGCCAGGTGGTGGAAAAGGATAGTTCTCTCAAAGAAACCCTGTATGGGTTCCTTTGACCACTCTGTGGGACTAGACTGCTGTACAGGACTGTTAAGACTCTTATGTGAGAGGAGGACATGTAATTGCTAGTCTTCCTGCACAGGAGCAGGAGTGCTACTTTTGTGCTTTCCAGTTGTTCCTGAGTTGAGCCTGCTCAAATAGCAGGTCCCAAGAACGCAGCTCTGCTACCATGCCAGTGAATTGTTCTTAGTCACCTTATATTGTGTGTACATGCTCAAACACATGAAGATGTATTACATTCGTAGTTTATGTATAAATATATGAAAGAATTTAGTGTACCTACATGCACCCAAGGAGTTTTGTATTTATCATCTTCAAGTCAAATGGCCTGATAGTGAAGGCTTGAAAGTAATTTGAATAACCAGAGCAGTCATCCTTTTTTCTCTGTAAAAGAACTATGCATGTTACATATACCCATCTTGCAATTTAGTTCTTTCTAAACTCTTTGGAATAATAGGATCAGGACTGTATTTTTCTTACAGAATTGTGGGTGATCTGAGCAGTTCTTTTTATAATAATGAAAGCATGTTTCAGATACAACAAAATTTTCTGAGGTTTTTTTGTGGCCTTGAGTAGATCACAAGGGCCCTTTACCACTGTATTTCCATTTCAGCCATTGTGAGTCTTGAATAACTAACATTTGGAAGTATTTTTGCAAATGAAATCTGGTTATGAAAATGCATGGATAGAAAAGCAAACAGTATGATCCTAGATAAGTGTTTTCCAATGGCATTCTGATGAACTTCCCATGAAATTCAGCTCTGTATATATGAGCTTCAAAAAATAGAGACAAGATCTGTACTGTTACATTTAATTTTATTCATTAAAGAAATGTTTGAAATGCATTATTCTGTTTAGGCCAGCAAGGAATCCCAAGTTAACTGATGTGTGATGGGCTGCTCCATGGCACAAAAGCATAACAAGAGAAAATATTTTCTTTCTTTTTCCCAGTTTTTGCATTATGACCTGACATATATGCATATTGCATAAAGCAAATTCTGAGTACTACAGCTTCGCTGACTTGAGGCTGAGAAACATTTTTTTTCGTTTTTACTTGCTTTTTGTCATTTTCTAGTAAGTTCAGCACACTGTATACTGTACGTCTTTCCAGACAGCACAGAAAGGATTGGTTACAGACTTTACATGAGGCTGCACCATAACTTTTATTTATGTCCAGCTTCTCAGTACAAACATAATGTGTACCTGAGTTCAAACAAAATGGTTGTGTCTGCCTGATCATATTGTCTACAAAGCCAAATAATCTAAAGTATGCATGGTTTGATAGACTAAGCATCCAACAGAAGCTTCCTTAAAATGAGTCATATCTTTGATTCAATAGTCACATCAGTTGAAATTAATCAGTCTTCCTGTTGCTGGCACTGGGAAATTTAAGAAGAAAAGCAAAAGAATTGCTGCAACAAAACAATGCCATCCATTGTAAGTCAGTGCCAGCCAGGGATACCAGGCAGCAACCAGCCAGGCCAAATCAGCATTTATTTATTAATTCCAGGAATGTCTCAAATATTTGAGGGCAGTTTCAGGACAGAGCAGTGATGGCAGAGGGTTCTGGCATTTCAGTTGGTCAAAGTGTCATGGATCTCCTCTTGGGAAGTGTTCGCATTAGGACACTCATTTCATTACACTTGAAGTAACTGTCCTTCACACTGTTCCAGCAAGAGTGGCAAAAAAACTGCATGGACAAATAAAGCAAGCAGCACTTCTTTCAGCATTCCATTGGGAGGCCAAGTTAGGTTTTTTTTTCTTTTTCCGTTTTTGAAGCTTAATTTTACATCAAGCAAGAGGTCAGAATTCAAACACAATAGTTCAGATGTGCTCACTTAAAAAGTATGTATGATAGTTACTGTGTCCTTGGTCATTTTTATGCATAAATGGAATCTATATTTCCTTACTTCTTAGCTGTCCTAGTGCTGTCTTCTCTATATTCGCATTACAGATTTATTAGATCTTTTGAAAGTATCTCCAGTTAGTGTACAGACATCTATTCCTTCAAGTGTTTCTCTCCCTCCGTTACCTCTTCTTAACTGACAATTATTCTCCTATGCCAAGTCTAGTTCTCATTTCCTGGGTCTCTCTCACCAATTTTTTCCTGTCTGTTTTCACAATTCAAAGATGCTTCTTGCCTTATAGATTGAATGCGGACATAGCCAAGTGAAAGTCTGTGGCTTGGAGGTAAAATAGTGCTACTTGGGCAAACTGTTTGAGTCATAAATCTATTGATTTATTAATGCTGATTCCATAGACAAGTGTTTCCTTCTGAATTCTGGAGTTGCATCCACACTTTTGCATGAACAATATTCTAGATTTCTTTTTACAAACAAGATGCATACACATCACTCAGTCCCAACCTTGGCAGCATAAATTCACAAAGAAAAAAGAAATTTGATCTTAAGAGCGGAAAAATACAAGGGAAAAAAAACACCTTTGAAGAAGTTTTTAAATCTATTTTATAGATTATCATTCTGCACTTGTAATATGAGTGCATTGCAGAAGTTCATTAAGCAATGCAGCTAATATCTGAAGTGAATTTATGGACTTGTCTATCCTCTGTTTTTCCTCATCCAGCAATAGAATCTAGTACCAAATTTATATTGCATTTCTGTCACCATGCCTTTTCCAATTCTGTTTCTGCTCCATCCTGTTAACTCACTTCTCTCCATTATTTTCCCTAATTAGTCACTATAGGTCTAGTGTGTTTCCAAGAGACACAGCTCTCAATTTTTTTTAAAGCAGGCTTTTTGCTCTTATATAAATTATATTGTTCTTGTCCATTTCTTGTGTAATCAGGCCTGGTGTTAGGCCAGACCATTCAGAATTGAATGAGTGGTGCTCACTGTAGCCCACTTAGCTGCTGAGAAATGGCCTCCTACTTAATTTTTCTCCCCCAAAGGCTGATGGAATCAATTGAGTTCCTGGATTTGCACCCTGCTCCAAGCACTGGTTAAGGATGATTGTTTCCCACTTCACACTAGCCTGGTCTTGTTTCCTATACTTCTTCCTTCCAGCCATGAAGTGCAAAACAAGGTTGTTTACCAGATTACCCGAGGGCAGCCTGCAGTGCCAAGCCAGATACCCGAGGCAAGCGTGGCTTCCTTCAAGCTCCCAAACCAGGTGGTGATCAGAGCAACGAAGGTTTGCTGGGGTCAGTCCAGAGTACAGGGTGGCTGTAGAGCGGGCCAAACATGGTGATTACAGTCTGACATGGAAAAGTTACCCAGGAAAAAAGTTAAAACAGGGAGCAACTACAGCTTAATATTTTGGGAGTGGTGGGGGAAACAGTGTATATTCTTCATTAGTAGACTGTAGCCTCAGTAAAATGTATGTATTCTTCCTGAATTGATGTGTAGATCTTGGCCTGAGCAGGATGTCTTCTTCCCTGGTTTTTAATGTATTCACCAAATGTTTGAGAAATTAGCACAAGAAGCATCATTTCCTCACTGCAAACTTGCAGTGCACCAGCTATGAGAGGAAATGTGTTCCTTGGGATATGTATCTTTTATATTCTTTTCTGACTAGCACTATATCATCAAATCTTCAGTCAACAAAAGTATGTGTCTTTAATATATATATATATACTCATGCACATATCTATCATTCCAGTAAATAGCTGTGGAAATGAAGGAAAATAGTTATCAAAACAAACATTCTGAGCAACAAACAAGCTTAGTGAACAACTAAAGGAAATTTTGAAGAAACAGGCCTTCATGAAGGAGTAACAGTGTTGGAACCATATGTTTTCTGTGTTCCAGAAGACTGTTTTAATAGTTTACAAATGTATTTAGCCAAAGAAAGACTAAAATTAGTCAACCTTTTAAAGGGATAAAGATTGACATAAGTCATTCCAGTTAGTGAAGGACTTCTTTTCATCCACATCTAGTGAATGAATTCTGTGACTGAGCAGATGTTTGTGGGGGACTGATTTTCTGTGGCTGCTTATTAGAGTTGTACAAAACTTTGCTGCTAACTTTTAGTATTCATTTGTTTTGGGAAATACAGTGGGAAATACGGTGGCCTAGACCACAAATAACTCAAGTTCTGTTCCTGCCCTACTGCTGCTCTGCTACATGGTCTAGAGCAAGGTGTTCCTCTACAGTGTGGTAGTTTTGCCCTCATAAAATAGGGAATCCCTTTGTAAACTACTTGGAGAACTGCTGCTGAAAGGTGCTGACTATGAGCTTTGCCAGTCTTTTCTCTCATAGTTTGTTTGAGTTTAGTAGCCTGAAGTGAAAGTCAGGTGAGTCTCCAGGGTTTGTACTGAAAACTTACAAAACCTTGTATACAGCATGTTTTCACTTTTAACAGTTCCAGGGTTACTCCGAGCTGGACTCCCTATCACTAACATGGCTTGCGAACTTCAGGAAGTCCTTCATCGTCTGATCTGAATTATGAATTGGCACAGAAATCAACATCTTCTGCTGAGCAACAGAGGTTTTATGAGGCTGTATAACACTGTCTCCACAAAAGTTTAGTTCTGTTTCAGCAGCGCTCAAACACCAGCTCTGGTCTGTTGCACACCCTCTGCATTCTGCTCTTCATCCTTAGATGAACTTCGTCCCATATGGCTTCATCCTTGATTGACTCTGTACTGTGTATGACCACAACTGAAGCATGCGAACTGATGTCACTGTGTTCTGTGATATCACACACCTCTGCTGAGCTGGAGGCTGGTCTGGCTTCCTGCCTCTGTGATACCATGTTCTCAAATGAAACAGAGGTTTTCCCTTTCAATCCGACTGGGCATCTTCCTCGCCATGACAGCTCTTTTCATTGCGGTTTGAGCCACTTAGAGAGTAAACTAAGTCACAGAACTACCTGACAGTGTGAGTCATTGAATAACGTTCAAGCATGCTTTCCTGTTAATTTTGTAGTGGCTCTCCATGCTCACTTGACAGGTTTTCATCCCAATGGCTCTTCTACGGGGTTTCAAATCTGTAAGGAACTCGTCTCTATTCTATACATACATTGGTAGGAGCAAGCTTAAAAAAAGAGATGTACCTTAGAGGAAAGGAGGAAAGGGGGCTTGGTCCTCTACAGATCTGGTACTTTACCATAAATCTAGACAGTTTTTCCATCTTTTTGCCCCCCAGGGTGATAATGCAGTAATGCAAAGAAACCTGAAAATAGAAAAATCTTACTAGATTTTCTGCATTACTGGAAATACTATTCAGATCTTTTATTTTAAAAAATGGTCAAAATGTACATAAGAAAAGGAGCTATATTAGCTCCTTTAATAAAGTATTCCTTTCATTCTTTGTCAAAAATGGTTACATGCTAAACATTGAACAAAAAAATTTGAAATGTTAAAGGAATAAAACTCTTCAGGGAATAAATTATTTTTACAACTGGCCAATATAAAATAATCCAGTACAAGTCTCTTAAAGTAGTAATTGATAAAGGAATAAAACCACTAAAAGAGTATATTTTTCATTCGCTGGAGCTACCTGGATAATAGCACTCAGCTGTATTTAATCTCTGGGGGCCTATGGAACAGGCACAAAAATGAACGTAACTTAAAATTGATGAGTGATCTTTCATGAGATCTGTGGTACTTGCTGCCTGCTGGCAGCAGCCATGTTACTGCAGCAAGCCTACTCACTCAGTCCCACAGCACTTTGCCTTTCAGAGCCTTTTTTTATCTGTAAGTTAAGGAGGTAATTCCCAAGACTTCCCTATTAAGTGAAAATGAATGACTCTTCCAGCCTGACAGTAAGGGAAACTGAGATACAGGGATGATAAAGCCTTTGCATGTGATCATACTGGTTTGTTCTACCATGTAATATGGCTGTAATGGGCCTCAGTCCTTCCACAGAATGCTGATTGAAAACACACTAGAATAAAAGTTTGAAATTGTGGTTTCACTGGATACTGTAGAACGGGATTACAGCTGTGCTGGACCCAGGTCCTTCAGCTTCCTACAGTGCATACTTGAATCCCAGTATAGAAATTAAGTACCAGTTTTGTATTAGTGTCTGGTTGATTAAAGAATACTTACATTATATTATAGAGCTATGTGAGTGGGCTTCAAAGGCTGACCTCACATGGCCAAAAAGAGAGCATCCCAAGAGGAAGAAGATTCTCCCACTGTGTGGCCATCATGTGATTGTTGTTTGCCTTTGAAACAGGTCTGTCCCATGAATTTCTTAGATTTTCATTGAGGAGAAGAAGATAAATTTTTCATTAGGTAGATACATGCAGAGATTCTTGGCTTAGGAGAATGGAGAGAGAGTGGAGACTTGAAAGAATGCATACAAGTGGCATTTCATTTATCCTTCAGTTGTCTTGGTGGGTCTTGGAGAGACCAAGTAATTTCTAGCTTATATGGGCTACAAGTGATGTTCCCTCCCCAGAGTCTCTTCCTGTTTTTCCATCCACTGCTTTGACTATCTGTCCCAGCTTCATTCTTCTTGAGATCAGTCACACTGAAACAACTGAATAGAATTAGAGTTTTTATCTGGATCTGTCAACTTGTTTGGGTTCACTGTTGCATGAGCTCATTTTCCATAAATTTAATCAGAAGTAAGACAAAGGGCTTTTATCTGAATAGTCGTAAATTTGGTGTGTATTTTAAAACTAAATCCTCCTTTACATTTAAGTTATAAAACTACCTTCTTTTCATACCACTTCTTTATAGAAAGATATTGACCCAACTGTATGACATTTTAATGACATTTGAAATTTAGAAATGTACCTACATTTTATAGGATTTCTGGGTTTTGGTTCCATAAAAAAGGAAATAACTGACTTCCTTATTTTCTTAAATTGTTTACTTTGTTTAGTTCTAGTGGAGAATATGCCAGAAACTTTGATGAGTGGGTAAAAATAGTAGAAGATAAATGTGCCTTTGTAAAGTTCCGCTTCATGCATACCCTGTGCCCTTGCATCATATTGCCCAGTCTGTTTATTATAAACAGACTGTAACAATTCAGGAATAGTAGCATGCTTTTATCAATAAAACAGAGATAGTTTCCCTTTATAAGCCACAGAATCAGTTAGAAAATTCTCTCACTAATTATTTTATGCTTAAAACCACCGTAAATAAGTCACCATTTATTTGTGGTGGTTTTAAGCACACAGAAAGAAGTGAGGAGAGTGAGAACAAAAATAAATTGCAGTATTCCTAACTTACCAAATAATACATTTTGTTTCTGCCTCACTTCAAAATGACCCAAAAGAGTGTTGTTTAAACTTGGCTTATTTTGTAGCCCTTGAGAGTCTGCTAATAAATGAAGTGTCAAACAAGTTAGTTCTGTAGTTTCAAAGTGGTACATACATAACATATGTAGAGAGGATATCACTTGTGCCTGAACCTCACTATTTTTCTGTTGAGCTGTCTCTATTCTCATGGAAACCAACCACTGATTGACAGTAATGCTGTGAACTTTCACTTATTAACTAATGCTGACTTTTTTTTGAAAATAGGAGCTGAGTGTAGCATTACGGAATATTCATGGAACAAAATTCCAGAGAGAGAGGTCTCAGGGTCAGGAGGAGGAAGGGAATGAGAGACAGATGCCAGATTGCCTGTAGAGAGTCCAAGCATGTGTTTTTGTTTGTAGCAATGATGCACATGCCTTTTGTGGGTGCAATTATTGCTTTTTCCTTTTAAAGTTTTACCATAAATCTGTTTCTCAATCTCCCTGCATTTTTGACCCAAATTAACCTCTTTTCTATACTGTTCTATTACTTAACCACAGTTTCGCTTGGGAATATCCTTGCACCTCCATGCTCTAGGTGTTCTCCCTGAATTTTAGAGATCACTCTGAATTCAAATCTGTTTCTGATCAGATTAAATTCATTAGTCTTTCTCTCTATTCATGATCTTCATGCACTGGATTTTATCCTTCACTGAGTCATTGCAATGAACAACACCACACCACATGAGTGAAAAAAATAATTTGCCCTTTACTTTTGGTCTCTGCCTACCATGCAGCTTTAAGCAAAGGCATATGATTTGTAAGCAGATGAAAACTGAGACCTTAAGTATTTGAATATCCATTTAACATATCGTGACACTTTCCTTTTAATCTATCAAATGCTTAAAAGTCTGAATTCTCTTGTTCTCGCAGTAAGCTTGTCTCATTTGAGTGACACTTCAGGTCTAATGAAGCTGACTGCAGGTGACTCACAGCTAACTGTGCAACAGATGTGGGGTGAAAGCTTTTAGCAGCCATGCACTTCCAAGCGGGAATTCCCTGCCTGTACTATCTGTGACATTGATACTGTGCTATTTTCCCATGTCAGACTCAAGCTTTATTGTGGACCTGACAGGTTCAAAGTCACAGAAGCTTCTTCTTGTCATAGAGTTTTTCAGAGAGGAGGCATTTAACAGTGTATTAGCATTTGTTAGTTTTATTTATGAAATTAAGAAAAAATTGCATCTCAGTATTCTTGTACTCCTGGGGAATTTTCAACCTTCAGTGAATTTCCTAACCTGGCCCTCGTCCCTAGGTTGGCGTGCTGACAAATGTGCTGCAGCTTACCAGGTGAAGAGATTCCAGTTCAAGTCAGCTGCCAGTTGTGCCATATCTGGCTGAACAGACTATGTACTGGTTTGAAATGTTGTTAAAGTTACCATAAAAAAAGCTAAGTATCAGCATCTTGATTCATATGTGTGCACAGTCAGGAATTTTCTGTCTCCTCATCTTCTGGAAAGAGAAGCTTTCAATAGCTCAGGAGCTTTTTTGGGGGAGATACAATGTGCTGCCTGTGAGTCTCCCCTGATGCTTTAGGGAAGCTTCTCCTTTGGTGTGTCCTGGAATTTGCAGGACTGATGCTGGGAGAGAAAGAGCTATGCAGCAGCTCACAAACGTGAGCCTTGAGGTGCTGGGGAAGTCAAGGAGGGGCAGATGGGTTGGCACAGTTTCATGTGCTGACCACAGTGGTTCAAAGTAACTGTAGCCTACATCAGTTCTGTCACAGCTGGGTGGTAGACTTCATCCGACATGGGATGCAACCAACTAAATAGGGTTGGGGTAGATACTTGGGGGAGCTGTTGAGTGTGGATGCCCACTGTCCTAAAGAGATCATGAGATTAGTAGATTCCAGCCAAGAGCTCTCTGAAATACTATTTATCAAGAAAGCCATACTTTTGAGCCAGAGGTGTGTATCTGGGCCCTCAGAAGTAATTTAAATGCATATATATGCATTTTTATTTTATATAGGTCAAAGTTGCCTGAAGCCTGTTTATTAGTTAATAACCCCCTCCAGGTTACCGTCTCTAATCTTGTAATGAAATTGAGTTAATAAATCCAAGATATTATTAAATAAAGTAAGTATTTAATATTGCTTGTCCTCTTTGAATCCAACTTGCAATACAACAGAATTTCATTTTATAAATAACACCTTTCGTGGTAGCACCACAGGGCATGATTCAAAAGAATCTAAATAGAACATGAATGCTGTAATCAAATGCAGACCCCAGGAAGGCAGATTAAAAAGGCATGTTGCTGGTTAGCACAGCAGACAGGGTAAGTATAGCAGGTCACAGCAGAAAAGCTAGTTACAAAAACAAGGGCACAATCAAATGAAAATTGTTTGCTTGCCCACTCTAAACCATGACTGACTGTTTCTGTGTCCGTGACCTATTTTTTTTTTTTAAATAAAGGAAGATTTTGAGAGGCTGTTACATTTTAATTGCTTTGTACTAAACAAGAAAACAACAAAAAAAATTCTCAACTCTGTGTTTGCATGTGGAGGACAGCAGGAGAATATCTATTTATAGGTAGAGACACTGCAGCTGGAGAAGACTTTTCCATGAGGTTTATTTCATCGCTGTTTATCTCATCTGTTTGTACCCACTGCCAAAGGCTGTGTGTCTCCTGCTATATAGAGAAACTTAGAGCTGAGAGAAAAGCTGCAGGGCACTGCCATGAAGCTTGCCTTGCAGAGAATGGTAATACTTGCATCCTGCAAGCGTTCAGTGCTGAGGCAGAACTGTCAGGAGCAAAGCACACAGGTCTCCAAACCCCATGATGCCCATGCCAGAGGCAGCCCTACCCTGGTACAATCCCTCTGCAGTGCTGCCTGGATGCTGGCACATGCCTGGTCTTCCTGTCCTTCTTGAGGGTGTCACAAAGGTGGAGCAGAGGTTAATGGAGCAAAAAGCAGAATTAATCTCCATGTGTTTTTCTGCAGCTGCTCCCAAAATCTGGTTGTAGCATGGCCTTTCTCTAGGCACGGAGCTTTAGCTCGTGGAGGAATGCATGGAGGGGAGGAAAGAAAAGTCAGGCTCTCTTAGCACTCTCCTTCCTCTTCTGGGGTTCTTCTCTCTTTCTTTGCTTTCTTTGCAAAAAAGCATCATCTTTTTTAGGCCTGTCCTCTCTATACTGGTACAAGGCAGGCAGAGAAACTCTTAGGGGTTATTGTGTTTAGCCCTGTATTCTCTGTGTATGCATATGTACAGCTGCTGCAAAATGCATTTGGTCTTCTAGTTCAAGGACTAACAGCCAAGACACAGGGAAAAAATAAAACTTTGATGATTTTATTTATATGTGTGTGTATTTGCAAATATACATCCACAAATGTATACATTTATATTTGTCTGTGTAACACAGTTGCGAATATTAAAAAATATTATCTAGAAGAAGCTTGTGTTATAACTAGGTATCGCCTCCAAGACTCACAGTTATTTGCATACAGAAAATGCGGAAATTCCCAAGGAAAAGGAAAGTCAGTACAGTTGCCTCACTGAGCTACTTAAAGTGTTTCAATAGGCAGTCTCTTAATTTACTTTAACAGGTAGAATCAAACTAGCCTAATGCAAATACCGAGTCACAAAACAAGTCTGTAAACAGTATAGTGAAAAGAAAGAAAAAAAAAAAAATAACCTTCCAGAGTGGTCTGCTGTACTCAAGGTAAATGAAATATTTAGTAGTGGTGGCAGCAAAAGAAAATGAAATATGAGATCTTGCATCCCAAGTTATTAGTGACCTGTTAAAAGACAGGCTGAAAAGTGTCTTTACCAAATTAAAACTTTGAAAAAGGGTGCAAATGGGAAATGTCAAAATAAAAAATCTGAGGAAAATTATTGTCCTGGCTCTTATTTTGCAGTTCTGAGGCTGAGGCCACTGTTACTGCTAGTGAAGCAAGAATGGCACAATTCACTCTCCTGAAGTCTGTAATAGGAATAGTCTGCACTGACAGGCAGACAGCTGGAATTTGCTGAGATTTTGATCACAATTGCGTGATCTGTTCACTGCATGTTTTTTTTTTGTTTGTTTGTTTGTTGTTTTTGTTTGTTTGTTTGTTTTGTCTAATTTTCAGAAACTTCATAGGCTTTTTTTTTAATCGAATATTTCATTTGGTTCTCTGTTCCCTGTGCTTACAGTACAGCCATCCTTAATGCTTAATGATACTAAATAATAAGAATGCCGGAGTGTTTAATTTAATATCTGCTATTGATCTCTGGACTGTTTAGCAAATGCCTTACTGAACACAGAGGGCCACATACTGCCCCCACTTCCATCTATGTAAATCTCCTAAAGTCAGCTAAAGTATTGGAAACCTAAGGTCACTTGATCAGCCTCCTAATTGTGTTTCCTGCTTAGAAATGTTAAAGGATTTCCCCATCACAGACAGGCATTATTATTTCAGATTCTGTTCCATTATTCTTTGTGTGCCTCTCTGCTCTCTGAGCACTCATCTCTCTGGACACTTCTCACTAATAAGGTTTCACTTGCAAGAGCTCACATTTGTCTCAGTTTTCTTCAGTATTTCTGGCAATGCTGGTAAACATAAAGGTGGTGAGAGAAACAAATGCTGAGCTGATTTGTAAATGAGCAAAGTATTTCTTAGTGAGGTCAGATCAGCTGGCAGCTTCTCTCTGTCACCCAGCACCCTTCCAGGGTGAGACCTCTTTGGTATCAGCTCATATGAGCTGGATAGTCAGATTTACAATTTGCCAATAAATCTGGTGAGATCAGTGAGACTCCCATCCTTCCCACAGCTCTCCCAGTGCTGTGTCACTTCTACTGCTCTGTCTTAAGAAATCTCTTGGAAATGCCTCCTTCTTTTATTTTATTAAGACCACCTTGGTATTGTAGAGCTGCAAATGCTTTAACAGTCTCTTCTCCTAAAAATCTGAGCCCAAAGAAGCTGTGATTTACTATAAATTTTGCATTAAAGGCTCTTGGCTTTTATTTTCAGCCATACTTCAATCTTAAGCTTGTCTCTGCCTTACACACCTGCATTGTATATTGTCTGTTGCTAGTAAAATCTATGACAGCATTACTTTGCCATCAAGAATGCACAGATGTAAAATTAATTAGTTTTAAAAACATGTTTTCATTTCTGTCTTGTGAATACAGTAGTCCTCAGGAATTCAACAGATTAGGAATGTTTTGAGACTTGGTAAGCTGAATTTTGGGGTGGGCATTACATTCTTTCAGCACTGCATCTCTGTCTCCAGTGATGAAGTACCCTAGAACAGAAGTGCAGGTTGAGATCACCAAGCCATTTTCAGTTATCTCATGGTCTTTCAGTCTTTTGTCCCACTTCTCTTCTCAAGTAGGTCCTCACCTGCTGTACTCTGCTTTCCTGGTCATGACCCAAAACCCAGCACTGCCAAGCACCTCAGTTGCCATCAGCAGTCTCAGATATTTTACTGCTGTGCATGTGAGGCAAGTTTAATAAGCTTGCTAATAATGACTTGTAGCATACTGGTTTCTCATAGACTCAGGCCATCCCCCATTCTAGGTCTCCAAATGTGCTTGATAAATTATTTGAATTACTCTTTCAATTGCCATCTGTAGTTCTTCATAAAGAGACTGCTATTTGCCGTGCGTTGTGCCAAATCACGCAACAGTTTTTTGCAAAGCCAGGAACTCTACTGAAATCACCAAACTCATGTCACTTGTGAGCTGCAGTACAATAACATGTTAGCTTTAAGTAAGTTACAGTTGCAATCTTGTGAGATTAGAATGAATGCCTTGGAACTCTGACCTGTAAATCTCAAAAATTATGGGGAGATATGAGAGAAGAGAATTTAATGTACCTCAAGTTTTTTTAATACATATTTAAAATTATTCTTATAAATATGAATCATAAAATGCATAAAATGTCAGTATTATGCATTAATAAATATAGAAATGTACACATACATATCTACACTCACACAAACATGTTGCGACCTTCTTCTTCCTCTTGCCTTGAACTTCCTCCTTGAATGTGCCCTAATGGTGGAGTGACAGTCATCAGATCTAAAGAAATTTAGTGCTGTGTGCAACCTTGGAATAGTGACGTCTGTTGGATTTGGACAGTCTTGTTTGTCTACTGGGAAATTGCATGAACTTCCCAATTTTTATTTTTTTTCCCAAGTTTGCATTGCCCTCCTCCTCCCCACCCAAGGCAGGGTAGCTTCAGGAGAAATGGCTGCTTTCTTGCTTTCTGGTGTGGTGTAAAGTTTTCCGTCGAGAGACAATAATGTACATTCCTCTGGCAGGACGGGATGGATTTTTTTGTTTCTCTTGCTGTTGTTTATTTATAAGACATTTCCTCTTGCTTAGTGGAAGTTTGATCGTAAGAGGCTCCAGTGATTTTCCTTCCCACCTCTCCCCTCCCTAATTTCTCTGCCTCGGCACTCGCTCTGGAACAGAGCGAACTCAAAAAGCCCATCGGCGCAGGGCGCGCTTCGCAGCCAAGCCCTGCCACTCTCCGGAGACTGTGAGGTGATTCTCCTTCGTCACTGCTTGGACCAGGAACCACAGCCCTGGTGAGTGGTGAGCTCCCAGAATTTGATGCGTCAAGGCTTCTATTCTCGGGGCCGCCGCGGCTAAGCAGGAAATAAAGGGATTTTTTTTTTGTTCTTGTGTTTTTCCTTTTTTTGTTGTTTTGTTTAGTTTTTGTTGTTGTTGTTGTTGTTTGCTTTTCCTTTTTTTTTTTTTTTATCTAAAAACAGAGTCGGCGACAAGCGCAGAAGGAATGCGGAGCTTGGAGCGCAGCGGCTGCCGAGCCGAGCGCGGGGCGCTCAGCGGAGCTGGGGGGCTGCGCCGCCCCGGTGTCCCCTCGGCCACCAGCGGGGGCCAGGGCGGGCAGCGCGGCCGGGCTGCGGCGGGGGGGGGCACGGGGCGGGGGAGTGGGGAGGGTGAGGGGGAATGTTAATCCTTCGCTTGGAGTTTCTGTCTGGCAAGTTTTCATGTCTCTGTGTTCTGAGCATTTACATTATGCTCTGAATACCTGATTGCCCAGCCAAGCAGAAAAGAAACTCTACAGTGGATGCATAGTAAAAGAAAATGCTTCTGTGGAAGCCACCTCTGGGAATAGGAAGAACTAGTTGGTTTATAGGCTGCTGGTCCATTTGAGGGAGTGGGAAAGGTTGGATTTTACTTTTTTTTCCTCTTTTTAAAATTCTCTTGCTTCCCTTCTGTTCTCTTTGTGTCTGTATGGGGAGCTGGGAATCAGGAAAAAAATATATTTTGTCGAACTTCATGTACAAAATCTTGGATGCCAGAGAACTGAGTGTCTCAGCCAACATCAAGGTACTTAGAATTATTTTCAGCTGTTGGATAGGGAAGACAAGGCTTATAAAGCTGCAGTGGTTTGTTCATGGCTGCATGGGAAAGGCAGGAAAAAAAAAAAGTAGGATGAGCACCTCTAGCTCCAGGCCCAGATTGCTTCCTTTTGTCCTCTCCTGCCCCACTGAACGTGTCACTTCTGTTAATATTTTCTGCTGTAATGCTTAAGAAGGCCAGGGCAATGCGTGGGCTGTTCCATTCATCCTTCATCATCTTCCATATTATCTGACTTGAAGAATGAATCATTTCTTGACTAACATTTTCTACTTCTAACAAAGTAGACATATAAGAAACAGAGGGTAGCAGTCAAAATATTTGTATTTTGAGTTACTATCCTGTTCTTTGAAACATGTCCCTGGCAAAAGATCAAGATCTTGAATGGAACCAACATATCTCACAGGGTATTAACTTGGCAGCATTCTTCTCACCCTTGCCTTGCTTTTGAGTAGCATTTATTCAGCAGGTGTTTCAACAAGCTTGTCTCTGTGACACCCAAGGAGGCAGCCCCTCCTTGACTACCGCTGGTCACCTGTGACACACAGAAAACTCCAGCCACCTCTTCCCTGGTTTCATGCCCATCCTGATTTCTAAGTACTGTACATACGGGCTGTTGGTGAGCAGTCCTCTACTGAAATTGTCAGAGGCTTTGACACTGACTTCAGAACTGAGCTCAGTGTGTCAAGTCATGTGCAACCTGTATTGAGGCACTTGCTATGTCTTATAACCACTAAGTAAAGTCATGTAGGATTTGGTGGCTTTACTCTCTGGTAAATTTTTACAAATATGTTTGTTGGTTTCAATCCAGGTGGGGTTGTCAGTCACTCCCCATGCTTCAGTTTCAGCCTGAAGTTTTACTAAGCCTGAAAACTTCAAGTGGAAGACTGACAGAACCTCAGAGTTCCACCTGGTTTCGCATTAGAACCATAAAGAACTGTGAACTCCCCTTTTTTTCATGTACAAACCCCCAGGCTGACCGCAGACGTTTTTCAAGAATGAGCAGCAAGGGTTAGCTGTTTCTCTTCATTCCCTCGTGCTGCAGACCTCTCTCTGAACTTAAACTAAATCACCAGCTCTCAACAAAACCTGCAATTAAGTTGGCTGATCCCTTCAGTAAAGAGTATTGCATACACATAGAAATAACCTTTACATACATCAAAGCCTCAATCCAAATGGTCCCAGCTTTGACTAAATTGATACTAAGACCCAGTTTGGCTGTTGCATCACCTTTCTGCAGTGTACTCAAAGCAGCTGACAGATCAGAACATCCCAAACTTTCAGGCAGTTCACATCACAGATAGAAACATAATGGATTTTTTTTTTTCTTCTCTGAATGGCCTGTGCTGAACACCCACGCACACTTTTGGGTCTGATCTTTGAAGCTTATCTCTGATTTACTTTCTCCCTCCAGGCAGTGTAAGTCTGAAAGACATAAGTACTTCTGAAATGGAAAGTTCTCAAAGCACAGTGCTAAATGTCTGAAACTTCAAACTTCTGCCTGTATAACACTTGTTCTCTGGATATACTGAAGTCAAGGGCTGTCACTCTGGCATCTTTCACTAAGAAGGAAAAACAGTGTTTAATCTCTTTTTTAAGAGTCCCTGTGTTGCTCCAAATGTCTCCATGTTTAAATAATTTAATTAATTTATTTATTCTCCAAGTCTCTCTGGTAGCAAAGTAACTTGTCTTTGCTGGTATTTATTTATAGCAATGTGGAAAAATTCATCAGTCTTTCTTATAATGGTATAAGCTGCTTATTGATGGTAGGCCAAGGTTATAATGGTTTGTCTATGGTCTAAAATCATTAGGGTGAAGATCTGCAATTTCAAATCATATCCTACCCATCTGTTTAAACACTTTATGATGGCAAGATGATAAATTGTCTCATTACTAGTAGCTTCTTTATCTACTGTGTAATAGTTTGTCATAGTGGCTTTAAAAAAAAAAGAAAATTAATACTTATGGTCATTCTTTTATACATTCACTTTGCATCTAGCAGTAGCCATTTTAGTTACAGTATCCCTTCCAATTAGTAATCTCAAAGTGCTCTGCAGGCACTGCTAAGTTAAACCTCTCTCTTTTACCTGTGGATAAAGTGGGAAAGTTATCTTCCTTTGCCTGATGCAATAAGGGAGAAAATGGTATTCTTTCCCTCGTGTTCAAACCACCAGTTTATGCTTCTGGGGAAGAGAAAATATATTTATGTAGTAGAATGAGTACTACTGTTCTCTGCACAACAACTGTTTGACGTGATATGCTTGCTGTTCTGTGAGTGTTAATTGCATCAGATAAGAACAAAGCACAGAAAAAGATGTAAAGGTAGGCAGATTCATGGGTACTGGGATGCTTCAGAAGTACAAGAATTTAAGCAGTATTGAGACACAATTTTTGTAATAAAAGTACATAAAAGCAACTGCCTTGTTTTGAGTACATTTACCTTTTTAAGATATTCTCAATTTGTTTTGTTATTTTATATTGTAAGCCTCTCTTTTCTAAAAGTTGAACAACTGCTTGTTTTCCTGAGTAACAACATTGAAACAGCACTAATTTGCCTTTCTGTAAGTCAGAAGAGAAAGTGAAACTTGGATTTTGAATTAGGTCATATGACGAGGAAAGTTAGGAATGCAAAAGGGATTGCAAGTTACTGAGGTAAAGCAGCCACTAATCACAGATATCTGATTATCAGCTGCAGCCAGTCCTCACCTCAAGGATAAAGAAATAGCAAGGTTTATGAATGGTAAGATGAAGGGATTTTCTTCCTGTCCTGGGCTGAGGAGTTGAACATAATGAGAATGGAGAGAAATGGCAAAGGCTTTAGGAGACCTGAATCTGTATCCCAGATGCATCATCATGATCTTTACCTCTGTCTTTTTCTTACTTACCCATGTGAAAAGTGATTTTTTTTTCCCCTGCCCTCACAGGACTACTGATCAGGTTTAGCCAGGCTCAGGCATGCTTGAAAAATAAAAGTGTCTGTAAATACAGCATGTAGATACCAACCCCCCCGAACCCCCCCCACCCGCCTCCCCCCCCATTGCTGCCTTGCTTGTTCTTTCATCTTTGCAAGCTTCAAGTTCCTGGAACCGAGGCAAGTTCCAGAGCTAGCATGGGTCTGTGCTGCTGGCAAAACAAAGCGGGTGCAAATTATGGTGGAAATGAAATAGCTGGTGCTTTGAGGCGGTGGAGTGCCCAGTTCACCTCGGGGTATATGTCTGCGTTCACAAAACACTACCATCACGTATACCCTGATTCATTAGAAGTGTTATCCAGCAAACAAGAAGGCTAATCTTAATTTTAATAAATTTAGGCTTTAAATAAACCTAATTTTAGTGGGAACATTCTTATGATAAACTCTGCTTTAGTGAAACTCTGCATATAGTGCAATTTCTTCTGGCTGTGTACATTACACAGTGAAGAAAAGCTACCCCGCTGTGTATCAGAAGGCTGTAATTTCATTTAGGAGTTCTATTGACATCATAAACTGCAAGAGCAGAGCTCAAGTGGCTATTTAAGTCATAGGAACTTCAGAGTGAAATTACTGCCTGGCAGCAACTGTCCCTCCCCACACGGGCCCCCATGTACACACTTCATGTTTTCATCCCTCTGCCTATAAATAATAAATCTCTTCAGTGACTTCGGAAGAGAGCATTTCCAAAATACTGGCGTTATCTGCCACCCTGTCTGTCAGCGGCGCGTTGTCGGCAGGCAGGGGAAGGACAGGGAGCCCCACGCCGAGTGGGAGATGCCCAGGGATGACCCGCGCTCCTCTCCAGCTCCGGAGGCACCCGCTGGCCGTGGCAGCGGGAGGTGAACATACCTGTGCCTGCTGGTGAGGTTGTTTGTTGCCATCATAGCTGACATAGCTGATCTTTCTCTACTCCTAAGCTGTAGCTCTCCACCCTGGCGCATGTGAAGATAAATGCTCTGTGCCATCTGCCATCCACAAGGCTACAGCACATCTCCCGTTTATTCCCCGCCTCGCTGGAAGTGCTGCTTGCAGCCCCGGGGCAACGCCGCTGCTGGGGGAGCAGGAGAGGGTATGGGTGAAGGGAGAGGGCTTGTCACTGCTTCAGGTCTGTGCCAGGGAGAGCAGGGCTCCTCTTCCCCATGATGGGACCTGCTGCACCCGAGGGGGGGAAAAAAATCCCCCTTTTTTATTTTAGCATTTAAATAATGCACAGGCAGCAGTCGCATTGACAGAACCTCATATATTTCATCCATATGGACTTGTTTCAAGAAAAGAGTGAAGTCAGGGATCATTTGCTTTTTATCAGGAAAGCAAGGTTAATCGTTCATTAGATCTTGTCAAGAAACCTCAAATTTAAGCCAGGCACTGGAAAAAACTTCCTGTAGGACAATGGATAAGTTTTGTGTGCCAGATACCCAGTGCAAGCATTTTAGTTTGTCTGTCTGAAAACCAATGTATCTCAAGTTCACGTGAATGTTTCATTTCCCTTATTTTCATCTTTTTTTTCCAGATAGTAGGAAAGAACTATTTTTGTACTCAGTGTTTTCAAGACCTTGGGGTACCAGATAGGTGTTGAATTACCAGTCGGAACAGAATTATTATTTATGTATTTTCTCTGAACTGGTTTGCCCCTTCTTACATTTCATTTAACAGAAAGAGCTTTATGATGTTAAATTACAAAAACTTTTCAGTTATAATATTAGTATTTTCATTCTTTATAAAGGAAACTTTATTTTGCTTTTGAAACCTAGCTTCTTCCCTGGAAAAGCAATTAAATCATTGCCTCTACTTCTTAAATGTCACCATCTTGTGATTCCTGAGACCACAGTACAGCTTAAGGGAAACAAGAGCTTTGAAATTAAACAAACAAGGTTTATATAGTTATCAGACATGTAGTAGCAGGGCAGACTTTCTTCTCTGGAGGTAAGCTGTTCACACCTGCATTTTGTCTGACTTTGAGCACTAGTGAGTCTGGATAGGTAGTTAACCTGGAGAATATGCTTTCAGTGTTCTTCATGGGTCTGCAAGAGCAGCTTACACATATGCACACGTTGCAAACAAAAGTGAATTTTGAACTCTGCGTTGCTGGCTCTGGGGGTAGGGTTTACAGGTGTCAGTAGCATCTGTGCTCATTCTGCTGCTATCCTGAGAAGCTCTAGCCAAGTCTCTTTTTGCCATTCCTTTCCTCCTTCGCTGTGCTTTAGGGACTTCTGAAACTTGTTATGACTGAAGCTACTATGCTGGCTGTGTGCATGGTCCAAGTAAGAAAAAAAAAATTAAGTCCACAAACTGTGGATAGCAGCAGATCCCACAGTACAGTGAAATCAAAATAGGATGTTGTATGCCGAGACACAAAGTTCTCATGGTCCTTATCTCTGTATGAAATAACTGGAAGTGGTTACAGTTTCCTTCATTTAGTATAACTGAATGTATTGCGGGCTGAGTATCTTCAGTGAGATATGAACAGCCTGATGGCATGCATCCTAATTTCAGGACATGATGTCCTGGCATAAAGATAGAGTAGCCTATTGTCCTACTGAGTCTTGAGTGCTTGAAATCTAAAGTTATGTTACTGTATTGGTGTCTGTCCAACAAAGATGTGTGTTCTACTTGTACCATGTGGAAAAATGAATAAAATATCTAAAGTTAAAAAACAATTCATAAACACCATATGCACATACATACTGCATGCACAACTTCTCTTTGAAAATATTACAATGGGACACCCTTCCAGATTCTGGTTGTAAAAGACTGTAATAATTTGTTCTACAGGTTTTTAGTCAAAAAACACTGCAACAGTCTGTTTTCTTTCAAATCAGCAAAAGTATAGTAGAAAAGAAACTGTTCTTTAAAATGAAATATCGATCTGTTTGTCTACCATACAGTTCTTCTAAAGCTGCCACCCTCCTAACTTGTAGGTGCCAAAAACTAATTCACACTTGGGGATACTGAGGCAGAAATTCGTGAGGTGACTAATCTAACACCATGTCCTCATGGAGCCCATCTGGCTCTGAGTTGCCTGCCATAGATGCTTTGACTAACTCTCTACAAGGGCTGCTGTGGCCTGTGTGTGATGTGTGAGAGGAGGGCTCTGCAGGTCCCCAGTAATGATGTGGGTTGCAACTCACTGTTGGGACTCAGAGCCTCACAGAGCAATGATACCTGGCCCTAGGGCAGAGAAGGGGCTGGTCTCACTCACTCACTCACTCACTCACTCACTCACTCACTCACTCACTCATTCACTCACTCAAAAAAAAAAAAAAAAAAAGCCCAGAGAGAGGCTTGAGTACTCTTCTAGTCCCATCTCCTGTTTGCTATAGAGTAAAACCATCATTTGTTTTGCTGGCATACTGCTGCAGTGTCTTTGTAAAGCTGGAGAGAAGCTATGGCATTGGGTTAGAAATGAGATAGATGACATTGCTGCAGCAGGGAAAGAGCAGAAAATATCTGACATGCTTTTTCTTCCCAATACTGTGATCTGCACCTGAGTTTAATATTAGGTAGGATCACTGAGGAAAATTGTGGTTGGCAAATTTTATTTTTTAATGACTTAAAATGACCTGTGATATATTAGGCTCAGCAGCATCGCTCTGTAGCATGACCTATTTGTGGGATTTCCTGCTTCCACTAGAATGGGAGGTTCTGATGGCACCACTCCCATCACTATTGCTGCTTTCAGTGTGTGGTACCCTGCCATGCAGCTACAGCTGCTTTTACTTTAAAAATATTAGTAGTCTGTCTGATATTATGTCAATGGGACTTGCTGCTCTGTAAGATGACTGCTCTGTAGAGCAAAGACACAAATGCAAGGGCAAGCTGAGTCATTGTCTGTATTTGGATGTTTTCAAATACTTTTGGGAGGAAAAGATGTATACCTGACAGGAGGAAGGCTAATTCTTCTCTGTCAGTCAGTGCAAGGCAGAAGGTTTAGTGAAAAGAGATCAGATGGGCTTGAATGAATTTTGTAATTCTGAACCTATCTAGGAAATAGAACTGAATGATGTATAGAGAACTTTTCTGTCAGTGTGGAAAATTAGAGATTTGAACAAGATGAGTTTAATACTGAAATGAAATGAGAAGTTTATGATTAATAGGGCCTGGCAGAGACAGCATACTTATATATAACTTTGGAGACTTAGGAAATGATCTTTGGGTAGATGTGGGTCTGAGGACTAAAGAGGAAAGGGGAGGAGTGGGCCCACAAGAGACCCAGAGTTGTTTCATCTCTTTTTGGTGAAAGCCCCAAAAGTTTACAATAGCAAGCACAGAATGGAAGAGGTGAATCTTCCATTTCAGAAATCCAGAGCCTCTTTTAAAATACTTTACAAGGTTGAAAGACAAATTAGGAATGTGAGCTGAAACAGGATTTTGGATCATCTCATCTTTATTCCTGCTTCTGAAGCAAGTACCATCAGTTGTTTCAAGGCAATACATTTTCCTTCTGGATACTTTCCTTCCAACTGAGCAGTACTGAATGCTGGACATGGAGGGTAGGTTTTCTTATCCCTGTGACAATAAACCTGTGTCCTGAAAAATCACTTTGTTACAGTCATTCATAAATGGCGAGATATGCAGATAGACAAAATTTGTTTTGTCTTACATGGCTACAGATGCAGCTCATAATCATTAAAATTACTCATTGGCCTGTGAGGAAAACATAAAGAAAATTGTTTTGTGGAAACTAACAGAAAAGGGTAAGATTCACAGCTCACTCCTTATCTTCATTCTAGGTGAATAATTAGCTGTTTATTATATTCTAAGGGACTTCAGAAATTTGGGTTGTATTCTTCCCCCAGGACATGGTGAGGTTCTATATATTTTACCTCGTACACTCCAATTTTGAAATTTTCCTTCAGAGTGAGAATTATTTCTCCCATGAACAACTTTATATTTTTTGCCTGTGTAAGAGAAAAGCCATACTGATGTTTTCTGACTTACAATTATCCATGCAAAGTCAGCAAACATGGAATAACTACTTGTAATGCAGACTTTGCAATAAGCGAGTTTTGTTAGAAGTGGGGAAAGTACAACTCTGGTCTTTGCCTGTTTTTCTCCAGTCTCATCCTAGTGCACTTTCCTTTAGGTGGCACTCCCACATTTACTTGTGTATGACCCGAACAGCTGTTTGTGATCTATCATCTGTCTCCTGAAATGTGATGGAGAGACTTAGAAATTATATTAATTGTGGTGTCCACATCTTCTCTTCATTAAAAGTTGAAAATTGCTGTTCAAATATTTCATAATCAAAAGTTAATCCCAGTCTACCTGTTCCAAATCATATATTTCACCCTCTGGGAATGAATCCCAGATCCCCATTACAATTTGGATTCTCTCTCCTCTGGGTATTGATTACAAATTCTGCTTATTGTTCACATACTTCATCATGGGGGAATTAATCTCAAGTTCCCCTCTACCGTTCTGGGAATGAAAGCTACCTATAATTAAGATTTTTCTAATAAATGGGTATTGATAGTGAGCTTTTTCATCTACATTTTTGGGGTTATCTTCTGGCAAGGAAACTCCATCTGAGCTCATCTAGAGATTCTTCATGCTAAGTATTCTGACCACCAATTTTCATGCTACTGGGATGTAGACATTTTGTAGGAGCCAGTGACATGACTGTTCTCTAATGTTGATGTTGGGTAAGGAGATGCAAACATTTTCACGAAGGCTCAGCAAAGTGGACCAAATAAACAGATGAATAAAACCAGAAGAGTTGAGTCAGAAAGACAGAGGAAGATGCAAGCATACAATTGTGAAGTGTTTTACAATTGCAAACCTGTTGCCTTTTGAAATCATAACAATCTTAGGTATGTAGATGGGAGGAATAATTTACTATTCTTTTCAGCAGTGGATAGAATAAGAATGAAAATACTGTGGTGAAAGGCAGCAGTACAAAAATACCAGAGAGACAATGTATTTTTGGTAGGTGAATCTGTGTTCCATCTGATTAGTTTCAGCAACTTTGACTACAAATCTAACTGTTGTTATTTCCACATAGATTCAGTTATTTTCCATAGGATGATGCAAAACATGAAGAAAGAAAAAAGTCTTCAGTTGTGTCTATCCCTGTTTCTTCATGGGCAAAAAATTATATCAGAACAGCCCTGTTTTTCAGGGAATCTGGACTCTGGACCTAGGTTGTGGTGTTTCAGACCCACTGCTACTGCTAATAGACCTGGTGTTTCCAGTGGCAACAGTTGTTTCATGCATTCTTTCACACTTTAGAAAAGATCCCCGTTTCCTTTTTTCCCTCTCTTCTTTAGCAGTGGGCAGCCCTGCAGCCTTTTGATCATACCGACTTTGTACGTTACATGACTGAACTCAGCTATGCCAAACATCCTTTTAGAAAGTTTGACATTTGTGCCATTTGAAAAAAGGGAGGGAGAGAGGGGAAAGAATGAATCCTGGAGGCTTCCTCCTGCCCTTTTCATTAAGAGTGCAGTAAGTCAGCAGAAGAGGTGGGACTTTTAACAAGGGGGGGTGTAAGCTAGTTGTGATCTGTGATGTATGCACAGGCATGCACACGGAGAAAAGGAAAGGAAAGAAAAAAACAGAAGACAGACAATCAGAAATTACTGCCAGAAGTTAAATAATTGATGGAAAGTTTATGGTGACAATCAAAGAGGTGAGATAAGACAAAGGAAGATGGCTTTTGGTACAATCCTAAACCTGGTGGAGGTTGAACTTAGGAACTTCCAAGGGCCCCTTAAGACCTAATAATTTTAATTTTGTAATGCATTTGTTTATATTCACTGCTTTGCAACTGCTGTTTTCTGTGCATATTGTATTCTACTTTTTTCTGTTCTATGATAAATTTTGTGCAATCATTAATACTTCTGGTTCTTCTAAATTTTTTGCCCACCTCTACTATCGCAGTCTTTGAGATGGTGCAGAGTTTGTGGAACTGGAACAGCTGTTCATATGTTGGCATGCGAAGGGAACAGGGACAAGCCTTATTATGTATTCTAATGTTTGCAAAGGAAGGCAGGGCTTTGCATAAGTTCATAGCAACTTCATAGCTTGGGCATTTGGGCCTCTCTGTCTGCTTCAGGTATCATCCCAAACAATGCTCAGCTTCAGTCTTCAGACTGAAGCTGATCTCTGCTGAGGTACATGAAGGCTTTTGCAAAAGGGAAATGCTGAGGTTTTTTACATCTTTCAGTTTGATCAGTGCTGGCCTTTGCTGAAGATGTGGTGCTGGACTGAGTGAAATGCTGAGCTAGTGTTTCATGATAGCTCCTCAGGTATTTTTTAAAAAGAGAGGATAAGAAAGGAGAGAGGAAAAGGGTTATGTGAGGAGAAATAACAGGCCAGAATAGGCAGTAGTGTTAGGCTCTTTAAAAGTCATGAAAAAAAATAACAACTGTTTTAAAGTAAGTTTGCAATGATGTGTAAAATAGTTCTCTGTGTGAAAATCTATATTGATTTTATTTTGCTTTGTTTGTATAGAAAATTTTCTCAGAATAGAAAGACTTTGACATTTTGCCTTTATAAGTCATTTGTGTTATCCCCTCCTACACACATGTGCTCTATCCTCTCCCTGGCTGTTGGCAAAGGATGGCTACTTGATGCTTCATTCATCCAGATCATTTGTAGAGCTGCAGGTAATGGATAATTCTGCGGAGACCCTGCTGCAACTCTGGTGGTCATAGGATCTGTGGTGGGAGGGAGGACATGCTTTGAGTGGTGACACTAGTGGGTAACACAAATGGCTGTTGTAGTCCCTGATACAGTTAATTGCCAGATGTGCCAACCTACAGAAGTGTATTGGCTTTGGAAAACCAAAGACTCCTCTGTCGTGAGGAGCTGGAGGTTGCCATCAGGGACCTTGCAATTGTTTCCACTTGGCTTCACACACAGAAAGGCAGCTGTTTTGGTGTTTTGGTTTTTTGTTTGTTTGTTTTGGGGTGGGTTTTTTTTTGTGTGTGTGTGCATGTGTGGTTTTTTGTTTGTTTTTTGTTTTTTTTCCCTTTGGCAAACATTGCCACAAATAATCTGACTGGTAAGATTGTATGAAAACATGTTAGTCCGTGTTCTTATGGTAAGATTTTATAGGTGCTGTCATAAGCAAAGCCTTGTGTGGCCAGAGAGAGAGGGCACATAGGAGAACAGCTTTCAGTGAAGACTATTGACTTTTCTGCAACAATAATCATAGAAGGGTTTGGGTTTGAAGGGATGTTTAGATCACCTAATTCCAACATTTCTGCCATGGGCAGGGACACCTTCTACTGGACCAAGTTGCTAAAAGCTCCATCCAGCCTAGTTTTGAACGTTTTCAGGGATGGACTATCCACAACATCTCTGGGAAGCCTGTGGCACTGCCTTACCAGCCTCATCATAGAGAATTCTTCCTCACCTCCAATTTAAATCTATGCTCTCTCAGTTTACAGCCATTACCCTTTGCCTTATTACTTTATGCCCTTGTAAAAAATCTCTCACCATCTTTTTTGTCAGCCTCATTTAGGTACCAGAAGGCTGCTTGGAGGTCTCCACAGAGCTTATTCTTCTCTGGGCTGAATAGCCCCAGCTGTCTCATTCTGCCATCACAGAAGTGCTCCAGCCCTCTGATAATCTTCACGGCCCTCCCCTTGACTTGCTCCAACTGCATGGAAAACCATAGTCTTACAGATAGGCTTTTCTTAGAGCACTGCCTTGGCTTGTCAGGGTGCTGTCAGCTTCCCCAGATTTTCCTGAAGCAGGCCTGGCTGTTGTGGTGGCAGCAGCTTCCCTTTCCCAGTCACTAGTGTCAGACAGCTGTGCTTCTGAGGGGGAAGGAGGTAGCCAGTGAGGAGCTGGGTGTGTTGGTGCTCATCCCACTTCCTGTCATTGCATTGAAGACAAAAGCTATGGGACAGCCAAGGAGCAGTGGGGGCAGTAGAGCCTTGCAGGAATCCTTAACTGTGGGAAAGAGGGAGAAAATGGCTCATGGAGCCCCACCTACAACTGGTTCTGTGCAGGACTCACTGAAGCTGTATTTTTAACATGGTTGGGTATAAATGGCCCATTTTTACCACTGCATACATCATCTGCATCATCCCTTCACTTCCTATTTAAGTGACGTGTTATGCATAGATTTGTCATTTACATTCCAACTGCATTTTGCATTATTACATTTTAATGATATTTGAAGTTCTTGCATACATATTTGAGTTCCTGATATAAATGAAAAAATAGAAATAATCATCATACTTGGTTTATAGGATGGCATAAAAAAGTTCTATCATAACTTTGGCAATTTCTTGACCAAGATCAAGCACAAGATCAAATGCTAAAAGAGGATCCAAGTACATCTGTCTATCTCAATGTCTCTAAAGTTAGGGTGGTTCAAAGTCAACAGCTGAATTTTGCAGTTTTGCACCATGTTTACTTCAGATAAATAATGTTTAACCAACTCTCCCCACTAAGCTTTCTAACTTGTGGTTTAGATTAAAATGAAACAGAGGTCTAAGTGGTCCTTGACTCTCATGTTTTTTTGTAAATGAACATCTCACATACTGGCTTTGTTTGAGGATGCTCTGCATGATCCAGAGGGCCTAACCTCCTCCATCCCATATCTCATGCCGACTTACAATCCGTTATAATCTATTAGGAATCTTGAGGCTTGAGGGCAGAATTTTGTGTAGGGATAAAAGATGCTTTCATATTGGTGCTATGGGTTATATATATATATATTTTTTTCTTTCTCTCATTCTCAGTTTCATGAAAATTCATTAATCTGTGACATTTAAAGACTCTGTCTGGAGCAGTGGCCGGCTGCATACATCAATAGTTTCTCAGAGTCTGGCACTCTGTCAATATTTGGGGGCCTAAGTAACAGCACTTAAATCCACTGCCTGCCAGCCATCATGCTCTTAGAGTGTCTGTAAGAGTTTGAATGAGGGGATATTAGCACAACAAGTCCTTTCACAACTGGCAGCACTTTAGAGACAAACTGCTTGGTAGGTATCTCTCCTCTTCCCTTTTCTGGCATGTCTGCTTTATTTATCTGATGTGATTTATGTATTTACACACAAATATGCATCCTGTGAGGAGGCATCATAAATTCTGAGGCTAGAGGTGGTATTATGGCATTATCTATATAACAATGGAAATGGGCTGAAGCTGGATTTGGACCCAGAACCAGATTAAGCTTGGGTTGACTTCTGGGCCAGTTAAGTCAGGAACAGAATTTTGTTTGGATTTCATGGTGCCAAAATCTTTAGAGTTCAGTTCCAAATAATGAGGATCTTGGACTAAAATATTACAGGAAGTGCTACTGTGGCAGTATTTCAACCAGCTCCAAACCAGAAGTGGAAAACAAGCCATTTCAAGACTTGGTTTCTATTCAAATGAAAACTGTTACAGCAGGTTCAGAATCCAGACCTTCTGTTCATTTTTTAATCCTATCCTCCATAAATTGGATTCACAGTTGAATATTAGTCTGGATTATCTATGAAACCTCCCTTTTCAGAGTTAAGAAAACCAGAGAAGCAAATTGCAACTTTTTATTTGTTTCTCTGGTGGAATGGGAAGTACAGTAAAATAAATTCGAATTCACAGATGTTTGCTGATATCCTCCTTCCCCCTTTTGTTTGGTTGGAACATTATGGCAAGAGAACAATCACTGTATTTTATGATGCAGCCATGTTTATTTTGTCTATACCAATTGTGCTTCACCTCTTGCTTATTGCATTGCTGGGTATGCCTCTGAAACCAGGTTGTCTAGAGAAGTGAAAGGCCACAGTGTCTGGAAGTTTGCATTGGCTTTTTGGAGCTGAGTTGTGGACAAGAAATCAGGCCATGCAACTCTGTCTGAATCTTTCTGTTTTCTAAGTCTCCTTAGAACACTATTCTCTTCAACATATTTTATGCCATATACACCAAAAGGAGATGAAGGGATTTCCTAAGAAAATGTTCATATGAACATTTTCATATTGTCTAAGAATTTGTGACCAAATTCTTAGACAAATATATCTGCATCAGAAGCACTCTGAAACCACTTTCTTATCATTTCTACTTTGCAAGTCCAGTGCTCCTTAGCTGTGACCTCCAGCACATCCTTCAGTGCTAGCTTGAGTTGACAACTTCTTCATCATTTTTGAATAATCTTCAAAAATCTTTTTTTCAACAAACTTCCCCTGGTAGCACCTGCAAAACCTTGGCACAATAACAAAATAGACAAATTTATTGTGTTAGAGCTACCTTGCAAGAATAAGTTGGCAACAAAAATAGCCAGCTACCATTTCTCAATCATTTCTTTGCTTGTTGTAGCACTCTCTCATCTGCTGCCTTTATCTTGATTTTTCCCTTACTCCAACTACAGCTGCATCTGATCTCCATTTTCCTGTTTGTGTCCCAGAGCACCTGTAGTTATAGAGTATTTTGTCACCTGTTGGAAAAAGAGGAGAACCCTGTGAAAGTGTACAGAGGCACAGACGCAGTGAGTAACAAGGGATGCATTTATCCCTGCTTCAGGCTGAGCAGCAGTGAGGAAATAAACAGGCTCAAAGCTTCTGAGAATGCTGGAGATGCATCTGGCTAGATGGCAGCAATGGCCAATAAGTGCAGTCAATCGACAGGGCGGATGATTTATTTTTTATTATAATAATTGCTCCTTGAGTATGGTTTGGGGAGCATGTGTATGCTGAGGGGAATGGCTACCTGCAAGTGCCATGCTTGGACAGAGCAGGGCTGCCTTGGCACTGGCTGACCAGGGCTGTTCCCTCTCACAGCCCCTCACAGCAGCCGTGGCTGAGGTGCAGCCTTGGCACTGGGAAATGGCAGTGGCATCACCTGGAGCTGAGCAGCAGCACCCGGGATGGAAAAAACTTGCATGAGGTTAAAGCTGCTTTGGGACTTCAGGACACTGGGGGACCCCATGATCAGGTGCTACATAAGGAATTATTGCCCCATGTGCTCCACAGTTTTTTCTTTCTCAGTCTGCACTTTGCACTGCCTTTCACAGTCTCAGCAAAGGAGCATGCGAGCTTAGCGTAACCCACACACCTTTTGCACCCAGGGAACACATCTCAAGACATAATGGGACACATTTGAACTCCGTTCAGTGTTTTAAAAATGTGACTGACTTTATTGTCAGTGACAGCCATGTATGCTCTGAGAAACCTACCCACCCCTAGTCCTGAGTGCTCTACGTGGAAGTTGAAGAGTTCATAGTGTTGCAGTCCTTTCTGTTTCTATGGTGCTTATTTTCCAGTGAGCTCCAGTTGTCTTTCAACTAGGCAAGCTGGCCTTGTGAGATGCATGAGGTTCTCAAAAGAGAGGTAGGCACACCTCTTCCCTGCAGTTCCACAGGCTGTTTCCACCACTCTGCAGATACTGAACTTGCATTTCCCATTCCTTCTGGTGGCAACTGTGTGCCTAAAGCCCTGCACAGGGATTTTGCAGGGATTTTGAAGGTTGCCTGTGAGGCTTTTGACTTTTTCCAATTCTTTCAATCCAGCTAGTCTTCCTTCCCTGGGGGGAGGAGGGGATTTGTCCCCAAATAATGGGGGTACAAAAGTGCTGAGGGGATCTTGGGTTTCAGGCTTCATTCATTACATGTCCCTGTTGGTTCCCGGTAGCTGTAAGTGAGATGCTTTCTTTGAGTGCTGAAATTGATGAAGCAGGAAAAATCCAGGCTTGCTGTCCGTTCATATTTTACATCTATTAATAAGTAATTAATTAAAAAAGGAGTTGATGTTCCCATGATGGGCTGCTAAATATATGCGAGTAATACTATTGGCATTGAAAAGAGATTTGACTGCAGTTGAGGAGTTATTTATATTTTAGTAAATCATATAGTCCCCAGTTGAGATGAGCAGTCTGTTGTTTTAGGTGCTGTACAGACCTGCTGTAGGAGGTGCATGTAACCCCAACAAGGGTCACACACTACAGAGACAAAGTGTGGACAGAGAGACAATGATAAAGAAATTAAATAACTTGGGTCCAGAGACAGGGGTTGAATCAAGAAAGGAATGCAGATCCCTTGCTTGCCTGTTCTTTCATTAAGTTAAGAGCTGGTTGACACACAATTCAGCCCGTAGATTTGAATCTCAGTAAAACTGTTGAATTAATTTTTTTCTATTTGCTGAAAGCTGTTCACCTCAGATATGTGCTAGCCAAAATTATGGGGAAAAAAAACAACAACAAAAAACCAACCAAACAAACAACAACAAAAAAAAAAACTAAGAAGAAATTTGAAAGTTTTGGAAAGCCAGAAGATTTTGTTTAGATATTTCTAAACAAGGTTTCTGGTTTTCTTTTGAGCCGTAGTCAATTTTAATTGAAATATATTGAACACAAACAAAAACGTAACCCATTTCATTAAACACATAGGTGATTTTTGTTTGGTGTTTTTTCTTGTTTCCTGTCCATGTTCTCAGTTTGGCCAGCCAGCCAAATAAATCAGTTGTTTGCACAACTGTGGTTCTAATTAGAATGTTGGGCCCTGGGGACTTGCGCTATATATTTCATACAGTACATATTTATAATAGTAAGTACCCTGCCTGGTACTCCATATATAATAATAGCAAGCCGTCAAGTGACCTAGGAAGATAGGGGCACTAGGGAAGACCCAGTGCCTTTTAGCTCTTCAAATTTTTACTTTCAGTGGTAGTTATATTTTGGAGGGTATTTCTTACAAGATAAAGTCTGAATTTATTTGAGCAACCCACTAACAGGATTCACTGCAAAGCTGTCATTAAAGGGAAATAATGCAGAAAGAACAAAAGATATGTTCTCAGCTAAGGCTGACAGGTCGACACTTTCAGAGATCCTTGACACCATAGGAAAAAATGCTGTCTTCTCAGTCTACCATGACCTCCCAAAATCTTGAAAACCAAACAATTAGGTACAGGGGCTGCTCATAAAGTGTTGTGATTGTTCAGCTGATTTTTTTTTTCTATTTGCAATGTTTCTACCTTTCAAACAGTGTAGTCATTTCTGTGATCATTCCTGTCTAGAAGCAGTTTCCTCTGTTCCGGTTCAAAGCTGCAGAGCCCATTTTCTGTGAATGAGTTCCAAGGAGGAGGACTCTGGCATCAGGTATTCCTCATGTGCTTTCTTGCTTGTGTAGGTATTGCCACTCTATTGTAAGTAGCTGGTAGGAACTGAAGGAGTCATTTGAAATTTGGCTGCTATTCTTCCTCATATTGTTTTAACTGATCTGGTTTAGTGTTTTCTCCATTTGCATGTGTCCATGAGCAATAAACCCATAATTTTATTCATGGTTACCCTTATAACCATGATAGAGAAGCTCTAATAGGAGAAGGCAAGATGTTTTCTTCCCAGCACAGCCAGTGCTGTATTCATCCTGCTTCCTTCTTATAGTAGAGCACCACAGTCTGAGCTCTGGTACCCAGGGCACTCTGCCACCCTGTCTACAGTGCCTCATGCTGTGACTTGGCAGTGTTGATGTTCCCCCCAGGTGATTTCTCTGCAGTGTGCAGGGCCAATACTGGTTTTGGTGCTGCTCCAGTTCCTTTTGAAGGGCTCAGGTGTATTTCTCATATGATCTTCATGTAGTGAGACAAACTTCTTCCTACGAACCTGTAATGGGTGTGTGGGGAAGGAATATGCCTTAGGATTATATGCTAGGCCTTGACTTCCAATTGAAAATTCAAAAAAATTACAGAATTTTCTGAGCTGGGAGGGGCCCACAAGGATCATCAAGTCCAACTCTTAAGTGAATGGCCCACATGGGGATTAAGCCCACAATCTAGGTATTATTAGCACTGTGCTCTAACCATCTGAGCTAATCTCAGGGTCAAATCCTTGAAGATTAGGATCAGGCTTTCTAGTGGAGAATTCTTCAGGTTTCACTTCCCTTAACTGAAGAATTGAACAGTGCACCAGTCTTGATCTGACAGTTTAGCTGCAACTAGGGCACATGGATAAAATCTAAGAAAAGAGACTTGACCAAGCCCTCTCTGACTCCCCACAGGTATGCTTTGATGAGGTTAGCTATATGCAGACTTTTGGAAACTTCTTTTGACATCTTTGAGGGCCTCATATTACTTTGTCCTTACCTTCAGAAGTCTGGGACATTACTGGACAAAACAAGGGTCTGCTCCAAGCTGTCAGATTTCTTTCTCTGTTACCTCCCATCTGGCCCATTTAGTACTATCTGATGGTGAATAAAGCGCTGAAATAGGTTGTCAAGAGAGGTGGTGGGTGTTGGACAGAGCTCTGAGCAAGCTGATCTGGTTGAAGAGACCCTCATTGCAGGAGGGTTGGACTAGATGACCATTAAATGTCCCTTCCAACTCAGGTGATTCTATGATTCTGATTCTATGGTAGGTACCATGGGATTCAAGATAAGTGAGAATGTGGTAGGAAAAAAGGTAGATAAGATGGGTGCAACTTGACATAAGTCATGGGGGATATTTGACATGGGAAGCTGAAAGTAGGCTGTGGTATACAGGAGGTAGGCAGACATTTTTCCTGAGTACATATCATAGAATAGGGATCTCCCTCCACTAGTCTTTCTTTGATCAGAATTCTGCTGTTAGATTCCGGTGGTCCTATCACTCAACCCAAATGTTCCCATGAGAAAGAAAAACGAGTCCTCCTGCTGATGCTGCCAGCGCCCTGGGGTAGTAAATTTTGGAGAAGTGAAATTTCTATTTCTGGTTGTTGCTGTTCTTTTTGTGCACTTACTGCTACAGTATCAAGCAAAGTTTGTCTAGACCAGAGCTCAGGGTTACTTATTGTCCTCATAATCCATTTCCTTTGGCCAACAGCAGAGGCTTCTGTGGCTAAATCAGAAGGGAATGCTCCCATCACAGGCAGCCTCTTTTCTATGATCTTCATTAAGCTTTGGGCCATTAACTCGAGTTGCATGATTATTTTGTTTGTTCGAACAGCAAGACAAGCAGAGTCTCCTCCGAGTATTTCTTTCAGGCAAACCAGCATGACTGAAAACTGGGAGCTTGCCAGAAAATGTTACGTGAAACAGTAGTGGCAGGTTCATCTTAGTGTGGGCGGAGAGGGAGCAATGTACCCTCTCTTTTACTACTTCAAACATACAGTGTCCATATGCCATAGTTGTGTTGGTTTATGGATGAAGTATGAAGGATATTATTCCATCTCCTTTGTGGAAACACTGTGTGAGTGCTATGGAATATAGAATCTTAGGGATATGAGTATCAGCTGTTGCTGCAGTCCAAACACTCAACATCAATATTCAGTATGCTATAGACAGTACCGTTTTCCTCCTTTATATTTATTAGTGTTAGTACACAGAGCCAAATACTAAAAGGGGGATGGGTGGGTCACATGATGAAATTAATACCATTAATTATTTAGAAACAATCAAAGGAAACACAAGACATCTGGCTTTAAGCCCAAACAACTCATGGCACTGCTGTTGCCTTGTAACCTCATCAGCTTAGTCCAGTCATCTCTCTTCTTTCATTATGTACACAGGAGATGCTTCCCCCCTACCCCCCTTCCCCACCCTTCTTTCCTGCCTTCTTTCTGGCAGCTAGGAGCACAGATCACAAGACTGAACTGTGTAGTTTACTGATTTTGTGTGTATAAGCCCTGATTAGTTCTGTGGTAAAAAGGCATCCCCCCACATCCCCATGCTATACAATAGTGTTTGATTAGCTGTGTGTTGCAGCCATAGGTTACATTTTTCTCGTCATCTTGGTATTGGGGAGTAGCTACTGTAGGAGGAAAAGGCACTGTTGCTACTGTAGTGCTAAAAATCATCAAACCCACATGTTGCCCTAGGCTGTTCACAACATACAGTGAGAGATGGTTCCTGCCCTGAAGAAGGGGGAGATGGTCTATGTAGGCAAAAAACTGGAGCAGAACAAACATCCCAGCAAATGGAAGCGTTGTGCCCATGATTCTGCAAGAGGACTGTGGCGGACCCAGTCCACTGCACTTGGCATTCACCACCCCCTGGCTGAGGCCAGTAGTCTTATCCTTTGTAAGCCATGGCCAGGCGTTTTTCCATCAGAATGATTTTTCAGTGGAAATTCTTTTTCTTGAAATGAAAGTTTTCTTGGGGAGTAACTCTTTTACCCAAGAAAGTAAAATAAATATTTGCCAACTGCTGGTTCTGAGGGACCCATTACTCTTTTTTTTCCCCCTCTTTTTTCCAGGTAGCTGAAAAAAAAAATCTGTTTTGGTTATCTGAGGGGTATATTTTTGTTGAAAGACCTTCTCAAGAGCCAAAAAGACCCACTTTGCTGATTCTTCCAACCCAAGAATAGAACATTTTGAGGTCCCTTTCCCTCAAGTGATTATATCATTATTATAAGATTGTTCCACTTTCTCTTCAGCTCAGTTTTTCTCAGTTTTTCTTTCTTTGTATAGATGATTTAATTGTGAAGTTCTCATATTCTATAGGCAAATTGTATATGCAACTTCCTGAAATGATTTTATAAGGGCAAAGCAAAGTTCTTGCTGGTCATTCTACTTTTCTGTGCATTGGTGAATGTAGGCCCATTTTGATGTCTCAAATGCTGATGTATTGAAGTAATTCTCCTTACATTTTTTCTGTGGAGAAGCACTGACTTTAATTTTCTTGCTTTAATCCAAAAAGCATAGATTCTTACTATTCTCTTAATGGTTGTTGAGAGTTGCCTTGAAGAACTCTTATTTTATGAAAAGGCACTGAGACTTCTGTCACGGTAAGCATCTCCTGACAGTCTTCACCTATTCTGTACTACTATTTTGAAGATGCATATTCCCAATTATGTGTGAAAAAGTATTGAAATATGCTCTCTTGGTTCTGGGTAGCTTGCTTTAGACTAATCCTCTCTATTATTTGTAGTATTCCATAGCCTACTCTTGTCCTCGGGAAATGATGGCATCAGCTGAACATATTGGGTGTGATTTTTCAAAGTATGCAGTTATCCACATTCGCTTCCTTCTGCATTCAATGTGTGTTAACACTACCTTCAACAAAGGCAGAGTTAGGCCTATGCAGAAGGCTTTAAAAACTGAAAAACGAAACCCACCTCTTGCACCCTGGGCTATTTGCAGGCAAGAACATATGTTATGAGTGCTTCTGCTGCTTTTCACAGCGTTTGTTAAAGGTGCTTAGACTTTTCTCTGAGTAATGGAGTAGTAAATTTCGATGCTATGATAGATTTGTTTCTTTTGAGTTGTCCCTTTAAGTTTATCATGTAAAGGTATTTTATCTCCTGGATCTAAATGTAAAAAAAAAAAAATCTAATAAACTAAAAAAAAGCAAACAGAACAAACAAACTACAAGAACCAACAAAACAAAAATAAAAAGAAAACTACAAATAAACCCTACAAGCTGTTCCAAGGTTTTCTTTATTCCTTTCTTTATACTAAGCCAGTGCTTTTTATTTTGTTTTCCTCAGATGTAGTCATTAAGTACAGTTTCTTGTTTTCATAAAACTTACAGTTTTATTTTCCTTTTTTCTTCTTTCCCTTTTCTCTTCCCTTTCCTGACATCTGCATCACATGTTGATGTCAAGAGCAGCAGTGTTTGGCAGTTTTCCTCAACTTTGAGAGAGAGAGAGAGATTTGTTGGAATGAAACCTTGCTCTGCATACAGCCTGCTTGAGATGCAGCACTGAAAGGTATAATCTCATTTTCTGTCTTAAAACCAGAGATGAAAACTACAAACAGGTAGAAATCTTGATGCCGTACCACCTATTGAACTACAGCCGAAAAGCCTTTGGCAGCACCTTCCTCTCTGTGGAACGGTTGCATGGCTGATTCCCACAGTATCTGTCTGTACCTGTGAGTTTGGTAAAGAGGCTAAGTCTTTGGAAAAGATTGGGATTGAAATTCAGTTAGAGTTAGCATGGTAAAGGATCTTTGCTATTAGTCTTGCTTTTTGCCTCAAGTAGCATACATCACTCATATAACTCAGTTCAGCATTAAAAATACCAATCCTGCAGTCACATGCTGTGTATTAGAGAGAAAAATGAGATTTGTTGAAACAGCTTTGTGTGGAGTCCAGATCTGCAATAGCATGATATTCTAGAGGTCAGAATTGAGGTGACTGGATGAAACTGTGAAGACAGAAGTTGTGAAATACCCTGCCAGCAGCATCAGTACTTCATCTTTTGAGGGTATTGCAATTCAGAAAATGACTTGAAATCAAGTTAAAATGCTGTCCTTTGACTGCTACACATATGGTCCCTGTGACATACGCATTGCAGAAGCAGCCACTGTGTGTTAATATGGCATTACAGTTTTGGACTCCACCTGTAAAAATTAATAACATTCCTCAAATAAGAGTGATATAGGATGCTGACACATTTAAGCCCATATATTCTTGTACTTGTGTCCTCCAGTGCATAAGAGAGCTAGAAATCACAGAATTTTTTCTTTTTTCCTGTAAAGCCATGCTGGTAAAGTAGTAGAATGTAAGTGATAGCAGGCTGGCAGGGTTTGGACCACGAATAGCTGAGCAGTACAGCCATATTTTATACTTTTATAGGCTTTTATGTGTTCTATTCAGTTAATGGTACTAGTTGACTTCCATGGGTTTGCGCAAGCATAATTTAGAACAGATTTGGGCCACACTATTTATATTTGTGCTGATTGCTTCATGTTTGTGAAACACTTATTTCCTCTGGATCTGTAGCATTGTCCAGTGTTGCAAAATGCTTTCATATGTATATATGACTGGTTAAAACATGAAGTGTGTTTTGAAGCAACATGACAAGGAGCAGTAAAATCTGCACAGTAACTGAGCTTTACTTGGCTGTCCGTATAATGTCTAGTTAATGCCGTTACTATGCTCTGAAGTCTCTCCAAGGCTGAATAAGACATGCTGTGGCCTTATAAAAGATGTGGTTTTCCCCTGGATTTTCTAAAGATTTCCATTACAGATGCTACAATGACATAAGGAAAGTGTAATCTGTATCTTTAGTGGCAGTAACAATGCAGGGTGTGAAGTATATCCCCAAAATCTGAAGGTGTGAATTCTAACCCATCAGCGAGCTGTGTGAGAATTCTCCAGAGTAAAACTTAATTCTATGCTAAAGAGGAACACTGTGAGCACCCAGCATAAAATAGAAGATGTTCTCAACTGCACTATCTTGAGCCAAACTTGGGATCTAAAAGCCAAGCAAGGTTCTTTCATGCTGTAAATCAGATTGTACCCTCAGGCTGTATTTTGACAATGTAGTAAATTGAGCTTTGGGAGCTTTCTACCAGATCGAGACCTCTGTCACCTCAAAATGCAAAGCACAGATCCATTATAAATTCTCTGATTCAGTTTTAAAAATATATTGCAACGTGTTGACTTCTACCAGCAAGCTCTGTGCCTTATCTGATACCTTTTGTTCCTTCCTGCTAGCATTAACACATGGTGGGGGTGGGGAAAGAAATGGCATCTCATGCCCTCCCATGATCCCGGTGAAGTCTGTGCTGTGGAGTCATCCATTAGGCCAGTCTGTTACAAAGTTTCAATGATAAACTACCATCAACTCAGTTACTTCCTGCATTTTGCTGTCTTTCTGTTCTTCCCATAGTCCTGGAAGGTGGTGCAGACATCAGGAAGTACAAAATTTGATCTATGTTACAAATGGAATCAGAAAATATCTTGGATCTTGCAATCCACTGAACTGTGTTGAGAAGAGTGAGAAAACCTAAGTGATGTTTCTTGCACAAAATGAACACAGGACACTACAGGAAAAGTGCATGGGCAAATTTCTTTTTGCCTAAACTCTTGAGATACTAATGAACAAGCAAACCTTCAGAGTTTTGTTTGAGGATGAGTTTGGCCAATATTAAAATTTGTCTAAAATTCTTATTTTTTTCTTCCGCCTTCCTCCCCTTTGTTTTTCTCTGTTGTATGATTAATGTATCGTGTCCACGCCTTGAGACAGTAGTTTTGTGTTTAAAGCCACATTAGCACAATTAATGTCTTTACTAAATTATATTTCGCAATTCTTCCAGGGAGTTTGCAGTTTGAAAGGCAGAGCTGCTTGCAAAATTTTTAATTCCAGAAATGTTCTGTATTTCAATGTATATGGTTTCCTCGACCTTGGTGTGCCAAAATGATTCTCAATCGGAAGATCTTGGTCTCCTGGAAAGAAGAATAGGGAAAGAGGAGAGATGAACTTTATAGTGAGATTTTTTACACTGCTGTGTTTAAAACTCACTGTTTCCTAGAGTTTTGTGAAGTTTTCAATTTGTTTTCCTTCCCTCTCTAACCTAATTAATTTTCAGAGATATCCCCAGGGATGTAATTTATAAGACAAATTAATTACATTAGAAGTTGCTGTCATGGTATAAACCCCTTGTTTAGGGTAAATTTAATATGCTTCTGTGTTCTTTCCATCTATAAATACTGATCTACCAATGACAGTCTGTTTTCTTAGTTTTTCAGAAAATTTTGTTGTCAGTGTTGAAAATAGTAAAAACATGGAAATTAAAAAGGGGAAACATTGCTGTAATTCAGCTGTGGCTAGAAAAAGTGGCACTAGCAGAAAGGCAGGGGCTCTTTGTGTTGACTTTCTTGTCTTTAAAAGTATTTTTTTGTAGAAAATAGTCAAATCATAACTAGTATACAAGTCAACAGTTTTCTACTTACTGTAAAATAAAAACATTCACCCTCGAGAAAGAATTTTTAGGAAGGAGAAGCACATACCAGTTGCATTGCTCTGTTCAGGACTGTCCCAACTGCAGTGTTTGTATTGGTGAAGATGCTTAACCTTTTGAAGCCCGTGGATTCTTGTGTTATCCTTTCGTACAGCCTGTGTTTTAATATCCATGCAGCCTACTGACTTCAGCAGGATAGTACACACATTAAAACATTTACATTTGGCTTACAGGGCTGCACATTCTTTTCTGAAAGATTAAGGAGACACAAGGGATAATTGCTGCTCCTGGTAGAAACAGTAGGCTTTTTGAGAGCAAGTTTGCTGTAAATTCAGGCCAAAATACAAGTTTGGAATTTATTTGGATTCCAAAATTTTCCAGTAGCATTGCAACTAGATCCTTATTGCTGAGGTTGGATAGTGACACTGAGTTTCCTTTTCACAGAGAATGAAATGCAGAAAATAGCTTAAATGGGGATAACACAAAGTATGGTGCATCTTTACCAACTTTTGTTTTGATTAGATGGAATAATCCAAGGCAGAGAACTTTCTTTGTAAAACCATAGTAAACACAGCAAACATCCCAACGTAAATTCAGCAGAGTATCCAAGCATGTAAATCTCAGCTTGTGCTCCAGTGCCTCTGCCTGGCATGGGCTTTCTGACCCTGCCATGGCCAGGTTCCAGCTGCTCACCCCCACCCTGAGCAGGATTTGGGTCTTTCGGTAAGTGTGAGGAGCTGCCTGGGAAATTTGCCTCAGGAGATGATAGCAGAGAAAGGTGTTGTGCAGGGAGCACATTTTGAAACACTGGGTGCACTTTTTTTAGTTTTCTATTTCCATCCTGTGTTCCCAGCTTTTCTAAAGGAATCCTAAGTAGTTTCAAAACAGAATTAGTTCACTAGAAGTTGTGTGGCCCTCATGAATATAGCAAAGCCTGACACTTCCTGTCTCGCTTTTTCTTGAGGTGCTTAACAGTCTTACGGCATTTTAAAAATCTTCTTTCCATGTCCAGATAGCACTGTCTTTACTTGAAGGTAAGGTTCAGAGGCAAAGTAGGTGTTCACTAACTCTGCCTTTTTACTTTTGAGATGCTAAATTATTTTCTTTTCCTTACACAAATTATAGCAAATCCAGTGCTATCCCGCAGTCACCAGCTTCAATTATAAAATGGATCAAGTTTAGGTTCTGACATAATTGGCAGAGTACCATCGTTTTTCTACCCCTCCCTCAATCTGGGCCATAATTGTGGATATCCTGTGGACTGCAGCCCAGAGACTGCCAGTGCTGGGAGAATACAGAAGGGAAGAGATTATGGCAATATAGCTCTGTAGCTTGACCTGACATTTGCATTGTTTCTCAGTCACTCAGTGTGATGAGGGCAGCAGAGGGTTTGGTGTGAACTGTAAGAAACTGGCCACGATTTGGAGAAGCAGTCTCCCCTACCTGGCTTAGATGTTATTAGTAGGTGCTGTTTGCACTTCAAAAGACATAATATATAAAAGGGGTATTTTAAATAAAAATAAAGAAAGCAAATAGATAGAGAAAGTTATACTCTAGGTAATTCCACTGCTTGCAATGAAGCTTCACTGGTGATAGATATTGACCCCATAAAATCCCTGGGTCACAGACAGCCTTATGACAGACCCTGATAGCTTCATGGAGACAGATTATGTCAAGCCCTCAAATTTGGAAACATAGCAATTGCTCTGTAGTAAGATTGCAAATGAACACCCATTTGGAGATTGCCAACATTATCACAGTTTGTCAGGGTGATCTCACAGCCCACAAAGCGCTGTAAGAGATTGCTTTACAAGTTCTGAAAGATTAGAGCGTTGAAGTATGTGACACTGGAATGATGCTTTGATGCCTGGCTTTGTCAGTCAGTCAGCCAGACAAATAAATAATATCCAGTGTTTTTATTAGTGTAAAGCATAACAGGTAATAAAAATGTATGGAGACGCACTTTCTTGTTGCAGCTACAGGGAGCACAGAGATGTAGGCTAAGAGAAAATGAGATGTGTGAATGTCAAACCCCTCGAACAGGCAGCTGAGTGTCTGTGTGGATCAGTAACTTACTGCTATTTCAGCAGATGTTAGTTCAAAGCATTAGAGTTATTGCATGGCTAAATGAAACAGCAGAGTTGACAGTCTTGGATTTTGGTCATCTAGAGAACCATGAAAAAATATATTCTTGTAAAATAAAGGTGAAGTGCTAAGGGCCTGGGCTGCAGAAATCACGGGCTCCTCTCATGAGTTGTGAGAGAGAGCAACGTAGGTGTGCACAAAGGAGGTGGCATGGAATTCAACAGCAGAAGAGTGTAAAATCCAGCCTTTCTTTACAGCCTGGAATTGTGGAAAAGCATTTGGGTAATATGGCATGGTCAGATTTTTGTTAAAAGTTTCAGATCTCTTAAAACTTAAGAGGTCAATGTAAGAATAGTTAATAAGCAATAGTCAATAAGGTGTTTAGGACTTCGTATAACAGTTGAACTTTATAGGCTGTCCTTTTCCAGATTCCTTCCACGTTCAACCCAGTTTTCTACAAAGTTTGCATAGTCTGAAAACCATTTGTGGAGCCTCAGATGAAAACTATTTGCACTGGTAAACAGTTCCAAACAAGGCAAATTTGTAAATCTTTGTGCTTTGATACAAAACATAAGTATGTTTTTGTATATACCAGTGTTCCACCAAGTCTGGAACATGGATCTGATTTATGTCAATATTCAACTTTTAAATTTTGTGAAACGGAAGGTATAAGATGTACATTTGTTACACTCCTTCATTCTTAGAGAACCACAAAGTTGTAATAACGTCAGATCGGCTACAAGCTCCTGCACCTCTGATCCACACGTAGGTAGATGATCATCTGCATTTGTCTCCCACCTGTAGATCAACTCATAGTTTGTCCTTGACCCTGGAGAGCTTTTGCCCCTATTTCTCTATCCATAAGGTCAGTAGAGTACTCACAAGTACCCAGGCATTAGTTAATGATGGGTTACACAAACCTGAAGAAGCTTGGTTGAAAGATCTGGTGTAAAGGCATAGAAGTATTATGACTATTATTAGCTGAATTCTTAAACCTAGACAGTGTATTCGCACATGTAAGTAATTATGATGCACTTCAAAACATTCTGTTTGTAATGCTTTGTAATGCTTTGCTCTCCATTTCCTACAAATCAAATTACTCAGGGTGAGATTTGATTTCCACATCATTTTGAAAGTATTTTCTTTTTCTTTTTTAAGTTTCCTTTGTATTTATTTTTTTCAAAGTTCAAAACACAACCAACTGTGACTAAATGCATAAGTCCAAACAAAAAATCCCTGAAGTTTAACAAAATTAAACACAGCCTAAGTTGATACGCAGCAAACAATGTAAATCATACCTAACAAACGTGGTTGTAATAATATACCTTATCCATGTCTGATCCACTAATAACAAATACTTATCAGAGGACAAATAACTCGTTCTTCTTCTCAGAGAGAGAGAGGCAGGAACCAAATTCAAATTATATCTTAGAGTCTAAAAAAATATGAAAAACCTGCCAAATCTTCTTATAGAAATCCCAACAATCTTGTGGTTTTTTGGTATCTTTTGGGATTCAGAGGAGGGGAAAGAAAGGCCAGCTGTTACTGGAAATGTGTGTCCTGATCCTGTAGCTCCATGAAATTCCATGAGAATTTCTTGGTGCCTTCTGTTGAAAGGTTTCTCTTGTGGGTACTGGATTGAAACCAAAACCTGGAAGCACAGCCTAGGGTTATTTTTAATAATTTCGGATTTTCTCCTCCCTTATAAGAAAGTTTTTCAGAGTGTTGGGTTGACAGACATGTTACAAGTAAATTCTGGTCAGTTAATAAACTTGGTTAGAAGAATAAACTTATTAGAAATTCATGAGTGCTTTCCTTTCTCCCTCATGTCAAAATAGGCTTTTGACATTTTCACATTTTTCCTTTTCGGTTACATAAACAGTGCATGTTTGCTTAACAGAATACCGTCATCCTCCCTGTCCTACACTGTGGGTGTGGCACCATCTTCCCCAGGCCCCTGGTCCCTTCCCTGTCATGGAGTCCGTAAGGTTTGGTTTAGTTCTGGGCCACAAGTTGCCACCAGTGGTAATTGGCACAACTGCTTCCCAAAGTGGGAAAAGGCAGATGTTCAGGTATCTTGCAAGCCATGGCACACCTTCCCTGCCACACAGCACATATGTGTTGTTTGTGACTAGGTCCTGGCTCAGGTGGCTGCAGTGCCAGCTTTTCCACTTGCCCCATCAGTGTGCAAGGAGCTCTGGCCTCACTGCCTGCTGGCAAAAACTCATGTCTAATGATGTTTCAAGAAGCTGAGTATTTTCCCTCTTATGTTAGACTTTGGGGTAGAAAACCATGTCTAACTCATGTCGCTTCTGTTGTCCTTGTTGCACCTCGTGCTCTTCACTCCTCCTCTGTGGGCTGCGGTCCTTGTGCGGAGAAGAAATTCAGTTCTTTGCCTGTGTGTGCTGGTGAAATCACTGCTTTACAGGGGCTCTGTGCTGGGAGGCATAGCAGGGTGTCTCTCTGTGTCTTTTGCTTTTGCCTTGAGGCCTCTTGTCATTCAGCAGTGACCCCAAACTCCTTGCTCCTCTCCTACTGTCCCCACATGTCCCTTTAGCTGCTGGTCTACCCAAAATGCTCCTGTGCTTCCCCTTGCCTTGGGTGGTCCTGCAGGGCTATTCTCTCTTTGCCTGAGATGTTGTGGTCATGAATTTTGCAGTTTCTAGGTGATGCTTCTAGTCACTATTATTGCTTGATTTTTAAAAGGTGCTGTTGTTTGAATCCAGGCTGCCTACTATCTAATACACCTGGGTAACCTGTGCATATCAGAAACAAATGGGAGATGAGCAGTATCAGTAGAGTGATGGAAGGTAAGGAAGCATTTTTAGAGCCTCTCATAAGGTATTTGGCATCATGAACTTCAGTTTAAATGCTATCAACAGCAATTTTCACGTAAAACCTAAGACACAGAAATTTCATATCATAGTTGAGAAACACGCCTTAAAAATGTGAGCCAAGCATAGCTGGTACAGTGTCATGTCCCAGTATGTGGGATCCCACATTACTTAAGCTGTTGCTTTTTTGTTGTTTTGTTTTTGTTTTTTTAATTGAGGAATACCCAATTCCACAATCATGACTTCCAGTAAATATGTTTTTTTTTTCCCCAGACCAAAAATACTAACCTTTTTAGCTGGAATGTAAAATGTAATAGAGAAGTGGCTGTACTGGCTGCAGAAACAGAGATCCCAGTTTCAGATACAGACCAATCCCCTAGCGGTGGGCTAACAGCATCTACCTGCTTTTGAGTACCAGAGAGAAAAGTCTTAATGCACTTTGTGTGTATTCTCTTTGAGATTCTTATTAAATGTCAGATGCTCGGCCTTTTTTCCTATACATCTGTATAAAGTCCTGTCAGAGGAAAGAGGCGTTTGAGAAAAGGGAAGGTGTGTATAGTACATGTTCTGTACTATAGAGGGGCTGTGCAGGGCAAATTGACTTCTGTGGTACATGGGCTTAGGAGGGAATTGGGGTAACAAGAGAGAAAAAATGAGAAATTGATGTGTAGGCAAATCCTCAAAGGCCAGAATTAGATTATACTCTTTCTTATCATAGTAAAGTTACCTGCTTTATGAAGCAATGTCCTAGGCATTTAGCCTGTAATATTTTCTTAAGAATGCATTCCTGTTTTCAAAGAGACAAAGAGCCCAGAACATGGTTTAGGGTTTGGAAAGATTGTATATCAGTTACATATGAGTGACTGTTCCTTGTACTGAAATGAAAATTAAATTTTTGATACAGTTACCATTCTTTGATTGAGAGACATGAAGCTATAGAATTGAGCCTATAGTGCCTGTCATTTAATTGGGTTCTGCTTTAGTCAAGTTGGCCAAACTATCAGAAGAAATTAGGCTTCTGAATTTAACCTTTTAACCTCTTGTTTCTAGCACTGCAGCACATCACTGCACTGCCCTGTAGCACAAGAACTGCTCAAAGTATTGAACAGTAAAGAACTTGAAAGTGGTGGTGTACTGGTCCAGAGCTGCACTTTGGCACCTTCAGTTTCCAGATCAGGATAGTAATTTAAATGTCTCTTGAGATTGTGTGTCTAGTCATGTGCTTGCATATCAATGTCTGTCCAGGATTATGGTTGTTTAAGTGATTTTGGATTTTAAACTTGTTGGATCTTCCTTTAAAAGATTAATTTAGTTAGTGTGGAGATGGTGCCTCTGCCAGAGCCCCACAGGGGTTTCCATTTGTGTCGGCTTTCTGGATTCTCAGAGGAAAGAGGTGGAATGAGATTTCTTCAAGGAGGCTGCATTCATTTTCAGTAGACGTATCTCCCATTGCACAATGATAATGTGGAACAGTTAAGGTTGCATTTACTCTGCAAGAGCTGAACCGTAACCCCCACTAGCAGAACAGGGTCCGTGTAAGTAGGAAGGGTTTGCTTATTTGTTGGAAGACTGTGGTGAAGTCTTAAAACACAAAACCTCCTCTACATCACAGCCCAAAATAGTGCATTGTCCCCAGAGGGTGGCAATAGCAGATGTTTGTGAATGGCAAGATCAGGCCTCTGATTGTGATCAGTAAAATCATTCTCAGTGGAAATTTCTCTTCATGGTGCTGAAGGGAAGTGAAGCACCATTTATTGACAAAACTGAGGAGTTTTACACTCTGTTGTGTTATGGATAGAGAAGAATAGTAAAACAGCTTCTACTTGGCATGTTATCAGTGCAACTGCAAGTTATAGGGAATTCAGTCATGCAGAATGCCTCCATGCCCGGGAAAGTAAACTTCCATAATACATAGCACAGTCATCAAACTCTCTGCATGCACAACTAATCTGTGCAACTGTTTCCTGGGCTCAGGTCTGGTGTGAATACAGATATACATTATTGCTTCCCATAACTGTGCCAGTGGACAGCAAGAATAGACATAGAAAATCCTGGGATGGTGTCTGAACAAACGGGCACATGGTCTTCAACTCTCCATGCAGTCACCATGTATCAAAAGCACAGAAAGACAATACATCATGTGTGAGGGCAAAAAAACCAGACAACACCCCATGCAGCCATCACACCTTCAAACCAGACATAAAATGTTAAGTCAATATGAATACAGAGCTCCTACCAGTCTAATAGAATAGATCATACCACAGCCAGGTACATCTGCTCTCAGCACTAACCATTATCATTAGCTTAAAACACTTAAAATCACTGAGCTTCTTCAGGTCTGGGGACAGATTATAGCAGGAAGAATGTACTAAATAGATTTAGCAATGTTGCAGTCAGGGACCTCGACTACATTAAAACGATACATTTTGCATCCCAAAGGCTGTAGGCTGTTTGCAGAGGAACAGTCTGAATGAATAATGGCACTAACACTGGATAGAAATTTCTTTATCACTGTGCAAATACTGAGCTTGAAACCCTTGGACAAACAACTGTGTCAAAATGGAAAGCAATTTGTCTGTGAAAAATCAGGCTTGCAATGTATGGCAAGTCATCATTCTGTGTTCTTGTCAGATTTCTGCATAGTCTGTAAAGATTGAACTGTGACTGGACTTCAGACTGTGGGGCTGACAGAAAGAATCTCTCTTCTGTAGGACAAGAAACAAAAGAAATAGCATACTTCTCCCTGTCTCTCTGTGTTCACATGCTGGTATCTGACTGCTGTGAAATGTGAGATAATGGGTTCTTGCAGACACTGTCAAGTCGGGAAAAATTAGAGGAGTTTTCAGAAGCAAACAAACAAAAGAACAGTTCGGTACACATGCAGCAGTGACTGCTAAGGTTGTACACTGCTTCTTGTTTAGGACTGGCTCTGGATGAGCTGATGAAGAAGGTATGTGACTGGTTCACTGCCTGGCCCTTCAAAAGAAGTGAAAGTGGAGATAGGGCATAATGCCCATGATAGAAATAAATGTATGAAATACTGTTTTGGATGATGAAACATTTCTGGAAGATGCAAAAGAGGAAAAAATAAGACGTGTATGTTTTGCACACAAGCTAAGAGCAGAAATAGGTAAAGGTTTAACCTGTATTCTCATACTTATCATCAGGAAATTGTTAGAATTTTGTGAATGGCCAGGAGGGCATAATACCTCTGCTAGAACTTCAGTGTTCAGTGGTTCCATATATCTTCACACAGACTAGGAATTCTTCAACAGCACTCCAGCTATTACGAGAAAAATCAATAGCAAGTACACATAGAAGGCCATCCTTGTTTTTAATCAAGCTCACTCTTTTTGGTATCTTAACAGAGAGCTGAGATCCTGTCCTCCACACTGTCATCTTTTCCTTATCTCCCTCCATCCTGCTTCATGGCACAAATTTCTGAGGTATTAAGGCTGACAGGAGTTCTGTGTTTCCTCACAACAGAGCAGGCTGGGGGTGTGAACCCTCTTTCCCCATTCACCCTGACCTGGAGTTTGTTAAGGTGTTTTTCCTGTGTCTGAAAGGCCACATAACCTTCCCTTGCAGGGTCCTGAGAATGTGTTCTGGAAAGGGAATCCTTGCCTTTGGGGTACCAACATAACCTGCACAGTGTGTGGAGGTCTCCAGAAAACTGCAGTCAACACCCAGGCATCTCTGGCACAATCATTCTCTCCATGCTAAAGGACAATTTGTCACTTGCTTGAGAGGCAGGCTGAACCCATGCAGTTACATCCCTGAGGAACTGGTGGTTAATGTATACCTTACCACCCCCTACTTTCCATCAGCGTGTTTCTTTTAACATGTCTTCTTAGCTAGAAACAAAGAGCATCAAGCACATAAAAAAAGCCTCTACCAAAACAGGAAACTGTATTGCACCCAGTTCTGTCTCTGGAGAAAGGAAGGAATAATTCATGATAGTTATGTTGCATGGCACTCTCGGAGCAATATCTGGATGATGCTCTGATGGCAGGGCCATGGTTAGGGAATCAGGACCAGAGTAGGACAGGTGATTACCCTGGCAGTTGGGAAGGACAGCTCATGACAAGAAATAAACCATGGTATATGCCTGTTCATTCAGCCCCAGAATGGGGATAGGTGGGATATAATATTTTTAAGAAAAAACAACTGATAAAGTTGCCAAGAACAGATATTTTATAATCTGTGCTAAATCTCTGCTGGAAAACATGAACAGCAATGAAACTGAGAAGACACTAAAAGAAATTCGGGGCAAAGTGCCAGACGCCCAGACGGAAGCAGAATGTGGACCAAAAAGCTTGCGACAATTGGGTAATTATGGTTTATGAATTTCAGCTTTAATCTGTAGTGAGTCCTGATTAAATATCTGTTAAACACAATTAAAGTTTGTTTTTGTATTTCACCGTCTTGATCAGAATAATTAGAGACTGCGTGTTTCATGTCAAAAGTAGCAAGAGGAATTTTAGTGAATGAGCATCATTTTTAAAGCCATTTGTAGCACCAGCTGTTGGCATTATTTTATATTTTAGTGTTATCAGCATAAAGATGGGTCCTCTCAATGCTGAATGCTTTCCAGCGGGGCTAATATTCCAGGAAAGGCGTGATGCAGTCAGAACTGTGCTGGGCCATGGGGCTATGTGGACAGCCCGGGCTGGGACGCTCTTGCTACAACGGGAGTGAGACTGTGCACTTAAGTGGTAGAGGGTGAGAAGTGCTGTGAACAGGTCATGTAGCGCTCAGCCTGTGCTTCTGTGCCAAAGATGTTTGAGATTGCAAGTGTGATGAGTGATAGGAAGGATCATTGGAGAGGGCGCAGATCTGATGAGCTGCATTTGGATTCTCTCATCACAGTGTCTTATCAGAAGCTCTGCATGTCCCAAGAGTTAGGTGTTAAAGTGTTAGCCCAGAATGCTAATTGTGGCAGCATTATGAACGCTCTTGGGAAGGAACCCTTCAACTCTGTGGTGGTGCCTTAGTAAAGGCAACAGGCTGCAGTGATGGCCCTATGCAGTTACTGAGAAGGATGGGTTTGCCCATGCCAGCTGCTGCAAGGACTTCATGTGTTTGTCTTCATCAGAAGCAATTCTGTTTAACTGAGGAGAGGGGATAAAGTCTACTTAGTTGTTTCTCAAAAAAATAGGAAATAAACATTGTTGTGGAGGAAAAGCAGCATAGTTTTAAATGAAGGGAAGGCACACTGAGATACAAAGCTCCATCTACAGAAGCTGGTTTCAAGAACCTGAAATGTATCTGAATGTCACCTGAATGTAGTTAGGGCATATAAATAAATCCAGGGGTGTGGGGAGTGTGCACAGGTATATGGCTGACCTGGTTTTACCTTTCATCTGTCTCTTTATGCCAACAAAAATGAATCTTCAGTCACTGTTAGTGGTGCCTGAGGAGGGGGAATAAATCTCAAATATCATAAGCTAAAAATTGAAAATACCTCCTAAAGAGACTTGAAAGACAGTTCCAATTTCTCATCTTGAGATTGTGTTTTGCTGCTCTATTGTTTAGCTTACTTCAAATTATATGATTCCTTTGGCCTCTACAGTTTCAGCATCTTTGCTGAGTGTCAAAAGGAGGAGAAATGCAAGTATCCTGTGTGGAGGAGACAATCTTCAAGCACAGGATTGAGACCACAGTCCTAATGAGTAGTCATCCATTAGTAACAGCTCTCGGTCACCAGTGGCTGTGTGGAGGGTCTGTGTGGCTCATTAGCATCCTGCAGAACCACTTCATTTGCTGGCAGCTTAATGATTCAGTAAGAGACTTGCTCGAAAAGCACAACTCAAAACTGAAGGAAGGTATTAGCTTATGTATAGTTTCTTCTGGTTTTTTTGGGTTTTTTGATTTTTTTAACACTGGTCAGTTCCTTTGTACTGTTTCACCTACCTTTCCAGCTAAGAGGGGAGAAATAGTGCCAGAGAAAACAGAATTTCTAAATTAGCCTTCCAATAAAACTATAGAACTATTCATTCCTAAGTGAAATCAAGGTCAATGGTGAAAGAGTTGAAGAGAACTTAAAAATCAAAGATACTTTGGAAGACAACATCAAAGGCATATCAAAATATGGTGGTCTTTTTATAAGCTGCAAGCCCTGAAGAGATGGTGCCCCTAATAGAGCTGAGGGAGAACAGATCAAAGCAATGATCACATGAGTCTTTAAAGTAGAAAGAATATGTGGAGTGAATCTATGAAGAGACAGGTTTTGGATGAAACTTGCATAGCACTGGGATCGTTTATCATGTCTTGAAGCCTGGGTACAGTACAAATGATCAGATTTCACCAGGGAAGGAGGGAAGGGATATTCAATTCAGAAAATGAAAACTCAGACCAGGTTTCTATCTGTGGAATAACAATATCTATGTTTAAATGTGTGTATATTTACATATATGTATGCAAAAAAATGCATTTTAAAAATTTATATTTTTTTTTAGTATTACCCATACCCACTTTCTTCAGGAGGAATATATTCTGGTGAAACAAATCAGTTGTATTTGGTTGAGTGTATGTTTTTTTATTTTTACTTCACAAAGTTACAAGGAGAGGAGGAACAGAGTTAGAGCTTTTCTGTTATCTTCTATTGCATTTCTGAATTACTCTGATTTTCCCTTGGAACCAGCTGCTTAAGTACATCTCATCAAATGTCTGAGCTTGTCCAAATCCACTACCCTTATGTCTGAGATTTTTTTAAAAAACAGGGCAGTGTATAGGTCTTAATATGAGTTGCTTTGTATGGGGGTGGGGAAATGGAAATACTGATTTGTGATTCAGTGTGTGTAGGCCTTTCTCAAAGTGTATACAAGCCCAGTGGGGGGGGGGGGGGGGGGGGGGGGGAGGAGGAGGAGGAGGAAAGGAGGTATTCATTCTTTTGGCAAAGGTGTGTGTAGTTCTTCCACAGAGTTTTATACTACGCCTGAGGGTCATTTCTCTTTAAAAGAAGCACTGACAGCTGTGATGAATGGCATTACTTGGGAAGAGGGAATATCTAGATGTTTAAACAGATCGAGTTTCTTATAGAAAAGCAAACATTAGGTCACAAATCTGACTGTCCTACTTCCATGGACAATCAGGATCAATTCTATGCTGCTTAAATGTGAACTGGAAAGGCTTAACTGTAGCTGCATGCTGACATTGATAGAGAAGGGTAGTTCACAGCCTGTGTACATTGTCACAGCTATCCTTTTCCATGAAGTAATGGATGAATGCCATGTGCCCATGTTGAGTTGCATCCTTGTCAGCAGATGAGATTGCCCGTCCATCACTATTATCTGCAACGAGGCTCATTACCTGCCAGCCAGTAAACATCTCACTCTTGCCATCTGCAGTGAATTACAAAGTGACTGGAAGAATCAGGATCACTTTGCCTTGCAGAATGATTGTCAAGTTCATTTTCATCTTTGGAAGCCCTTTGGAAATGGGAAAGATGGTGACTGGGATGGGAAAAAGATGATGTCCATTACACTCAGCCGTGGAAGCTGACTGATACTATTCTTTATATGCCTTGAAATTTTCACAGCTTGCAGGTGAAATAATTTCTTTTATTCTTGACTGACTGTATCATTTGTGATAAATAGTGGTGCCATTTTCACATGAGTGGACAATGTCTTCTTTCATTCAGGAAATATTTTTTTTAATGAAAACATTAATTGTACTCAGTACAAAGACATCTGCCATTGACAGAGTTCATGTCCAGCCAATCAGTGATGCATTCAGAGAGGAAGATAGTGTATTATAGTAATTTTTGCTGTTAGCATTTTGTCGGTCAGTGGGGCTTTTTCAAAGCTTCCAGGTAGCTTGACAATGATTGTAAACCTTGATGTCACTGCATGGGCTTACAGTGAATTTCATGCATCTGCCTTAGAGAAGACAGCATCTATTTCATACAGTTGTTAAAGAAAAACATTAAGTATGTAGGGTAGATCAAGAATCTGCCAATAATCCTTGGTATAGGATCTGTTGGTAATGTACAGATAGATTAGATGTCCTACTGTTGGTAGTGGGAAGGCAGACAGATGAACAGGAGTGTTTGGAAACAAAAGCCGATCTACTGGCTCTTCCCTTTGGCTTTCAGGACACATCACATTAGTGCAGAACCTGGCCCTGGGCTTGGGTATCTGTCCTTTTTCTTTGGCCACTTTCTCTCAGCAAAATGCAGAGTTAAAAAAAAAAATAGAGTGATATGTGTTTGGTATGTCAGCCAATGGCCACATGTGCAGTGAGGAAATTTTCTCTGAGAGCTCCCAAAGCTCATAATCATTGTGCAAGACATAATTATACTCTTTAGAAATCCAGATTGGTCCACAGTAAGGGGAGGATGGGAGGGAATGTTACAGACGGATTTTAACAAGTGTATGTGTCTCCTTTCTGCAACAATTTTGGTCTTAAGTGCACTTGGCTGAATTCTCATTCTCCCCTGGGAGGGTTACTGGAGGGATTTCCAGGCTTTTCTGTCTGCCTGCAGCAGGCTCATGGGGAGCAAACACACTGACTACCAGTCTTTGCACCTGCTTCAGAGAGGGGCAGCATACACTCCCAGATGCTTGCCTCAGGGTGCCAGCAGGAATAGGGGAATAGGAGGAGGCTGGCACTGCTCTTCAACAGACAGTCATCCGCCTTGGGAGTCTGGAGATGCCAGTGGGCACGATGCATCCAGGACTTTTGAGCTGACCAAGTGCTGATGACAGTGTTATACCTGATCCCAGTCAGATAAATAAAGAGGTTCAGAGAAGAAAGCTCTCCTGATTCCTTTCTTCACTTTGACGATGCTTTAGGAATATCTGGTATTCAGTTCTCTGTAAGAGAAGAACCCGGTGCTCTTTTTTAGAGAGCAAAATCAAATTAAACTGGAGAGCAACCACAATTTCTGACTGCATTTAACTATTTGCTTATCTGAACTAATAATTGTTTTTAACTTTGTCCCTTTTATTTTTTTTTATTATTTTTTTTGCTTGATCCTTTGAATTTCAAACATCACTTGGTAAGGGAAACAATTTCCTGAACAGTGATTTTGGCTGTGAAACAGGGATTCAAAATGGTCTTCCATCCCAGTTTTTGGTGACACCCAGTCATCTTGACTGACTAGGCATATTTCTTAATTCTTATATTTGCTATATTTTGAAACTGGAACAAATGCTTATAATATAGCAAATGAACAATACTAAAGTAAACGAACAATACTTTCTGAACCCTTGAAGTATATGGAAATTTTGCCTTGAGCAAATAATGTCTGGGGCTTCACAAACACCCTCACTTCATACAGAAAATAAATAGATCGCAATTATTTCTGTAGTGTGCAGGGGTGATCTGGTACCTAGAACCAGACAGTAGATTGCTGCATAGTGGACGGTGTAGCCTCTCTGGATCATACCTTGAAATTCAGGATGAGAGATAAAGTCAGCCCTTACAGCAGGGTTTTGTGTGTTGCGTTTGGCAACACATATATACTGTTGTCACTTTTCCCATCTCCAGGAAGTCTGCAATGGAGGGATCTAATTGTTGGATGCCAGATTATCAAAAGCATTTAGATGTTTAAAGATGTCACTGATTGCTGAAGGTACTTTCAAGAGTACATTAGCAAGGTAGGGTCATTCCTCTGGCACTGGGTGCCTATTAAAATTCTGGTTGCTGCCTGCTGTTACATTTGATTATAAAAATTTCTCTGAAGATCTTTGTTGCCACCTCTAAGGCTTGCCAGCTTGCCCATCCAAGTTGTGAGTGCTCTCTAGGCTTCTCCTATATGAAGCATGTGAAGATGTGATATGACCTGCTTTTTTCAAGGTACCAAGAAGCACAGAAGTATTGAGAAGAGGGCATAAATGAGAGGGAACTAGAAAAATATGAAATTTGGACTGACTTTGCAAAGGGTAGAGAAAGCCTGCACAATGAGCATTGCACTGAAAGCCACAATGTTGTCATTTTGCTGTACTTGCTGAGCAGGGATGAGATGAAGGATGGCAGGCTTGCTGTGGGCTTCACGTTCCCACTGAAATACTGAGCAGACAAATCACATGCAATGTCAACTTGAGCTATTCAACAGTCAGCATAGCTTGGCTTGATAAACGGCATCTCTGAAGAAAATACCTACGTCACCAGTCCAGGCAGAGAGAAAAGCTCTCCTTTATGCTGTGTTTTGACTATTACATGCTTCCAAATGGTACATTTAGTGACACTGATAGAGAAAAGATGTCTCTAAGTATCGAGCAAGAAGGAAATGATAGAACACCAAGCTGTTGAAATAGCATATCGACTAGCCAAAAGAATGTCTGGCCACATTTTTAGATGTTGTAAAATCAGTATGATTATTTAGATCTTACTTGAAACATGCTAAGTTATACTTGTAAAACATCCAGCCCTTTGTTTGTGATAATTCATGAAAGTAAGAGCTTTATCCCTGTGTGTGGTTAGCTATTTCTTTAGGGGTATTTATGCTGTAAAGTTTCAAACACATGTTTTTAAACCAAATCAAATTGAAATGTCACTCCTTGTAACAGGTCTCATTCTTTGGGGTTTTGAATTGCAAAATATCTAAAAAGAACCTGAGACAAACCTGAAACTAAAAACTGCAAAGCTGTACATACCCTTGCTCTGGTGACTGAAGCAAAAATAGAGATTTTCCAGCAAAGTAGCTCTGTCAAATAGCAGTAAAATACTTGCAGTTACACAAGGAAAAGTTCAATACATTTGACATTTTGCAAGAATTTGGGGGTTTTCATAATTTGGGAAGTGTTTTGGAAGTGCTTTAGATGGCATGCAATAAGAAATAACAAAATGATGAAGTAGCATTCCATGATTTCATCTATAATTTTTTTTATTTACTGATATTTTTCAGAAGGACAACATAAAATTGTTGGGTTAATAGAGAAACTCCCACCAAGTTCACTGTGCCTTAAATCAGATTAATGGCAATTTGGAACTCCTAAAAATAGCAAGAAATAGGTTTTGAGAACCTTTTAATTGAAAAATACATTTGCAATACAAGCACTGAATTACATTTCTTCCTAGATTTTGTTTGACGGAATTAGTTTAATTCTCTGATGACTGCCAATGCATGTTTTCAGAGATGAAGGTGGTGTTCTATGCAAAGTGTATGGCAGAGCGAATTACAGGATGAGGCGTTTGTAGGGTTTTAGCTGGTAAAGCACCACCTGCAAAAGGATGCTTACATATGTAGGATTTTAGGAAGACCTTGACTGAACTAAAGCTTTAGTACTTAAATCACTGTGGCACTGTTTGCTACTGCAGTTCTCGTCAAGGCAATTGTGGATTGGTACTTTCCTTTTTCTGCAATATCAGAAGTTAGGCACAACTGTCTAAAGAAATGGTGGTCCAAACATCCTTAACATCATCTTTCTTGTAAAGGTAGAAATAATACAAGGACTCCACCATCTTTTCCTCATTCAAATTCTCCTTTGACTTCCCTACCTGGAAGTATAAATATCAGTGTGAAATGGAGTTCTAATTCCTTTTCTCTCACAATTTCACAAGTTGAGCAACTTGTTAATAGTTTATCACAGTTGGGAATTTGTTTAATTTTGTTAGTTTATTTTGCTGGAGAAGTTTTTAACATCCAGGCAGCTGAAGAATAAACAACACCTCTCTCAGTTGCCAAATCCTCCTCAAATGACACGTTGGGACGGGGAGAATGAAGTTTTAATTGAAGTACTACATTCCACAGCTGAACCAAAAAAGGTCATGCTTAAGTAGGGATGTGGCTGGATTTCAAGGCAGAGTCAATGGTCATATTGAAGCTTTTCTTGTAATTTTCTGTCTTCATATCTTTAATATGAGTGATGTAAGATTAGCTTTTCTCCCAAGATTCCTACACTATATTTTTCAAGAAGTATTGGTGGAGGGAAACTTTGGTGGTATCTAGATGGCACTAGGGAATGCACACCTTCTGGATGTTTACAGTGGAAGCTGAAATACATTTTAAAATAACTGTACCCTTTTTTAGGTATTTTTGAGACTGTTCATGCATGTATATAAATAGTCACTTGTGACTGTATCATAAGATGATAAAGTTGTTGGAAAACAGTGTCTGAGTCTGTCTGTACAGCTCTAGAGCACGAGGATGTGATGTGTACACATAATCATACTGCAGATACCCAAGATGACTAAGATAGGAGTTAGGTTTGAGGGCTGCCACAGAAGGAGCTGCATCTAGAAAGAGTATCTGGGTATTTTTACAGATTGGTACTGTTTGTGCACAAGAAGCTGTGGAAGGGAAAGAATGTAGGGTCTTGTCAGTGTTTCAGCTAGACATCACCAGCACAGGGAATTCTAATATGTGATCTTTGATGCATCAGTATTGCTTGCAGGCTTTGGAGACAACTGCTGCTAATAAATGAGGAGAGGTTTTCCTTTACTTCAAAATGTAACTATCTTGCTTTTGGTCCTGAGGTCTTTCACCGAATCTTGCACTGAGATGAATTCTTCAGAAAACAGGATCATCCTTCATTTGACGTTCACTCACTCAGTTACCTTCCTGCAGTTTGTCCAGGCCACATTAGACTTTTCATATTTTTTTTGTTCCTGCCAGGCCACATTTATTCATTAGCTGTATTTATTGTAGTTATGGTAGAGACAGCACTTTTATTGCAAGCTCCCTATCTTTGGTGGTTTATAACTTTCTGAAGCAATTACCTTTTTGGCTGAAATTTCTCAAGCTTGTTCTAAGCTCAGAGGTGAATAATGTTTCAGTAAAGTTGAAAAAAAATCCATTAAGCCATTCATGAGGACTAGACATTACAATAAACGTAGGTGCATTTATTTTTTTATGACCTACTTATCCCAATAAAGTACATTATTATTCTGTTTTCTCCTGTTTTAAATTAAGTTGTCTTTTAAAAGAGAATGAGGATATTTTATACCAGACTTTTAGACAGGCTTCAAGCAAGATTTGTTCACCTGCAGTTTTGTGCGGTCAAACACACTTGTTTGCTGCACTGAGCTCACAAACAGGACTCTTTATAGGTGCAAAAGCTTTTGGAGTTCAGCACATTGTTCTCTGCAGGAAAACAACAGCTGAGTCCCTTGTGATTCTGGTGATAGCTGGCACTGCGTATGCAAGTCTGACTGCACAGTGCAAGGGTAGATAGACAAAATGAGGTCATCTTTTGAATATAGGTCTTTAGTTGTGCAAAGATGCTAGCTCAGTGTGAAGATTCAGATATTGCTTGTGCAACAGTACACCGAATATAATTCTGCTGTCTTGCAGGCATGGGATACAATTTTTCATCATGCTGTCCTGGACAGTGTGCAATAATTTGACAAGTGATAAAGTCTTGTCCAATTGAAAAGACAGTGTTTTTTTTCTTCTTTTTTTAATTGAACTTCTGCATAGACAATGTAATTAAATTCAACTATGCTTTGTCTCATGTCTACAATGTGCCTTTTAGTAGACATGTAATATTTTGTGTGTTGCAAACATTGTGAGGAAGTTCTAATGTTTCTGCAGACTGATACAGCATGAAAATATAGCAACCTTTACTTACTAAAGATATCATAACTTTATGCCAGTGTAACTGAGAGCAGAATTTGGCCCAGTATGATTAAATGTACTGATGAACTTTGATGCTAAACTCCATGGCCTTTGCACAATTAAAATCTCAACTTTAACATTGCATTAGTCTAGGCTTTCATTTAATTACACATATTTGGTTGAAATCTTCAAAAATGTTAATATTTTAAGTCTCTTCTCATGTTTGTAATTGAACTTTTTTGTGTGATTGTTTTCTGCAGTAATCAAAAGGACATTAGCATGGATAGGAAATGAACCTGGAACTCTAGAGATTAATATTAATCTGTTAATGTCCTATCCTGATGTTCTCAGGAATCCTTTCTTCTCTAGCACATTATGGTACTTTAGAAATCAGCAATTAGGGTAAGGTTTTCTCAGATCTGAACTATGTCCTTATATATCTCTCATTTTCTGATTGCTGTGGGAAAAGTGGTTCTGTCCCCCAGTGGAGTCAGAGCAGAACACAGTGTTTCTTCTCCGAGAGCCATACTGCTTTGACAAATGCAGGGCTGGAGGCTTAGCACATTATCAGGACGGAGATTTCAGAGTAGGTTAGGGGAGTTTAACTTCAGGTTATATTTCTGTGTGGCATTTGCCATGCTTCCATGCTTAGAAATATTTACCTTGATCCTTGTGCCATCTCTGCATAGAGCCATGGGCTCAGTAGCGCTGGCCCTGACCCACAGCAGCACATCACAGCCTGGGCCTTGCTGAAATCTGCATCAGGAGGTAAAGTCTCATCCTCTGATCATGTGTTTCAGAAAAGACTTTTTTGTAGACCTGGTCTTGTAGTGTCAGGTGAAAGGTCAGAGGGACTGTGCAACCACTGCCCATTTATCACCTTCTGCAAGGGACCTTTCTGTCTCAGCCCACAGACACACTGATGCCTCTGCAGAAATCATCGTAGCCCTTGGACTTCAGTAGACTTCACTGATAGTGCTTAAGTTTGTATATGTAGCATTTAGGTACCAGATCTGTAAGCCACAGTATTTACTCCCTGTTACTTCCTCCACTTGCCACTCTCAAGATGATCTGAAACATTGCAGCTCCATGGCATTTAAGGAAATACAGACCTGTCTCCAAGTATCCCACTCTCATTTGCATAACAAAGCTGAACGGGTTTTTATTTCTTTTCGCATGTGCACAGAACGAGAGGTGAACAGAGAGAATTAATTTTCAGGTTTTCAGAGCACTGTAGGATTCTGTGGGTTGGTTCAGGGGGAGGGAGGTTTGGTGTGTGTTTTCTTCCTTTTCTGGCATAAGTGCCCCTGGTTTTGCTCCAAAAAAATTAATTGGTAGTCCATTACAAACTTCCTACATTTGCTCTGACTTCTGCTTTTACTTTGAATTTCTATTATGCAATTCCATCTGAATAAAAAACCCTCTAGAAGGTGCAATATTGAGATGCAATATTGACTTGATTGTAGCAGATCATTCAATTTTTCCCCTAAACAAAATTTCATTGAAATTGTTGTATTTTCAGTGGCTCACTTTTGATAAATCGACATCTTCCAATGGCCATATGTTCTATTGGAAAAATCTCAAGTCATCCTAGTTGTATGCACCGAGATGATACTCAGTTTCATGATATGTTCCGTCATATGGTATGTGGTACAGAGAGAGGAAAACAAGAAAGTGATAGTGGAAATGACTCTGAGGCCCATGCTTGCACTTCAGAATAAGCAGATTGGAGTCCAAGCACTGCTTAAAGCTTCAAGTTCCATAATTTTTGTTTTGGTTTAGAATACAGAATAATTTCCATTTGTCTCAAGTTGGGTTGTTTCTTTCCTGTTTATTCTAATGAAAAATACCTACATAAATACCTACATAATCTGAGCATTTTACTGGCCAGATACTTATTAGTTTTTTTCGTGATAAGTAATTGAGCTTCCACTCTTCTTAGCAGATGAGGTGGGTGATAAAGTTGGTTCAAATTCCTAGGAAATAGGAATCAAAATACCATTGCAAACCTCAGGCTTAGTTTTTCTGTGCCACCATTTCCCACCTGTACATACATGTCTCTAAGTTATAAAGAGTACTTTAAAAATAATTGTTGCCAAAATGGAGAAGTGCGGACTATACAAGTACCTAAAAAGGTGAACAGAATGAGCCCAGCGTCTAGGGCTATTTGCAGTGCGGGGAGGGAGGGGAGAGGGGCAGGAAAGCCCAGATTTCTCTGGCTGTACAGTTTCTGCTATGGCACTAGGGCTAAAAGGGGAGAGATTCACTTCAGATGGACAGAAAAGCCAAGTATATTTTGACTCATGAGTGCAGACAGCTTGCAGTGGTGTGGTAAGCAAACTTACTGCCCAAACTGCCCAAGATCAATCCCAACTCTACAAATGTCAGACATTCTTTTGAAGCAACAACCTCTGAACTGTAAACTGGTAAACAACCTCTAAACTGGTACTGAACTGTACCAGTTTATTACCAAACATTTCCATAGCCACTTATGATTTGTTTTATTACCTTGAATTTTGAACCACAGCACTTCAAAATGTGCTTCTTGAGCATTTCAGGCAGCACTGTAGCAGTGGTGGATAGAGAACTGGGTGGCAGCAACATTTGACATCCCAGTGTCTAGTACTGATTCTAAGTGATACCAATTCTTTTTGCTCTAGCATTGAGGTCAGGTGCATCCTCCATCTGTGCTCCATCTGCTCAGCAAGAATGCTGATCTGGTGTTCTGTACCTATTGCAGTATATTTGTCTTGCTATTAGATATAAAAAGGACAAAAGGTCCTGAGGACATCCACAATGTATAAGTGTTTTTAAACTTTTGGTTGAAAACATTTAAACTTCAATGGCCAGCAGGAGAGCTGCAGCAAACAAGATTTCTTTAAGTTTCCTTTAGAGCCCTTATTTTCTATGGTTTTCCTTTTCCAAAGGATTCCTGGTTCTCAGAAATATGAACAGAAGTTGTAAGAAAACTCACTCTAAGAACAGCCTTTATGCTAAGGCTCTCAGTATCTCAGATATCGACTGTCTTAATGCTGATGGAACTTGGGTCTTCTACCCTCTTTGAACTGTGTTGCAGGGATCCAGGTCTTTTTCTTGTGACAGTCACATATTGTCATTTTAAAACAACCATTTATTTTACTGTTAGTTTATTCCCTAGAGCCAAGGGAAAACTGAGGCAGAAGATGACTAAATCCTACAATGGAGTGAGCATCAAAGCTGAGAATGAAATCCCACATTAAGTGCTGGCTTCTTGAAATCCAGGGCAAAGCTGACTAAAGGAACCAGATTATCTAAAGATAGCTCCAGATTCTTCATCTGTGTTCTGTCCATTTCACCTTTGTCTGAGTACTTATGGCCTAAATTCAGGAAGATAAGTTTATCTAAGTATCCAAAATGGTAGGAATTTGAATATTTATGTTTTCAGAAATGGACTGTAAGTTATTTAAGAACTGAGTTAAATAGGATATTTTGTGTCCCTTAGCATCATAGGTCTAGCAAAATGCATAGGTCTGCAAATTGTATGTCTAAACAAAGTCTTTTCAAAAGTTCATTATATGTATTTAGAAATAAAGAGCTCAAAAATTCCATCAGCATTTTAAAAGTTTGAAGAACATTCAGAGTCCAAATATGCAACACTTCCCAGAAGAAAATGCCTGTTGACGTTGTTGTTCCTTCCCAAACTGGCATGGTTAAAGGATTAGTTACTCAGGAGTGTTCTGGGTAAAATATCCATCTGGTTTGCATTTTTTTTGTAAGGCAGCTCACCCTTCCCATGACAGAAAAGGACAGTTGTATTTATACTAACAAGAACTATAAATCAGAATTGGAATAGATATTGGCACTGGCTCTTAATCATTCCTGGGAGCTGGGATCAGGTATGGCTTGCATTTGTACTGCAACTACTTTCCAAAAACTGAACAATGCACATGTCCATTTTCTGTGGGTTTCAGCTATAGCAGGCTGCAGCTCAAGCATCTGTTGAAGGAATGGGCCCATTAAAAGAACACAGCGTCACTGTAGTGTGGTGGTGCATTTTAATTGTCTCTGGCTATACTTCTTCATGCATTTTCAGCCCTGTGGAAAATTAAGTTCTCCTCCAACTGGTCAGAAGTGTTCACACAAACTTACTTGCCCTGGAATTCACTGTGAGTCACCCTGATTTCAGAGAATACTGCCCAGGTGTTCTTGTTCCTTAGCAGTTTGTTCTAAACAGGTCTTGCATAATCTCGGTTTTCTCTAGGGCGCAGGAATGTGGGGAGTTTGGGGTTTAGTAGGTTGTTGGCAGGATGGACATCCTTAAAAGATTTTCTGTTTCCACTGTTGCTCATCACTGACCTATCATGATGGCCAGTGATGCCAGGTAGCCATGGCAGGCTAACTGCTCTGGAGTAGCTTTTACCAAAGGGCTGGTGGAATTTTGTGATAATTCTGCAAAGCCTCACTACCCCTAGACCATCCTTCTTTCTTCTCTTCTTTTTAAAGAGGTGGTTGAAAATAAGGGTTTGCACATTCTATTGCAAGCCATCATGCTTCCAGAAGCATTTACAGATTTGAGTCACAGCTTTCCCGTATCTGGCAGCAAATACCGATATAAGAAAGGAAAAGAGATCACTCCCTTGATGAAATTATATATTTTTTTTTTTATTTTTTACATTGATCCAGCTGGAAATTACTCATTTTTCATAATACAGCCTTGGTCTTCTACCCAGAAAGACACTTGTACACATGCAGAAAAGGTGAGGGAGCTGTACTTCTGGTTTATTGTTATTATTTTGTCTATTAAAGAAAAGTGTCAATATTTTTGCTTTTTTACTAAAATTTTGAAGATTCAAATATGCATGATGCTTTTTGTATCATTATGATAAGGTGCTGAGCGCTCACAACTTTCTTGGAAGCTAGTAAAAACCGAGAGCATTAGGACCTTCTAAAATCAGTCATCTAAGACCTTTTAAACAGAAGTCATCCTCTACTTACACACCATAGAAGATTTCATACAACTATACAACTGTAAGTGTAAATGAAGGTGTTTTTCAGTCTCTTGTCTTCCTGGTATTTTGTTGTATAGTATAGCTCAAATGTCCGTCTTCTTTCGGTATTGAACAAATCCCAGGGGTGCTTAATCTGAAGCACAGTGTTCATAGGTTAGGGAAGTAAATAGCGATTTACCAAAGCATGTGTTTCCTGCTGTGGAAGACCATGAGAATGGGTTGATTTAGCATGGGTATTTTGTTTCACTGCCACTTGCCCTAGGGATTCCCAGTCTGTTTTATAGGTTTGGTCAGGATCAGTGGCCAGACTCACCTGGTACAACTCCACCCTTTGGGGATAATGATGAAGGCATATCACAGGATCATTAAGGTTGGAAAAGACCTCCAAGATCATTAAGTCCAACCTTAATATAATTTGGTAGTTCCTAGGTTAAAGCTATGGGCACAAAGCAATGCTGAAACTCAGATGAGACCTTCCCCAGTCTGAGTGATGGCCACTTACTTTTGAGACCTTCCAAGAAACTCTTGATCCAGCCTTTTCTTTTGGGGAAATTAGACTGAAAATATCATGTCCTTTGCATGCACTTGGCAGCAAGTGGCAGTGGTTCTGTGCTGTTGGGAGAGACAGGCTCCCTGAAACCCAGATCTTTGGTGCCTCACATAAAGGGACCTTAATCCAAACAAGGAATCTGAAGAAGAGTGCTGCATGTGCCTGTATAAACTGTCTGCAAATCCCATTGTAATGAGACATTCTTGAGGTGATTTCTGAACTCCTTCATCCCAGTCAGGTGAGTTCTCCCTAGGTTAGACCTATGCTCTTCATGGAAGACAGTGGAGTAGAGAATGCATCACTGACAGTGTGTTTCTTAGGCCTTGTGGTTGCAGAAGTGTGACTGGAAGAAACATCTGCAGATGTCTGGGTTGTACAGGAGTTAACAGAGAGAGTGATTTAGGCCAACAAATGTGGATATTTTATTGTGGCCCTATTGTAAGTATTCATGTATATTATACCTTCTAGTGACTGCACAATCCTGGGACTTGCCTTCTGGCTATGATTTATTTTTCCTGTTAAGTCATTGTTCATCATTATGAGCTGAGATTATTTTTCTCTGTAAATTTAACAGAGAAGCATTCTTGAACTCTTGAACACATTTTTAATTTTTAAAAAGCAGCAGAACTCCCTTTGCTCTCCTATGATTATGATATTAAGCAATTATAACTCTTTACTCTTTGGTCTTCACAGCATTCCTGTCAGATTGGTACAGAGAGAGGCTTAAATCAGGACACTGCCCCTGAACCCCCTCACAAGCTGTGGGCTTTGAAGGCCTTTTTAAGCCTGGGTCCAGATATACAGTCTTGTCTGAACACTGGAAACCAAGTGCAGAATCGTGCCAGAGAAGCAAGGCTATGCAGTCATCAATGCAGATGTAATTTTGTTGATATTTCTAACACTGAAATCCTAAAGGAACACAATTTAGTTGGGGAATCTGTTGAAGGGGAAAGAAAGAGGTCTGCTAGTAGTTGACCATGGCAGATGTCAGATGAAGGAATGCAAACTACTTTTAGGAAGACTTCGAAGGTCACTTGGGCAGTCGGAGAGGGTAAGCAGGCCTTCCTAGCCACTCAAAAATTTAGCATGAACAGACAAACAAGGTGCACCTCTGAGTAGATCAGAGAGTGTTGCCATTGGCCTTTGGAAAATTTCAAAGGGACAAGTACAAGGCAGGTCTCACATCTCAATTCTTTACAGAGGGAAGATCACAGAAGTTGTGTTACTGTTGTTGCATGGAGTTGGAGTATCAGGATAGTTTTCAGGGAGAAAGAAGAGGTTTAGTGCTTGAAGCAGGGATTCCTTGCTTGACAGGATGAGAACTCCAGTTTTGCCTTTTCAGTTGCTACACGAGAGGCTTTCTCTTGCCATTTATATTTTCTTATACTTGCCTAGAAGAATGCAATGATAGCCTCTTAATTAAAGCAAAACCTGGTATTTCTTATGTGAAAAGAACTATCCAAAATATGGATTAGATATACATGTATTTAATTGTCATTCACATTTTTCACTTCATGCTACTTAACAGTGTTTTGCTTACTGCTCAATTCATCTCTACCCTGATTACAGTCTACATTTTTCTGCTAAGCCCAAAAGCTCTCTAATCTTTGTTAGTTTTTGTTTGAGCATCTTTGTGGGTTTTTATTTCACTCCTCATTTGCTCACCTCTTTCCCTTTTGTCTCCCTTTGCTATATACATGTAAGTTCACAGTTTTTAAGTTTTTATTATGGCTAAGGAAGCCTGTTTGTATTTGTCCCAAATGTTGAGATCTACTGCAAGGGGGCAGGGGGAGAAACTAAATGGGAGTGAACTATCATTCTTTGCTCCTTGAAAACTGGAACAAACTTCAAAGGGAGTCTCAACTTGGGGGCTATTGCACAGATGAATCCCAAAACTTTTTACATATTTCTCTTTTTTTTCCCTCTCCTCTCTCCTCATGTAGTCCGAACAGATTTGGCCATTTCAGTTAAGCACGTCTGTGCAGATTTTTAAATCCATTACATAAGTTTGTTAGTTTAAGACTCTCTTCTTCAACATATGAGCCTAAAATGGCTTTGATTTAAAAATGGAACTTGGCAGGGAATTTGTTCATATGGTAAGATATGTTTTTTTCTTAGTTTGGTTTCATTTATAATATGCTTTAATCATTTTTGGTGTTTTCAAAACAAATGGTGAAATATGGGGTTTTCTCTTCTATTTCTGGCTACCCTCCTCTGAAAGGCCTTACTTCTCTCTCTGTGTTTAATTTGGTGCTTGAAAAAGCCTTTTTAGAAAAGGGCTGCAAAATGTAGACTTAACATGCCTGTCAGAAGGGAAAATTCAAACATAGATTGTCCTGACCAGAATGGTGGATCTCAGGGATCTTCTCTAATAGCAAGTAGAAAGGTCACTAAGTGTGTCTCAGAGTATGTACAAAGATAGAAAATAAGTAGAATACAAGGAACAGAAAGGAGGGAAACAAGGTGGGACAACTGTTTCTATATTTATGGTCAGCACATCATGATTATCTGAACAATTATAATTTTAAGGAAAATTTTTTTTCACAGTCTGAGGTGCAGCAAAGCAGATTGCCAGGAAGCAAAACTTTCTTCTAATTCCAATAATAGGAGGGAACTGCATTCTCTGTTTGGCCCAAATATACCAAATTTTCTGTATTTTCTTATGGAAGTTTTTCTTCATGATCTTCTTAGTACATACAGTAAACCATTAAAGAGTTTTTGCCCTTTAGCAGTTGGTTCAGACCATGTGTCCTCTTAAAATCTGTGCAATAGACCTGAGTCCTAATTTTTCAAGTGATCTTGGCTTCATGTGCACATCCCAGCTTAGCTAAGGATGGGAAAGCACAATACAAGTTAAAGTTGTGTTCAGTCTTAGAACCTCAGAGCAAGTGCTTTTGAAAGAAATGCATGGCTGACCACCTGGTCTGCCAGTTGCACTTCGCTATGTAGGAGACCCCAGCTTGTGTTTATTTGTGAAACAAAACACATGTTGCTTTTGCAGAGGACAACATCATCAGCCCAAAGAACAGCCCCTTTTGTGAAAAGGTACAGGGCCTAGGGAAAAAAAAATCTTCTCTACTCATCCTTTGTGGGAAACCTAGCTGCCATTGCTGACAATTTAGGGTGAGAAAAAGGTAGATTCTGCATGACAAAACCCAAGGAAGAGAGGATTCACTGCAGAAAACTGTGGTAAAGGGGAAAAATGTGCAACTACACTTCATCCTGGTTAAGGCTGAAGTATGAGGTAGAGGGAAGAATCTTTCAGGCTCAGAGATGGGCTTTAGAAGAATAGCCAGAAAAAAGCACACACAAAAATAAGAAAGCAGAAGGCGTGGGTGGTTGTGGGGATTAGTACTGACATATGGAGTCTATCAGCTTGAAGTTACATGTTTAAATCCGACCTAGGTCAATCATGCCCCAAAGTCATTACTGTCGAACAGCTGTTAGATGGCCTCTGTGAAATGACTTAGGGGTTTGAGCCCAGTTTCTAGTGGCAGGTGTCCACATTACACAAAATCCATCTGTATTAATTACCTCCCTGTGTCTGGAAGTCTCACCAGTAAGATCATGTACTAAGGGTTCATCATAGAGACTGAGCTATCCCATTTTATCTTGGGTGGCCCTTCAAGAAAGGGGCTGAAGAACTTTGGATAGGTAATAAACGAGAAGACAGCACATTCCCTGCTCTTCTGTTCAAGTCAGACCACCAATTTTCAAACCCCTCAGACCTGCAGATTTCACTGGTGCTGCGTTTACTCTTGAAGTCAGCAGAAAGTGTTTAGTAACTGGCTGCTTGCACAATGTTGAATATATATCATTTGGTTTCTACTTTTGGATCATAATAATATAAACAGGAAAACTACATTTTGAATTTCATTAAGTTCTTCCTCCACTGTTTATAAAAGATAAAAAACTTCTTGCTCATTTTTTTTTCCCTAAGGATTGATTGGTGTCATGTACATATTCGTTCACTTCTGTTTATGCAAGATAATAAGAGTATTAACATGGAAGTGGAATAATGGTGTTTATAGTTCCATCACCACTGCTTATATAAGATAAAAACAGTTTAAAAAACAGAAAAAAGAAAAATAGTGAGAGAACATTTGCTGTTACACACATATATTATTTTTTTCCACTTCTATTTGTAAAGAATGTCGAAGAAAAAAAAAGTGTTTCAAGTTGAAGGGTAGTTGACTCTGTTTATAATATTTCTGTGCTGTTTACCTAAGATAAATTAATTTGGAGTTGGAAGCTTGGAAGGAGAGAATTGGGATGTAAGAGGAACTGGTGGGGTTATGTCTGATACTCTTAGTACCTTGTAATCCTTTCCTTTATTAAGAAACATGAAAGATGCATACTGAATCTTCCTAGTGGGAATATGATACGACCAGTGAGACTCGGGACACACGGTGCTGTCATGCCAGCCAATGCAGCAGCTACCAGAGGGCTTGGAGGCTTTCTCTGGCAGGAGAGCTCTCAGAATAGAAAGGACACTACAATAGCTTGAAAAGATCTCATGAACATTAAACCCCTTGGTATCATTGTCCACGGACTCAGTCCAGTAATTGTGTGCCTCTGTGGCTCTGTTTTATTCTGCAGCTTTGAAGTCTAATCCTAATTCCTTCAGGGAGAAAGGCTTGTAAAATGTCAGCCTTTCAGAGAGAGGGGGAAATACTACCTTTGATGCAAGCCCTATTGTTGGTCCCACTCAGTCCTTCTGATTCTCTCCTGCTCCTACCCTAGGCACAGGCATATTGACAGATGAGGGATGCTGGAAGATGTGCATATTTCCTTGGGATGAGATTGATGCTCTGGCTCTCAGTGTAAACCAGAAAGGCCATTTATACTTAATAAAAGAACAACTGTGTGGACATTAATGCATGCGCAGGCAAGTCCAGGAATATTCACTTACTTTTCCAAATGAGTTTGCTCCAGCCACACCCTTTGTGTGTTTGCTTTGCCCAAACATTCAAGGCAGGCTTGAAAAATCAGGTGCTCATACACTTTCAGGTAGGGAACTATCAGCTCACTTTCTTACTCACCCTCTAAGTGGTTAAGTGCTATGAGAGATGGCTTTTTGCACATGTTTCTCACCTCCTTTATGAAGGTAAAGGAATCAGCCCAGGAGTTGGCTTGACCTTCTCCAAGTGGTGATGAACTCTCTTAAGGAAAAATACTGAGAGAAAATTGAACTGCATCCCTAATCAGGAAGCAATAGAGTATCAGTAAATTTGGAATTGCATCAAAAATGCTTTTTGTCTTCTGAAAGAAGTCACCATCTTTTACAATTTCATAGTAGGAGTTTTTTCCTCTCTAATCCTGAGTACCTAACTCACAATGATGTCTTCATCTCTTCTTCCCAATTCTTACTTTAGCTCAATAGATGTCTACAAGGCAGACCATTTAAACACGTGCATAAGTCCATTTCTGTTAAATGGATCCTGAAGTAAAGGTTGAATTTTAATTATATCTTTGAATGCCATTTCATTCACACATTTGAATTTAAGCATGAGCTTGAATACATGGTTTTAGGGCTCAAGGTTTAACGTTAATGCTTTCAAGATGCCAAACAATGCTGTGCATCAGTTGTGTGACATGGTTCATTGCATTGCTTGATGTCACGTATGCGTCCCTGCTCCCTGTGTCAAGTACTTGAAGTAGATTGTGGGTGCTTAGTGAGCAGCATTGCCCTAGGTAGACAAAAAAAATAGGTTTTATTGGAAAAAAATTGCAATGTGCAGGTGGACCTTCCAAAGGCAGATAAGGGTATGAATTTGTCAGGTAAATGAATCCTTGAAAATTTCTCTCTACTAATTGCCAGCCCTTACTTCTCTTAGTGCTGACATGGATGCAAAGGATAAATCTGTCAGCAGGCTGAGAAAGAGTTTAAAGGAACTTCAATGAGAAAGTTTTGTTTTTCAGATGAATCTATATTGTCATGGGTACAAAATAACATTTCCTGAAGTGAAGGCCATTCTCATCCCTATCCAGAGCATTACAACATACAGAAGTATGTGTCTTAATTATGGTGCTTTGGTGTCTAAAAAAGAAATTTCACTTTTCAGAGTTGTATAATCAAGTTGCTCCACCTTGCTATTAGGCATGAATGGCAGCCAGTGCTCCAGGGAAGCCTGAAATTGAAAGAGCAGCAGGTGGGGAGCAGTGGGTCAGGATGGGTATGCATTGAGGAGAGCTGTGTGGGGAGTCCAGAAGTAAAATAGCGGGAAGTGCTGTAAATTGGATTGAACACATTGCTAGTGGACAGGGTGAAAGATTATACAGCATTTGTCTGTGTGACCATAATGAGCTTTTTTCCCATAAAAGATATGGGGAGAAAGTACTGTGTGAATGAATAGGGTCCCGTTAAGAAACGCTTTTAAAAGAGCTCATTTTCGATTCCAATCATGTATATGCCCCAGCAAGACTGTAGCCAGATGCTTGTAGATCTGAAGAAAACAGCCAAACCCTTTCCTTATCATCTACTGGCGATAACAGATTTTAAAAACTCAATGGCACTTTCGATAACTTCTAACAAGAACTGGGACTTGCCTGGCTCCATTTGTCTGGTCAAGGCTGTATTTCTGCAATTTATCCCATGGAGATTTTCAGCAGAACCTTACACTTAGTGTCTAAATTAATGATATTCCTTCCTTTTTGCCATGACAAAAACCACTCTGCACTATATACATTATTCTAACGTTTTTGTCATGAACACAATCTGTGAAAGCTTTTTCAGCTTCATCATTTTGACAAGCTGATTCCATTAAACCCTTCCCAGTGATCACGTTTGTGTGGTGCACATGGGGGAGGTTGTTCACTGACATGGTTTCCCTTCTTTGAAGCTAGGAAATAGTGATCATCTCTCAGGTTACGTGTTATGTCTTATCAGTGACCTGTCCTCAGGAAAACGTATTTTGTGGGAACACAGACATTTTCTGTGTAGCTCTCTCAGTAAATGTATCTTTTCTGTGGTGTAGTCCTTTTCTTTAAGATTCTTTTAGGATAGAGACAAAGTCTTAGCTTTTAAAGTGTGTAGGTTGGTCTGTTGGTATCTTTGCATTAAAAAGCTCTGAACACCTAAGATGTTTCTCAGTACTTTTTACCATTCCACTCGCACTGAAATGGAAATAGTTGAGTGCTTTGAATAACAAAACTCTCTAGTTTTTCTCAAATATGCTGCTTACTCAAAATCCTCCAGTGAAGGTTCACCACAGTCTGATGATTCCTCTGCCAGATACCTTGCACTATTGGAGGTTTTAAAGGGGTCTGGACAAACTCTGGTAGTTCTGATCCTGCCATACTGGCAAGTGCCAGATGCTGGTGATTAAAGCTGGAGTTGATAAATGATAAAGCTGTTAATGAAAGAAAAGGATGCTTTATTTTAAAGTGCATTCTCTCACAGCATACTTTCTAACTGAGTTATTTCAATATCAGTTTTTGGCAATAAGGCAACTTTAGGTTTTGTGGCTAAAGCAGATAGGAGACTGGAGGAGAATCAGATCCCACAAAACCTGTGTTTGTCTTCAAGGAATGCTTTTTATCTGTCTTTGCTAAAAATGAACATGTTGTAGAACTACTTCTTTATTTCACTCTCAGTAAAGCCAGTAGAACATCTGATGCCAACCTAGGTGATGGGCACAGCCAGCAGACTTTCTGGAATAATTGTCAATGCAGAATAGCATTGCCTACAGCTTGCTTTAGCATCTCCAATTCATTTATTCATTTATCTGTACCACAAATAAAAAAGATTGGTTTTTTTTTTGCAACTGCTTATAACTTCACCTTCCTTCCTTGTCCAGGCATTTCCACAGATATTAATATTTCTCAAGCTGACAGACTTCTGCTCCCCCAGACTGAATAGCTGTATATCTCATCTTCCCATCTTATATGAACTTTATCTCCCTCATTTAAAATAGCAAAAACACTGTCTACAGGAACAGACCATTATCCTGGTTGGGATGTTAAAGTTACTGTAATGCTGACTTTATTTTCTTGTAACAGTTCTGAACAAAATGTTTCCTTTGAAAGGTCTCAGACCTCTATCCTCCCAGCTCCTAATCACAGTAATATCCAACCTCAATGAGTCATTAGTGAAGACTCAATATCCTGTAACAAGTCAGCTAAGAAGAAATTGGCATAGTTTACCTCTCTGATTCATGTTCATATGAAAATAATGGGCTGCAAAATAAAGGTAGCATTGCTCTCACACTATACCATTGAATATCCAATGGTATCTATTGGATCCGAGTCCTTCCCCCACCAACACATCTCCCAAACTAACCCCAAGTATAACTGCAGTCACAGGGTCCTCTCTATAGAAGTGTTCTTAGACTAGAAAGCCAGTTTATTGTGCTGCTTCTTAAACTGGCTCACCTATAAACCTCTGTTTGGTCATGGTAAACCGTGGCATTTTTAGATAACTGGGAAAATGGTACAATGATTATATTCAAATCCAACCCTTAAAGATGGTTTTACATTTCTGGACCAAATGGATGCAGTGGACTGTGTAAACTGCATTTGGATGACTCCTTGAGGTTGTTTGGTTTTGGTTTCGTCTTTGTGAAATGGACACTGAGCTTTGCAGGAAAGTTGATAAGTAGCATAAACTATGTCTCACCACTAAAAGACTTTGTAAAATCTTGGTGTCTGCTGTTTGGTTTGGACTTCAACAATTGGAGGGATTTTTTTTCATAGAAAGGAGCATGCTGGTGGCTTTTCAGGTTTCTGTGAGGATTTTTCTTCTCCTTTGATGTGATACAGGTTCTCAACTGGGCATCAAAAGATGTGAGTTTGTTTCATAGTTCTGCCTTAGTACTGATCAGCTTCAAGATCAGTTTAGCTTTCTCTTCTTTCTTTCCTTTTTTCATTCCATGAATTGGAAATAAGGAGAATTACCCCTATAAAGCAAAAGGTGATATTTTCATTCCATAAATTGGGAATAAGGAGAATTACCCCTATAAAGGAAAAGGTGATGTTCAGCTCATTGGGGCTTTGTTTGGGTATTTTACAAATAAAGCTCCTGAGATTATGTATATTAGCTCCACAACTTTGAGTCACATTTGTAGCTCTCTGGATGAGCTGTATAGATATGGATAAGCTATACTGTGTTAGGGAAAACTGGGAAGCTTGGAAAATCTGAGAAATAATACAGCCTTTCATGAAACATATCCCACAATTCAGTTATAAGTATTATTTCTACTTGTTGACTGGGTCAGCAAATGAAATGACCAGGTTGAGATAGCCCAAGATGTTTTGGTTGTTCAGGAGAGGAAATTCAGGACTGGAACAAGAGTGTCATTTCTAAGCTAAGTCCTACCAGAGAAGAGACTAGGTACTTGCAGTGTGACTTCTTTTATATTATGTCTGACTTTTCCCTTCAGTTACATTTTACCATAATTTGATTCAATTGACTACCCTGTCTCTCCTCTATCTATATTATCAAATGGGTACTCCAGTTAAGATAAACGAGTTGGTGAAAAATTCCATCTAAGCTGCTCTGCTGTTGCACAACTTAAACTCGCTGCAGCATCACCTTGGTGGTGAGGGTCAGGGAAGGAGGCATATCAAAGTTAAATTGATATAACAAGGATTCAAGAGGCGGAGGTGCTTTGACTATATTAGCAGTAAAACTTAGAACTATAAACAGGTTCCTATAAATTAACATCATGTTTGGTGATAAGAGGGATCAGATTCTGTGGTAAGAGACTTCATTCTTGACACTTCAGCCACTCATCCCCATATAAAAGAGCAATGAAAAGTTTGGTTGCCCTGAAACTCAGTTTTCAGGTCAGATCACAGAAGTAACAGCATGCTACAGAGCATGCTGCTCTCATACCAAATATGAAATGGAGAGTATTGTTCCCAGATGCCACTTTAGTGGAACTGTATAAGGTAGTTTTGATTTCTTTTAATGGGCATAAAGTGAGAAGAAACAGGTGAAATATAAATTCCAAAGTACTGATTATGCCCTTGTAGGAAAAAACAGTTGGTTCTCCTGGAAAACTCAAAAGCACATATTCCTGTCATAGAAAGAAGCACATATCTCTCTTTGTAGATGATGAGGGCTTAACACTAAATACAGAGGTATACCTGCATTAACCTGGTGACTTCAGTGTGTCTGCAGGGGTTTAAAGGTGAGTGAAATCCTTCTGTAATGCTTTTAGTCTTTTTCCAAATGTTGTGTACTCTCCCATGAACACAGCTCATGTTCAAAGCAGTACAAATTTTTAAAAATTGAACACAAGTCATCTGCTCTCTTATCTTTCAAGGATTTGCTGCTGTTGTCTGTGCTATCTGTCGGGCTACAGTATTGCTATAAGTCTTCATAGAGTCATGTTGAGATTTCTTTATGGATAGGCAGTCAAGAAAACATCCTGATAGTTCCTTTAAATGATTTTGGCAATGGATGCTCACACTTTTCCATTATGATCTTGCTGCCACTTTGCTCCTGGTTTAACAAATGCCTTCATAGTCAAGTCCTAAACCATGCTGCTCTCACCAAAGAGCAAGCTAGATTTTCAATGTCCAGTGTAACACCAGCCTGGGGCTTGCCAGAACTCTGCTCATACTGTCTGTGTCCCACCAGCCATGGACGGTGCAGACCCCCACTGCCCTGCACAGCCCGCCAGTCCCCTTGCAGCTCAGACTTAGCAGTGTTCCCCACTCCAGCCCAACCTGTTCTCCAGCTATTGGATATTGCAGTACTTGTACACTCAGTCAGTGCCCTTTACCTTTACTTCTGCTCTGCAATGCCATCAGGTGAAAATGATATATCAGAGTACTTACATCCTAAATGGAATGTTAGTCAGATGTTAAAATGAAAGAAATACTATGGAGAGTCAGCACATCTCACTGTGGAAATAAATTATGTACAGTGGAGTGTCATGGCTCTTGGGACCACATATGATCCAAAGACACCATTTAGAGAAGTGATCATGACACCACTGGATTTATCAGTTCATAATGAAGGAACATTAATACCCAGAAAGCAACTAATAATTAGCAATAGAAAACTCACAAGCAGTAACTTAAACTCGTTTTTCAGGGTTACTTCCTCACATTAGTAGCCTATTTGTATGTATCACTAGATTTTACAGCAATTATCTCCTCATTAATAGTAACCTCACTAATTGCTATTATTAATAAAGATGCATTTAGTTCCTACTACCTTACTTTCTCAGTTTAACATTTTGGCTACTCAAGTGTCATCTGCCTAAATAATTCAATATTATTTGATTGTATTTTGTCATGCTGTGCAGTGCAGTTTTGGAACTGCAGAATTCAGGACAGGTACTGGAGGGGGTGTAGGGATCAGGGACCATGTACTAGGACTGCAAACCTCCAAGCAGGGAAGCAAAGATGCTTCATTGCTTATCCACCTTGCAATGAGGTGGATGACTTGATGTGACTACAGTGTAACACAACAGATGAGCTGCCACTTCAACCACACTCCTTCAGAAGAGAAAATTCACCTACAGGTAAAATCAGAGCCATGACATAATTTCCAAGATTGGATCCTGAAAGGCAGCCAGAACCCTTAGGGTATATATCCTTGTATAGTTAGGTAGATATGTTTTCTGTTTTCTTCTATTTAAGGTTTCAAAGCTGAGTTCTAAGTGCCAAGAGAAACCAACACAAAATACTTTATAAAACGGAAATGTCCAAATTGCTTCTGGACCATAAAGAGAACTCAACTGGTCAACCGCTGACTTCTCTTTTCTTTCTTAAAAGAGTGAACAGGGCTGAACATACACCCAGCTGTATGTAGGGTGGGAACAAACCAGTCTCAATGCAAACATTATTTTTCCAGTGCCATCTTTGCTCCTTCATGGTCTCTTGATTGGGAGCACACACAGCCACACAGTGAAGGAGAAGGGGATCAGGAGCCTAAGGAAGATTAGGGGCAGACAGCAGCTGCCACCAGAGCAGTGAAGCTGGCCTACAGCACAGCCCTCCTGGGCAGTCAGAAGTGGGTATTGGGAGTTATTTTGGCAGTGGCCACCCCTTTCCAGGTATTCTGTTCCCAGAATTAGTCCCCTAGCAAGACCTCCTTGTCCAGGGTGGTGGTGGGCAGCAGGAACAGGGCAGTGTTTGTGGCTCTGGGAGGTGGTGCTGGGCAGCTTCCTTCTGCCAGCAGGCTGAGCTGGAGGCTGCAGTGGCCAAGCACCTGCCGATAAAATGGCCTGGCTTCACTTACTGTAACAAATCCCTCAAAGATGGTTATAGTTACAGGAAGATAAAAGTAGTACTATTCCAGGCCATCTTTTAAGTCAAGATGCATATTCAAAATGCTACGTTTACATTAGAAAACAATAATATATTTAACTGTTATTCTTCCTCACTTTTTGCTAGTTTTGCCCTCACCCTGAACCCCTTAAAGCAACTGCTGCTGAAGCTGTAATGTGCTGCTACTTCCAGAGAACTCTCCTGCTCTTTAAAGATGTTTTCCTCTGAGGTGCTTTGTATAGAGACTTTTCTTGACTGAAGTTCTTCTTAGGGAGTAAGAGACCTCCAATGGATGTTAATTAGAGTTCAGTTTGCAGATGCAAGAGATTACTGTTCTTATTTCATCTGTCTCATTGTTTTCACTGAGAACAGTTGAGTTACCTGTGAAATGAGTCAGCTTGATGTCTTTCTGAACTAGCTTACATATACACGAAAGTCCAAATTTGGATTGATTTCTTTTGTCTGATCAGAACATGTTATCCAGACTTCCTGGCAAGCAGAGCATGCTGAAAAATCTATTCCATCAAGATTTTTCTTTTGTGTTTTCCATTTGTGGGTCCATGAAGTTTTCTGGTTTATAAAAGGTTTTTTGTGTGTGTGCATGTGTAATGCTCATTTAAAGTCTACTTTTCCCAGTACGTATTTCTCCTTGTGAAAAAGACAAGGCTAAACCATTCTTAATTGCAAAAGAAAATTTGAAAGTCTCCTTTTACTACACTTAACACCCCAAATTTAACAATTTTATTAAATACACTACTGGCATTAAATACACTAATGAAAAAAATATAAACTTGAGCTGTGTCATAATTCCTTTACAGTGTGTGTTAAGGTAGACTGCAAGGAATTCTGTCCTCAAATTTGAGAGAGGAAACAGTACCTTTTCTATTATCTTTGGTGTACTGTAGCTTCTAAACAAACTCTGTCTTTGGAAAATGATTGATGGAAATATTATCATGAAATTTTGATTCAAAATTGTTGTCAAGTCATCACTGCATTCTTTACAGAACAACAGTTTGGCTGTTCATTTCATTAAATAGATCATATATTATATTCATTATTTCATTATATAGAGCATATATAGAGAAATTTGTGGTTGAGTAGATTTTTTTTTCAAATTCATGATACATAACAATAATACATATATGTGTACAAAGTCATGTTAATTCTAATGCATATAGAAAAAATTCTTGTCCTTTCCTAGTGATCATTTTATTTTGATTCTCCAGTACTGCAGTCTAAGGGTTTATACATGGCTATGTAATGGGTTCTCAAGCTGTATTTGCAGTGTTCTCTCCCATATGAGCTTTCTCCCTCCCTGCAATAAGCTGTCAGATGTAAAACCATGTCCTCAGTTCATCCCTTTCCAAGCACTAGCTCAACTGAGTGATGTTCATACAGAGTAGCCAGCCCTTCTCCTCAGTCTTGTGTGAATGAAGGAGTCCATGAGGATAAGGGCTGGACTGTGGAGCTTCCTCTTCTGGTAGGCACACAGAGGTGAAGATGCAGAGGAAGGAAACTAATGTGCCCTGTTAGCCCTTTGCAAAGACTTGCTTGATTTCAAAAGGAGCAGGATTGGGCCTGTGCACAGGTCAAGATCTGCTGGACTGGTTTTCTCTGATGTGCCTTTTGGACCAGTCTGTGCTGTGACACACTGCTTGAGCGGGTGTCATTATCAGCCCCCAAGCAGACACCATTGTGCAGTGGAGCCTGTTAATGGAGGTCACTAAAATTCCAGATATTTTGACTGCTAAAGCAGATGATCACTTCAAGTATCATGACCACAGGGAGGGGAAGAAAAAGGGAGAACTTGAAGGTCATTTCCCTCTCTACGTTGCTATGTTGCTTTTCCTGATGTGGCCCCTTACCTCATGTGTGACATCTGTGGCTAAGGTGTTGTCATATTTCAGGTATGCTAACATAACATTTGACTGCCTTCCTCTGCATTCTTGCAATTAACTCCTAATATTAAAGCAATTTCCATCTCTGGATTCCTCAGCAGGCTGATTGAAAGGCGATTTAATTGCACAGCCAAGAAACGTTAGGTGATTGCTGGCTGTGGTAACAAGTAATGTGAAGGTAATAGAAGATATCACAGAGATTAAGATTTTGCTGGCCATTAGCAGAGGTGACTTCAAAAAGCAGATGATAATTAGTATAGATTTCACTGAACCAAGTTTCCATCTGCTGCTAGTCACTGGATTTTGAGACACTCTCCTATTAAAGATTTTCATATATGTTCCTAGATTCTCAATGGAAAAGACACTTAGGGGAAAAGGGTATAAATCAACAAATAACTGTGCAACCTGCAGAAATATAAATCTGTGTAGATTAATTTGTGTTTCCTAAATTGCATACTAGATTCTAATTCAATCAAAGGATAGGGGTCATGTGACGTTTATGAACATTTATGGATGGTATAAGTGCTCAGATTAAATGTCAAACCTGGTATTCAGTTTAGAATCACGTATTATTATTATTCATTAATATATAAAAGCAACAATTATATCCACTAAAATCCTCAATTTAATTTTGCTGTAATCTGTCTCTGCTGTGTGAGAGATGCAGTGCAGTTTCTTTGCCCCCTCAGATCATATAAAGGGCTCCACAGAATTTCAGCCCAGTCTGCTCTTTCCCCCCAGCATGGCACTGGTTCAGTTTGGCCCCCTCTGAACAGAGGAATTCTCTAGTAAATTATTTTCTTTATCCTCCACTGGGATTAAATTTTAGTTTTCATACTAAGCAGGTGTAGTGCACCCAGAAGAGAAGGAGAGGCAAAACTCTGGATCTTAGATCAAAGTATACTGAGTATATTGCACATGATAAAGCTATGCCCCTCATTGGTTCTGTATCAGTAAAGGGTGAAAATGCTTTGAGGCAAGAACAGTCATGTTAGGATTCCCTAAATTTTTGTTCAGTCCTTCAAGCCTGCTTCTTCCCAGTCTGGGGCTTAAGGACTACCATTGCTCACCTTGGTGTAGTTCATTACATCAAAGAGATCCTAAATCACTTTGCAAAAATGGAGCAGAATCGCTGTCCCAATTTACTGCTAAGAAGGCACTTGAAGCAGGTTAACTCAAGCCACTTAGAGAATAAAGTGTAAGAAGCAACTGAATACCAATTGCAGAAATTACTTTGGCACCTAAGATGTTAGTGTTGTCGAAAGGAAGCAAAGCTTAAGCTAACAAAAATTTTACTGACTTCCAATGGACTTAACATAAATGCCTCAGTCACTTTTGAAAATTGTAGTTAGCCTTATAAATCTATTATCTGCTTATATAATGTAACTCATACCACTGGTTTTCACCATCTTAACTTCCCATAAATAGAAATTCTTCAGTGTTTAGAAACTTTATTCTCATTAAACTCCAGGGGACTCAATTCCTAAATAGTCTTATAACATGTTGACCTTTCTTGTCTCTTAGTCTGTGATTTAAATGGAATTTATTAATGTAGCAAAGAAAGAGAAAAGGAGAAGAATCTGACCCCAATGAAGCAAGGACCAATTTAAGATTAGCCCTTGGCTTTTCTGTTCCATGGCCAAGATAATAATGTCTTCCAAGTAATAATTCAATATTTTTAAAAATCAGTGGATTCCATTTGTCCATCCCATCAAACAGTCATAATGGATTGAAAACAAGTGACATAAATAGAGACAGGTGACCATTCTGTTTATAGCATAGACACATGTGGAAAATGGTCAGCTTTCTTCAACTTCATTTTCTTATGTTGTTATATAATAATATATCTTGAAGAAATCTACTGTGTTAATCTAACGTAATTAGGTTAAATGTCTCTAGTGACAACAGTGCCATATGATAAGAAGTTTCACCCCAGCATTTTAATGGTTCAGGTTCTGCTCATGGTTTCAATTAAGTCAGCATAATTGCACAGGGCAGTGAAAACAGGATTTGGCCTATTTCTCTCTCGCATACATGTGCTTCAGTTATCTAACCTGGAATGAATCATAGCTTCCTCAGACACATCTTGTTTTTTCCAGTACTTTAGAGGGAAAGTATTGTTTTCATTTATTTTCTTTTGAACAAAACTGGTAATCAAGTGTCCAGACCAATTGCAATAATTTTTAAAAGTACAGTTTCAGTTCTGGTGCTTTGCTGGATTCTAGTAGGCAGCTTCTAGCATATTGTGCCTGTCTATAATTACCCTACTGTTTTAATTAGGCAGGATAATCTTGTTCATTTCTCAGAGCAAATTTTTTTGGTAATGTTGGTGTAAGTCATTACTCAGCACCTCCAGAATCTCAGGCCATAATTTTTAGAATTCTTTGGCATCCATGTTGTCAAAATTGCTTGATGCTTTCCCTCAAGAGACCTTGTTTTATGTTGCTTATAACAGAGCCAAACTCTAACCTCAGCCTAAAATTTTCCATTCTGTGGTTTTTTTCCCCATGCTGGATGCCTCCTGCATTTTTTTTTTCCTTTTTTTTTAATTTTTATTTCAAACTCTGGTACTCCAAGGCACATTCTTTGGCTCAGACCTCTTGTGTCAGGTTATTCCCTGGTTTGCAGCTCATTGTCCCGTCTGCCCAAAACTCTGAAAGAAATACTATCCAACTACCAGTCCCTAACAGTGCTTCACTGTCATCTATTGCAGATGAGTCCATAGACTTCCATAGTTAAGTCTTCAGGAGAAATGTAGGAGGAAAACAAGGAGTATGTGCTTAGGAAAGGAGATTTTTCTCCACCAGAACTTCCCTATTACAGTTCATTGGAATAATGGACTCTGGAAAGTACGCTAGTGGCCTTCTCTCCACCAGCTTCACTATGCCCTTCCTTTCATTTTATGTCATTTCAGCTTTTCAATCTGGGCAGAATCTATCCTCTCTTCTGTCTCATGCAAATCTTCCTTACATGTGGGCGAAGTAATCTCCTTTAAAGAGAAATTTGCTGTTAAAAGGGCCTCTCTGGGTAGCCTGTCCAAAAGATGTTATAAGCATCTTATTTCCTGCCCTGCAGTTTTTAGGATTGTCTCTGTTCTTTGCTGTACTTCCTTCACCTCCCTTGCAAACCAAGCACTGGATTTGTACACATGCTTTCTCTAACACTCTTCTCTACCGAAACCATAATTCCCACAAATAGTAGCTACAACTCTGAACAGATTTTCTACCTGCCTTCCTTCCCTCTCTCTCTCCTGTGACAGCTCTTCTCTTTCCCTTCACTCTCTTAACTCAGCTTTATGTTTCTCTGAGGTTTTTTTAATTGCTTTGAGGAATGACAGAGCTGATCTCTCCCTGTAACTAAACAGGAAGCAGAAGTTGAGAGCCATGTCTTAAGTAAGGGAGTACACCACATGGTTCCCATGGTCGTTTTCCACTCTGCTCCTAGTCCCCTGGTAACAATCTTTTGGAGAGCACTGTCTGGCCTGACTACCCAAATCTTTTCAGCTTGGCAAAGGGAAGGGGAGACAGGACTGATTTGTAGCTTTGAACATTTGGGGAGCATCTGCCTTTGTTTTCTGTGTCCAACAGGAGTATGTCTTCATGTTACAATTCAGAGCATGAGGCTTTGATTAATTTTGTTTATTGCTTCATCTCAGGTTATTATGTTTTGGAAATAAATATGGAAATAAATATGTTGGCAATGAAACTTAGATACTCCATAGCAGACCTGTAGTCTACTAGAAGTTTGCAAACCTTTAGCCATTCCACTTTCATGCAGTCTTTTTGTTTTTGGTTTTTTGTTTTTTTTTTGAGGGTCTCAGGGTAACAAATCAATCAAGTCCAAAAGATACTGTGTTGACAGAAGGAACGAAGACAACACAATTTTTCTGTGCAGTTATAAACTGTAATATAAGCATTCTCAACCCTAATAATAAGCCTAACCCTTCTTCTGTGAAGGTCGGGATCAAGAAGTTCTGTTTCAGAGTCCTGTATCATCTGGCATGACTGCTAAGAAGGATGCCATTCAAATCTGGCAGTGCTTTTGTAATAAAAGCATTTGTCCATAGGAGCCACAAGCCTATTTCATGGAGACTGTTGAACAGCCACCAGAGGATATTTAGTCTGTGCTGGCCTGGAATTATCCCAGGATTGAAAAGTTCCTCAGCCATTACCAGTTTTCTTAGCTACATAGTTCTGGGGTTAGGTAGACCCAAGATCTATGTTGTTTGTGAATTTGAAACATTTTTTTCCCTCTCCTGCGGGAATTGCCACCATCTGTAAGTCTCCTTGATCCCTGTTTTATACTGTTACATTGGTGTGATTTAGTGTGTTTATTAACAATTTGATTTCCTTTTTTCTTTCTCTCTTTTCAGATCACTCACAATCAGTTTGTGGCCCTTCTCCAGAGGAACATAACATTATCTCTTGTGTAAGTATTTATAACATTTTATACTTTTCATTGATATAAGTTGCACCTTTTCTTCAAGTTCCATCTAAGTCAGCCCAGGGCCTCTGTTGCTTCCCATGGCCACAAGACTCAACACTGAATTTTTATTCTAATGCAGTCCAAAATTTTAATGCAGTCTTATGGAGAGTCAGATTTTAGTTCAGTGACATTGTGTGATTGATTGATTGATTGATTGATTGAATGATTAATTGAGCTGGAATTTATATGTGCATTTCTGGATGACAGTATGGAAGATCTCTGTTTATATGTGGGGATCTACATGTTCTGATGGACATTATGCTGTTGTTTTCCAGTTCAGAATGAAATATAAAGTGTTCCATGCTGTACAAGTGTAAAACAAGTACAGAAAACAGTCAACTAGCATTGCAATCTGTCCATGCTGAAGTTTGACCCTGTGGTGTGGGACCCTTCCTTACCCAGTCTTGGCTGCTCTCTGAGCTGCTCTTCTTATCTGAGTAGATTAAATGTGCTGTATTCTTATTGACATTCAACAAATCTGTCAGCAATTCCTTTGGAAGGTGTTATGCAGTGTTCCTTTCTCACCTAGTCATATTCACTTGAGTTTGGCTGCTGCTATGTAGGTTGGTGATTTGCTGACCTTTTTAACTAAAGAAAATACTGGGTTTATCCAGATAATTCTGTATTCAAAACCCAGAACATGAAGAATTAATTTTTTCATGGTTTAAGTTTTCTTATTTTCCTTTTTGGGGGGAATAAAGGATGGAGCCTTTGGGAGTGTTAGTTATAATTTGAGTTTAAATTTTATCAGGTTCTTACACACTATGGTTTTGCACACTTGAAACAAAAACTTAAATTTTTCTGAGATTCTTTCATGCGTATTGGCAGTGAAATCTAGTGCTTTTGTAACAATGGCTCTTCTTGTTGAAATATAAAGGGAAATATAGCACTACCACTTCAGAATATTACTATAGTTAAGTAAAGACAGACCAAAGTTCTCCAAATGTTTACCAGTATTTTAAGCCACTGTTTTGTTGTCTAAGCTGAAGCTATTTAGTGAATGCCAAAAATAATGAGGGCTTTTAAATTTAGGTTTAGAACCCTATGTCCAGATATACCAGGACTTTGTGTTGCTTCAGATCTACACTTTGCAATTTAAATTCATGTCTCCTACCTGTTTAGAGAGAAAAGTAGATGACTGTTAAAGTGCTGCCTGGAATTTTAAAAATCAGTAAAGTAAGAGAAATAGCTCTTTCACATTTGGGAGAGGAATTAAACCTACAAATCTGTAAATTTATGTTCAAGTTGTGTTTTGATTGTTGGAATTTCTTAAAAGGGATGCAAAAGTGGAAATAGACATTCATAATTTCTTCAAGGTGCTTGCTGGAACCACAGAAGAGCTTTCTTTTCCAGATACTAGACCTAAAATATATGGCTTTAACATTTAAAGTTGACCCACTACTTTTGTAGTGCAGAAGAAATTGGCACAGTGCCTTCTCCCCCACCTTGTGGGCAAAAAGATGAGATTTGCTGCAGTAGCTACAAAGCATGGTGTGACCATGCCAGCTTTCAAGGAGACACACTTGAGTTGACCTATCATGGCTATGGTGTCCCCATATTTCTTTCCCTTCTCCTTTGCCTTTCATTATAATGTGTCCCAAATACGTAATTTACAACATGCTGCTCCAGTTTTGCTCTGATAAATTTGCTACAAAGAAGTAGGAGCCTATGCGTGTCCATAGCTGCTTGTCGCAGTGTCAGGCCTGTGAGATGAGGGGAGCAGAGGCATCCACAGAATGCAACATGGCTTATGTCTAATATGACATTTATCTGATTCAGAAAGGCAATTGATTCGGACCTTTGACATCGTGCATTATGTATTTATCCAGCAGGGGCAGTTTATAACAGCCTCTGACAAATCCTGTTACTTTTGTTGCAGGACGTCATAATATCAATAAAAAGCATTAATGATACTCAAGGAAGGGAAATGTTAACACCACTTGTGTTAATGCTTCCCACAGCAGTGGCAAAACCATTTGTGGTGTGGCGGATACCATGTTCCTTCAACATTTGCACAATGCACCAGTTTAACATTGTTCTACCTCTGCAAGGCAAGGCAGTTAGATGGAAGCAGCAAGCTGGCTTTTTGATAGGTAGGCATGTGGAAGCATGAAGCTGAAATCCCTCTTCAACAGTGCTTTGCTGTGTGACAATGCATTTGTAGTTTTCCATGGTTTCCAAGTCTGCTTTTGTTTCTTGACATGTAGGATTAGAATCACCTGCTCTCTTGCTTCTTTAAGTCAGGCTTATTCCATGGTCACCAAGAAGGGCTTCTTGGTGCTCCTCCATTCCTAAATTTGCAAGCTCCAGAGGAGACCTACTATATTTCAGGAATGTCTTGTTCTGTACTGGCTCTCCCTTTTCTTTCTGGAAGGCAAGTCCTTCAGGCCATTGATAGTCTGGGTTCTTTTTAGTAACAGAAAAAGTATAATTGGGACATTTTACATTAGAAGCTGTTAATGTACCCAACAAGCATGTTTCTTATTTAGATAACTGATTTGTTCTGCCCTCTGTCTCAGTGTCCAGCACTGGTCTCTCTTTTCATATTCTTTCCCACAACTTACTGATGATTCAGTCATCCTTCTCCCAGATATAACACACATGTCCACCTAATTATATGGCATCAGGGTTTTGGAGGTGGAAGGATTTCATAGATCTCAACCCCAAACTATATTCCCATTGAAGAAGAATACAGTTAATCTCTGCTCCCCTTGGATGTCCTCAGGACCTTGAGAGACACAGGGATTCTTTGTCAAAATCATTGAAAGGCTTCATGGAAGAAGTCTTCCAACCAGCCTGTAGCAGTATCGACATTACTAAGGTGCTTTACAGTAGGAGAGATAGCTACACTAGGATACATAGGTACAGCAGGACACTTCTTGCACTTCTTTAACTTCAAGAGCACTACCTGTTCAGATGGAAGCTATACAGTATTGAAAAATTATCTGCAATTAGCATTGGTAAGTGCAAATCAGAAGCACACCAAAGTTATTGAGATACAAGGAAGTTGCAGGACACGTTAACCTAATTCCGTGGATATCTGTCCATCTTGTTTAAATAGATTTCTCATGTAGCTAGGTTATACTGAGCTCCAGCATCATTCCTATCAGACTTAGCACAGATTCTAATTCTTGTTATTTGACATCCTCATTTAAAAAAGGTGGAAAAAAAAGGAGAAAGAGAAGAAGGAAAAAATTGCAGAAAGTACCATTTATTCCCCAGTTTCATGAAGACGTATATGGTCAAGAAATTATGACCTAAGGGAAGCTGAGAGGCATCTTACTGATCTCATCATAGTTATAAGAACTGTCTGTCATATGTCAGTGATTTGTATGTCAAAAGACACCGAGCAGTATACCAGCCTGCCAGTAGCCAGTTTCTGAGAATCCTTATTGACTTTATCAGATGTGATGATGCTCAAATAGTCTTTGATATCTATGTATATGTCCCTGCTTGGTACTTGTTCACCACCAAACTCTCATCTGTTACCACTCTGAACCATTATCATGAAATAGCAACTAATTAGGCCCCTCTGAATCCCTTCATCTGGTTCTGTGCTTCATGTTGTTTTGCAGATGAGGAAAAACAGTGATTGCTACATTACGAACAGGGAGGAGGCATCTTTTCTCAGGTTTCTTAAGAGGCTCTCCCTTACTTGAGAAGAGGTTAATAACCTCCAGGTCAAGCTTATTCATGGATCAGAAATGAACATTTGCAAAATGCCAAACAAGTCTACATGTAATAAGCCTTATGTTTACGACAGCTTTCAAGAGTTAACATTTTTGAAGGATTATCATAATTAATGTAATAAATAGACATGCATATTATCCAGAAGAATCGGTTGGTCTGCTTCTGAAAATAAGGAGGTTTAGGAAGGGAATGGTCACCTCAACAGCAATCTGAGATAGGAAAGGAATATGTTTTCCCCAGCTATTATGTGTCTCCTGAAGGAAGGGAATGTTCCAAAAAAGAAAACCACATGGGCAGAGGCAAATGAGAGAAATGGTGAAACAGCCTTAAAATGGCAACAGAACTGAAATTCTACTCTGGAATATTTGTAGGAATGAAACCATGTAACTGAGAGTACACCTTGGGATGAATGTTCTTGAACAGTGCCACAATTTTAAGCTTTATTCTTTGTCTGAAGATGTAGCCATCAAATAAACTTAAGCAATAGATGTGCATGGAAAAAAAAAACCTCATTATTTAAAACAAATCTGTCAAAGTTCACAGGTTTGTTTTAAAACATCTGTCATAAAAATAGACCAAATATCCAGAAAACTCAAGACATAGCCAGATTTACAAAAAGGGGCAAAATTTGGTCCCAGTTTTACATTCAAGCATTAGTTTAAGTGTTGACATTCAAATTGTTTAGCAAGTAATAAAGGCTGCACATTGCTGTGAAGTTGATATGTGGATTACAATAGAGGCATGTATGCAACCTGCCTTTTAATTGCAATACCTACAATACCTACACTGCTGCTGGATGAGATTGAACTCAAGATTGGCCAGCATGACAGCTGAAAATGTCACACCTTTCTGCCATTATGCATACTAGCAATCTCCTTGTACGGAGTTATTTTCATTTACTTAGTGTAATATAATGCATTGAGTGTTAGTTGGGTTTTTTTTTGTTTTTTTTTTAATATTACAGAGTACTACAGAAAAAAAGAAGGACTTTAACTGCACAGTTGTAGGAGCATATTTTAGGTTTAACTAGAAAAAAAGAATGAGACAGAGAGAAAATGGAGTTGTTCAATGCACTTTTACCCCACACTGGCACAATTTAATATATTTGGATGGAAAAGACCATCTTTTTGAAGCAGTAGCATCATTTCCTACAGCAATTTGAACACCAACCATCAAAATATTAAGACAGACCAGTTTGTTAGGTCAAAATCGCTGTGCAAAATGGTAACAACTACAGAGTGTGGAAGAGTTTTTCAGATTATTCCCTTTGTAGTTATGGTAAATTATCTTCCAACTTTGTCAAGCATGTTGCTATTCTACAGCTGTATCACCGAATGTCTTTTTCTTTTCCAAGCTTTTTTGTGAGTCCTTCTCCTAGTGCAGAAACCCTCTTTGATGTACCCTACTTAACATCATGTAGTGTATCTGCCTCCATCAAATGTATACTCCAGATACAGTACAAGAACATATTGTGCTGGAGTATTGGTTGTTATAAAGCACAATATCCAGAAATAGGATGTTTCCCAAAAGTCACCTTTTGATCAAGACATCGTAGATTTGTCTATTGAAGCAGGCATCAAAATATGAATACTCAGGGAGGTCCAAATGCCTGCCCACATGTCCATGTTCATGCTGAATGTCCTGTTTGTGAGACACCACAGTGGAAAATGAGCTTGTAAGAGGATTTCCGCCATGTCCTTTTTCTCTCCAACACTCCCACTTAAGAAAAAAACAAATCATCTGCCACATAGCTTGTTTGTGTGCCATGACATAGGTGCACATGTCAAAACACATGTGAGTAGTCTTCAGGCAATGCTTTGTGAAGGCTATTTTGTCTCTGAAGTTCTTGTTCACTGATGAAGCTTTCCATCATTTTGGATAATATCAGGCTGTATATGGTTCACAAATTCAGCCCCCCAGCTAATATTTTCATTTCATGTGTTTGAATGCCCAAAATACTAGGTTTTTTTGTGCACCACCAAAAGCAAATGCTTTTGGATCTGAAGGGATCTTGCTCTCTCCCATTCCATCGTACTGAGTCTTAAGTTTAATAGAATAGCTGTATCAGTTTTGTGAATGATGTTTTCTAATGTTTTAGCTTCTTAAGCATACTCTGAACAGCTTGAATTTTCAAGGACAAAATTGAAATCCCAACTTCAAATAGCATGCAATTTAGAAGTATTTGTGCTTCATGCAATCACCAAAGTAAGGATCAGTTGCAACATTTGGATCTGGGTGTGTATTTGAATTTCATATTTGTCCATGTTCACTTATCCTGGATATCTGTAAAGAGATTAATTGCTTTTCAAGTTTTGCAGTAAATCCACTTCTACATAAAAGACAGTAAATAATATGTAACATTCTGGATGCTCTGCAATATGCACTGAAGGTTGTGAAGGAGACCTGCACTGTGTGATCAGCATATAACCAGCTCTGAAGAATGGAGGTTTTCAGACACTGTTTTTCAATTTTTGCATTTAAAAAGTCTTCTACGTTTTGGGGTTTAGGGCAAATTTCTTGTGTGAATGTCTGTGCCTGCCTAACATGGTCCAGTCATGACATTAAATACTTAAATTCTGCCACAGAAGGCTAAAACAAAAATGCAGCTTCTCTTCCAGTGAACTTTAATGGAAAGGTAGCCATTTTAGTCATTCAAATACCTGCAAACTAAGACATGCCTCAGGGAAGATTGTCAAAAATCTTGTTTTTCCTTAACTTGTTGAAAATAGCTTGGCAGATGTTTTATTGCAGAGCCTGCAATTCAATCTCACGTTGATACTGTGACTTCTGTGCCAATGTCTTCACCTTCCCTTCTGACTTGTGCCAGTGCAACCTTGCCACTCTGATAGTGGACAGTCAAGTTTTTCCTGCTGCAGGAATTTACAAAGTGTCATGGCCTGACTGGATATAGAAAATCACATAGTTTGTTCAAAGGGAAGCAATTATTTTGTAAGTGCTTCTGATCAGCAAGTATTTCTCCTCCACATCTTACTTCACCAGCATTTTCTTGGGAGGCAAGGTCCAGCATTCAAGGGCATTCAGCAAGATCTTGTAGATGAATGGGCATCCTGTTCTAGGAATAAGAATATTTTAAAAGCGCAAAACTGAGCTACATATTTAATTAAACTGTACAAGTAAAGTTCTGAGAGAGTTGTAGCATCTCCAGACATCCCAAAGAACTGATATAGATAAGTAATACTTGAACATTACAGGTGAATAAGAACTAAATATTGATAATGAGCAATGGATTGGTGTTGATGGATCTTTTTATAGCTGTTAAACATGCCCCCACTTTTTTCTCATATATGCTCCCTCCCTTTGAGGGGCCTTGTAAAGAAATGTTACCTGCTCCACCCAAATCTTATTAGATAGGAAAAGCTATTTTATTTAACTAAACAGTTGTGGAAATGTAGCCTTTGCCTTGTCCAATAATTCTTTCTTCACCACTGCTCAATCTCCCTTTCTGGTAAGCAGTTGCTCAACTTAGAATCCTTTTGCAAATCTTTATCTAAACTCATGATTTCCCTCGTGATACTGTATCAAATGCTCTACTGATAAATTAAATTTACTGTGTCTCCTATGTCTGGATAATCAGTTATCAAAGAAAGTTATCAGGTTAGTCGACTATGAACCACCTTTGGCAAACTCTTGTTTTGTTTCATCCCATTTTCCATTTACCTACATTTGTTTTCCTTCAACATTTACTGCACTTATGCTATTGAACCTCGTGACGTTACATCAACATCAAACAGGTGTGAGATCAGAATCAGTTTCAATATGCTGTAGTACAACCTTGCAAAAGCCTGTTCATTCTCATGACTGCAAAAAGCTAAGTTCTCATCTGGCAGACAAGTACAACATAATTTTATATTTTTCACTGTCATTATAGCAAAGGGCAAGCGGGCTGGTTTTGAGCCTTGGCTGGTGAATGTTTACAATGATATGCAAAATAGTTTTTAGAGATACAGTCAGAGACATCTACCTGCACATTAGAGTGCTTGGGCACCTTCATTAGAAAAATCTTAATGTATGTATCAGTAATGAAAATCTTAATTAAGAATGCTGCATCATTGTCCATGAACAATCTTTCTTTCTGTGTGTGTGAAGCTCTTTGAGTATTTCAGCATCTACCTGGTCCAGACAGACAGAGCCCTCAAAAAGTGTGTCTGGCAAATCTCTTGATTTTTAACAACCAGCAAATGGCAAACCCTTATTCTTCTTTTGTCTCAACACTGAAACTCAGAATAGTAAAGCATACAGCGTAACTTGGAGTTTGTTTGGACTTTTTCTATGGCTTTTTTCACTTCACTTATACTAGTGGGTTTCAAAATCCAGTAGCATTGATTAGAACTGAATTACATAACTTAGAGCTGCCAAAATATGCACAGACACCTATTTACCCAGTAGTGTTTCTTTTCCTTTAGGAACGATACACTTTCCTGGACCATGTTCTATATGCACAAAAAAAGTACACTAATGGATGTGTTGACTGTGATGTCAATCTCCCTAAACTCAGGAAATTTAGAGTGAAGGTTCCCAGAGGAACCTTGCTTCTGCCCCTGGCTTACAATAGGGTCTCTTTACTGATCCCTTGGCTTTTCAAGGAAGACAGTCCAGAGTACAGAGAGAAGACAGGGCAACAGAGAGGATCTACTTGAGGTTTTTTCCCTGTAACTGTATCCCTGTGACATTTGTTTGTTGAACACCGCTTTTATGTTTGATGTGGTTTTAAACCAATTTAGGAAACCTCTCCAAGTAGTGTACATAGAACTGATTAATAGGTGTACGGATAGAAGCACAAACAGTGTAAGGTAAGGAAGAGTGTATGCACGCACACATACATTTTCCTGAATTGTATCTTTTGCTTCCAGATGAGTCAGGCTGTCTTCTCAGATTCACTGAGGTGTCGCTGACATTGGTGGTTTCTATGGACTCACACCTGCATGGTAGGAGGATATGTCCCAGGAAAGGCAGGAGTGGGAGGTACTCCTATTTACTTTGAAAAAGAAACAGCTATGGAATCTCTTGGTGTCTATACAATTCATCACACTTGAGACCCATATAAAAACCTTCACATGCAGTGACTTTATTTTTTCATCTTTAGAAAGAATTCCTCCAATCTGACAGAAGAGTTTATGCTGAGGCCAGTAAAAATCTGCATATGCCTTTATATTGTCATATTAAAAAATGGTTCTGAGATTGAAACCTGTGTAATCCAATAATCCCTCAGAATACAGTTGCTGTTTCAGCCGTCATTAATATTCTCAAAACCAACACTTGCTCCCTAAGATATCAGAATCTGAAATATTCCAGATTAAATGAAGTGGAATGGAAAGATGATTAATGGACTGGAACATCCCTCTTATGTGGAAAGGTTGAGGTAACTGTTCAGACTTGGGAAGAGACGGCTGAGAGGGAATCTCATAAAGGTATATAAGAACAGCAGTGTGTCCTTGTGGCCAAGAAAGCCAGTGGAATCCTGGGGTGCACCAGGAAGAGAGTTGCCAGTAGATCAAGGGAGATGATCCTCTACTCTGCCCTAATGAGGCCACATCTGCAGTGCTGTGTCCAGTTCTGGGCTCCTCAGTACAGGAGGGATATGGGGCTCCTGGAGCTGTTGCAGCAGAGAATGACAAAGATGATTAAGGGTCTGGAGCACCCCTCTTATGAAGGGCTGAGGGAGCTGGGTCTGTTCAGCCTCCAGAAGAGACAACTGAGAGGGGATCTCACCAATGTCTGTCAATATCTGAAGTGAGGGTGTCAGGGGAATAGAGCCAGGCTCTGCTCAGTGGTGCCAAGCAGTGGGACAAGAGACAACAGGCAGAAACTGATGTGCAGTTTCACTGAACATGAGGAAGAACTTATTTACTGTGCAGGTGACTGAGGACTGGAATAGGTTGCTCAGAGGGGTTGTGGAGTCTCCCTCACTGGAGATATTCCAAACCCATCTAGACACACTCCTGTGCCATGTGCTCTGGGATGACCCTGCTTGAACAGGGAGGTTGGACCAGATGATCCATTGTGGTTCCTTGCAACCTTCCCAGTCTGTGATCCTGCGAAATGGCTGATTCTTCACTGCTTGGTATTAGGTCAGTGCATTTCTGTCTAGACAGAAAGTAGGTGAGGAATCACCTCCAGTCTGATTTGATGCCATTCTATACCAAAATGCAAATATGCAAATATGCAGTAATTAAAACTGTCCCCTAGTCTTCCTGTTACAGCTCAGTCACAGATTGCAAGAATAGTATCTTTATTTATCCTTTTTTTCTTTTTTTTTTTTTACTGGTCATTTACACAATTGGCTGTCTACAGTAAGAAAAATGTAGCTTAGTGTCTGTAAGAATATTTAAGAAAATAAAGATATTTTAATACAGTAAAAACCTTGTTATTCCAAAACCAAATGGTTTCAAACATGCCGGTGCTGCTATTTCTCTTTCAGGACTATGTATGTGTCAAGTTTGATGTTTTAAAACAAAGCTGTCTTATAATTATACAAGCATGTTTGAGAAAAAAAGGCTTATGGAAAACTTAACAGCTGGAAACTGGTTTTTTTGCATACTTGGATGACTCAAAAGCAGCTGAATGTGTTTTTGCAAAACTTTACCAAAAATGAAATTTCTGGATTGAGAAAAGGCATGAGAAATAACAACTGGAAAGGTAACAGTTTCACAAAGGTATGAACAAATATAGACAGAGATTATACAGTCATTAATGTAATGCTATAAAAATAAAATTACTCATATTTATATAGTTTTTCAAGGATTTCAAAGATCTGTACTAGACTTTAAGGAATTAGGCTTTGTAGCTGAGCATTAATCAAATGTTAATACTCATATTTTGTTAGAATACCTCATATTCAAGCAGGAAAACAAAGACATAGAGAAAGGTAGAGGGTTTGCCAGAGTCTGCACAGAAAGAGAAGACCACATTTAGCACCCGTGACATCAGGGAGCTCCTGGCTTCTCTCTCCCTCTGACTTCCCCTTCAGGCACACCTACCTTGTAGGTGAAGAGCCTCTCTCACACACATGGGCTGGGCACAGGTACCCAGCTCCCTTCTTTCTGTCTCCACGCTTCATTCCCAAAGGCAAAGTCTGCCAAATTCTGGCTACTGTGATTATGAAGCTTTACTGCATTCAAGTTTCACCCCCATTTCAAGTGTGCATATGCTCCTCCTTTCCCCCCCTGTTCTTGAGGACTGTCAAGGTGAGAAAGCTGTCACCAGAAACCTCTTCTGGGGTCTTTCTCAGTGCATGGTTCAGTCCATAACTCTCTGACAATCACTTTAGTGTTTGAAACCTCAGTTACTGAATAAATATGATTTTAATGCTGCTTGGTTTGGATGTTGAAGTGCATTGGAGGAAACTGCTGTACTTTCATACTGAATTTTTTTCAGGGTGGTGTGTGTGAAAAATAACACAAATAGGAGTGGTTTTGGATGGTCACACTCAGCAGTCAGCAAGAAGAAAAGTACAGTATGGTGAAGGGAAATCTGTTTGTAGTAAAAGCAATATGAGCTTGTGGTTTGCTAACAGGACCGAGAACATTAATTTTTCACTTTAATCCCAGGTGTAAAACTCACTCCTGATGGTGGAGAAATTACCTGATGTCCTGTTCTTGCACCTCCATTTCATCTTCATGGTGTCAACCATGACCCAACTCACAAGAATACCATTCCTCTTGAAGTTCAGATATTGGCAGAGGTTTTGTAGAGGTGCTTTTCTAACCTAACAAGCCCACTCCTTGTCAATGTTAAGAGTGTCATTATCTTACTTTCCCAATTAAACAGGCTTTTATGGCTTTCACTTTTTTAACTTTGCAGAGTCACCAATTCTGGGAGCAAAGATTCAGTGATGCCTTGTGCATTATGCAGATTTCCAGTAGCAACCTCAGATTAAGAATTTGGTATTGATATTTTCAGTGGGACATAATTTCATTTTCTCAACACAGTTGATCTGAGCTCATTGAGAAATTGTAATCATGAGACATTGCAATCTTTGCAGGCACATTTGCAGGAGCCCTAGATTGGTTAGATTTAATCTCTGCACCTAAACAATGAATTTACATGAGGAAAAGCCTGAATTTAGCCAGGTAGGAACACTTAGCTCCAAAGATTCCCTCGGCAAAAGCAGGCGTCATCAGTCTTTTCTCAGCTTTTCAGAAGTTTTGGCTGAGTGCCCTATATATTGACCATTTTGCTCATGAAGGGCCTCAGGGTTTTTTCCCTTTATCTTTTCCACTTTGAGTTGTCTAGTGTTGCAGTGGTTCTCACAAGACGCTGTCCTTGTATTCCTGCCAAAATCAGAATCACAGCCTAAGCCAGCCTTTAACTGGGCATTAGAAGGAAGTGACACTCTTCTCATTTTGCCAGTAGTATCACTTCCTCAGCTTCACAAATAATTATGTGTTCCAAAACTTTTCCATTATTAAGTGTTTTGCGAGTCTTATAACTAAAAAAATTCAAATACTGAGCAGTGTTGTTTTGTGTATCTCTCCTTGTATGTGAATATCCTAAGCACCAGGAAGTGCCAGGTTCATGCATCTTTGTGTCAGAACTCATCAGTTCTTGCTTTCTGAGTCATCTTTGAGATTGTATGAATTTTAAATATTTGTTGGCTAGAGAATGATATGTTGAGAAGACTGCATAGAGAAAAGAGGAGAAGAGCTACCAAAAAACAGATGCCAGCAAGTTGGGTAGTCTGTTGAAGATAAATCCTTTCCTAGAGAGAAAGCTACATCCTGTAATGCCCAGGTCAGTTGGGTATAACAGCACTGCAGGCTGACAAAGTCTCTGCTTTCCTGCTAACTATTATGAACAGAGTTTTAAAAAAGAAGCTGAACAAACAAACAAAAAAAAATCAAACAAAATATTTAATACAATTACATTTCATCTATGATTGAAGTAGGAGAAACAAATCAGTGTTAGAAAGTATTTCCCATTACAGTCAATACAAGAACTGGCATAATTTAAATAGCATGGGTGCATATGGGATGCATTTAGGAAGCAGCAGGAACTTCACAGCATCCCCTTAGCTCCCACTCCATTCCATTAGGTTTTTGTTCTTCAGCTCAGCTGCCTTTGCAGGGCTGCATCTCAAGGTGTTGCCAGTTTTGGCTGAAAGTTTTCAGACTGTCACTGAAAAAAGAGGGAAAACATGAAAGTTTCATTTTTCTTACCTAATTGAAACAGCAAAGTTGGTTTGGTTGTTTTGGTGTGAGAGGCAAAGCATAAAGTACAGCCCATCCATTTAAAATAAAATTACTATTTTATGGCCCACTTTGCACGTGTGAGCCAAGGAGGCAGGCTGTATGGGTGGTGAGAGAAAGAGGCTGCGAGGAGAAGCAATGCAATCTCTTGCATATCATAAGCAGCAGTATGACCCTTTGATATATATGCACAAAGTTTTGTTGAGCTGGTGCAGCAGGGCTGTGCTATCTATGTTTGCACGGTCCACCTGCATGTACATGCTATTTGTAAACTTCTGAACCTTCCCCTCAGTCCATTTTACAGTTTGCCCAGGGATTTAGCAGAGTTTTGCAATCTCACAGAAGTCTGGCTCGTCAGATGTAACATTAAATGAAATTGGTTTGTATTGCAACAGGACTGGTGGGAGGATCAAAGGCTTGGTGTAAAATAAAAAGAGATTTTTGGTTTCTGTGTGCTGAAATGTTTCTATTTCCTTTATTTTTTTTATTAGTGTATATTAAGCAATTGAATTCTCCAATAGTAAGCAAAAAACTCTACCAAAGTGGTTACTAAAGAAAGCCTCTTCAGTTACTGTGACAAGGGCTGAGTGTTACAGCTATAAAGGGTCTCAGAAACTATGTTCTTTTAAGGCTGATCAAAATTTAATTTTAAAACCAGAAGTGTGCACCTAGACAACACAGTACATCTGATAATTCTGGTTTAGTCTGAAGAGGCTGGGATCAGCTAGAAATTTGGCAAATTGTCCCTCAGGTCAGGAAGTAGTTCTGGTTTACAAATTTAAAAGCCAAATTTTGTTTTAGTATTTCTTAAATGTCAAAACAACCCTCTGACCTTGAAAATTACTTTCTCTGTATACTTTCGGGCTTTCAAGTAAGAACCAGGCTTTTTTTCTTAGTGAAATATGGTAGCCTGTTAATCATCAAATCTGAGAATTTAAAGAAGGGAGGGTGAGACAATAACTCATTCTTCCCTTTGCCAATGTAAGAATGGACTTCATTAATATCAATGGCAACTGGAGGGAAAAAGACGTTCTAACCTTTAACTGTGCTTCCGGTTTATTTCCATAATGTACACTGTGACTTCTCCAAGGATGAGTACTCTGTCTGCAGCCTTTCAGACCTCATAACAATAAGAAGAGGGATGACAAGTTTCTCTGCTCTCTTTCAGAACCTAACCTCCAATGCCTTGATTTCAGTTTGTCCCCACCTAAGCACTGCAGGAATGTAAAGGCCATATTTAGTGCAGCTGGCCAATTGCACACTTCTGTAACCCAAACTGTTCATTCCTGGCCCTTAATAATATGATTGGTTGAACTTAAATACAGCATTTAAGCAGCCCACTTATTTTACGTATTTCCAGTATTCTCCTTTCCTGGAAAGTAATTTTTCCACTTCCGAAATTTTGATGAAAACTGGAAATATGCCCTTCCTTCATCTCTTCTCAATCCACCTCTTCTTCTTACTCTTGCATTTCCTTTTGGAGAGGAGGTATCTGTGAGGTGCCCCTGTTTCCAGCAGAGCAGAAGCAACCTGCCCTTCTCACTGTGAATGAGAAATGGCATGGGAGGGAGCAGCCTGAAGCCCTTCTTTGTCTCCTGAAAGTGAAGTATAACTCACCCTCATGGCTCCCAGATGCTGCTGCTCTGTGCAAAACTGACTTCAGATATTTTTGGTTCTGATACGATGAACCCCAAAACTTCTTAGGGTGTGAGCTCTGGGCCTCTTCTGCCTCAATTATCCATAGTATCTAATGTTAAGGCATTCACCAAGACTTTTTCCCCAAGGATTTGCAATTACTATGTGATTGTTAATGACTTAGCTTTCCCTGGATTTCTGTGAAGTAGGGAGGTCATATTTTCAGCACGTAGGTGTAGAGGAACCTGAGGTACCAGATGAATCTGTATTTAACAGAATACCTAGGCACATAGTTCTTTTAATTTAAGGGTCACTTAACCCATAAGCAGTTTTCTGAGAAGTCATTTGAAATATCTGTCTCAAGTTGTTTGTTGAAAAGTATCTTATAAATAACTGCTTGGAGTTTATAGCAATCAATTAATTAGGTACCACTGTTACACAGAGATGAAGAAACTGAGGCATAGCATTTGTTTAAGGTCAAGCAACCTGATATTTTATGCTCACAGAGTTAAGCAGCTTTCTTTTCTTAGCCTTTGTGGTTACATTTCTTCCTTTCTCTATGTAGCTGACCATTTAAAAGATTGAACAAGGCTTTCTGGAGAAAAGATTAAATTTGGTGGTGTTGGCTCTAGTGTTCCAATGTGATGGTTATTCAGCCCGTTTACAATGTAGAAGTATAAATTATTAAGCATATTGAAATGTTAAAAAGTAATATATGCCATCTTAATGTAGAACAAACACCTACTACTGATCTGTAGTTAAATTATTTAATCTAGAACTAATCTACTGTTCAAACTAGTTTTGAAAATTGAGTAGTTCTATTGCAGAAAACAATTAATTGTTCAAACTCATAGGGCTAAATCCAGCAGTGACCTAAATGACAGGAGAGCATTACACATTGGAAATGTGGGAAAGTGAGTAACAAAATAGTATATGTTGCCCTGGTTCTCTCTTACGCTGGCCAGCATCACACACTTTTGTTCTGGGGCTGGTTTTGTCCCCTAATTCCTCCTTTCAGCATTTGAGTTCCAGCGCTTTCATTATTGTTGCACAGGGAAAGTTGGTAGAGGTTTATGTTTTCTTTGCCCTGCATCCTTTTACACCCATTCTGTGACCTGGCATGGGCCCTGGGCCCTGGCTAGTTGTGTGGAAGAGTTTGGCTCAGCAAGGCTGACCCCACATCCTGCAAGGGGAGCTGCCTGCCAGAGCACTCCTGGGTGACCTCACTGGAACTGCTACTGATTCATCCTGATGTGAAGATGAGCAGGTCTCAGGTCAGTAGCTCTCAGTGATGAAGTGTTTCCAGCATCCCATTTCAGGAAAAATACTAAACCCCTTTGATGAGGAAGAAAACAATTTTTTTATCCTCTCTATCTCCAAACTTCTCTACAGAACAACATGGGGGAAAAGAGAAGAGCAAATATTCAATGGAAAGTTTTGTCTTCATGTTTTTATTCTTCAAGGAAAAATTCCACACACAAATCAAAACAAGATGGAGCCCTGGAACCCCACCTGCTGACTGGGGGAAACAGAGAGAGGGAAGGGAAGATGCCTGGTTGTGTGCCAAGCATTCAACACTGGGCTTGTAGCACTGTGATGTGACACTTGAAGCTCTAGGGGCCTGGAGCCAGCGATACAAATGCAACAAGAACTCTCATGAAAATGAACTTCTTAACAGCATGTGGAGCTGGTCTGTGATGGCCTCAGGAAATCCCCCTGGCTAGACAGGGCCTTTTTATCCACTACATTGCTCTGACTCAGAGAAATTTCACGTAGCTTCCTCAACCAGAAACTGAGCATGCGTATAGTCTGCAGCATGGAGCTTTGGAATTTCCTTATTTTTAGGTAGTCAACCCCTTTCTTCTGCTCTGAAGAAGTCTGCCCTTCCTTTCTTTGTTGTCTCGTTGTACATAGGGTCCAGTGCTGCAAGCAGATGGTGCATCCTCAGTCCTCAGACATCAGACTTCGTGCTGTCCTTCCTTTGTGGTCAGCTGATGGGCACTGGCTTAGGGCCACTGGTTGCAGTTGGGGTTTTCTCACTCCTTGGACATTTGGCCTTTTAAAGGCCCAACAACTACTTTTAATAGCACCACAACTGGCAACACTTGTTTTCAGGCTCAGGACCATCTATGAGCAAATGCTTGCATATTAATTACAACAAAGAGCAAATCTACATGACATTTGATTTTGTTTTTCTTGTTTCCTTGCAGGCTTGAAAATGAGCTTCTTTTGCCAAAGGAAAAAAAAAAAATCAAAATGCAATTCACGCCTTTTTTTTAACTTGAAATAGGCCCCTTGAAAAAACTGACATATTAAACACCATCAAGAAGATGATTATTTGGACATATGGCTCCTCTTCCTGAACTATGCAGAGAGGTTAGATAACACTCTTTCACATCTTAAAAGACTAGACTGCTGCTACATTACTAACATAGTCTTATGTAATAATCTGGCACTGATGATACTTTATCCAGTTCTAGTAATGTAAGACTTATTTATGGTTCGGTCAGTTATGAGGGATTTTTTTTTAAATTTCAGATTATCTTCTAATTTGTTGGGTTTTTCATTACAATATAGCGTAGCGTAGCATAGCATGGAATGGAATGGAATGGAATGGAATGGAATGGAATGGAATGGAATAGAATAGAATAGAATAGAATAGAATAGAATAGAATAGAATAGAATAGAATAGAATCATGCACAGAAACATATTGTGTTCTGTCTTTCAAAACAGTTTTGCATTTATAGATTGTTTCTCTTAAACACTGCATGATTAATACAAAAGTAAAACTGAATTTTAAAATCTGACTCTTAAATTAAGACAAACTCATCTGAACCCATCCATTTACTTCTCAGATAAGGCTGTTTCATAAAATGAAAAATCTGTAAGAATTAAAATGGTATTGACAAAAGTTTTTGTCAACCCATTTAAATGAAATACCACAGAAAGATTGTCATTGCCCTTGACACAACAGATGTTGGCAGTGATGTAAGGTCTGGAGGTACTTGCAGAATGCTGAGTCATATAGGTGAGCTGGCCAGAAAACAGCAATGTCCCACAGTGAAAATATTTGCAATTTTGGAGTATGAGAATTAAACTTTATGAAACTTCTTCATAAAGAAACTCGTTTTAAAAAACTAGGACCAGGACTTCTCCAGTGGGTGAGGGAGCATGGGAGCCTCTTCATTTTGAACTAGAGTTTCTATCTTCAACACAATAAACTTCCCTGATAATATCTTCCTTGTAAATTATGTTTACCGCATCATTTTGTTGCATGTTCAATGACAGAGTTCTGCCATGTAAAATTGTGGATTCATAGGATCCTGGAATAATAAAAATCAGAAAGAAATTCCTTAAGTCATCAGGGTCCAACCCTCACCCTGCTCAAAATAGAGCCGGTGAGGATGAGGTTACTTTTTTAATCAGCTTGTTCATCTATGCGTGTATGTAGGTTGTCTCATTGATAAGCAGAAATTCTTGATTAGAAGCTGTCCTGCACAGGAATCATTGTGCAGGTGTGCAGCCACTGTACCCAACTCTTGCTGAACTTGATTCCTTCCTTTCATTGCAAGACCACTTTGTTTAGTGACAATGAGTTGTAGGGGCTTAAATATCTCACCTAAGTAATAAACTAATGCTATTACCAAGGACTAGCATTGACTATTCTTAGACTGAACCCTGTTCCTGCTAAGGAGGGGGACCCCTGTTCTGCTACCCTATATTAATTGCTGCTGTTTGTTGAACATGGGATGTTCTACTAGATGGAGCAGTGGTCTAATCTGATTAGGCAGCTCCTACAATTTTTGCATCTTTTAAGTGCTTTACTTACATGAATTAATTCTCAAAACACTCTTGTGATGTTAGTCATTGTTATGATTCCCATTTTAGAGAACCTGTGTCTAATTCTTAATTATACTAATTCTTCCTTATGCTGGTGAGGTTCTAGACCTGTGAAAGGGTCTCCCAACAGAGGGAGATGGATGGCAGAGATGTCAGTGGCAAAATGAGAGTTCATTGCTTTCTAGCAATTCTCTGTTTATCTGAGGTTGGAGAGAAATATTGGAAGACAAGTATAAAAGTGATTCTGTTGATTTGTACTGAGGGATACACAGGAGTTGTATAGCTCAAGCCTGTAAGAGATGTTGTATTAGCCAAAATTAAATTGTTGAGATTGTTGACATTTCTTTCAGTGTGGCCACAGTCTTATCGAAAGAAAGGGAAAGCCACCTCTGCTGGCCCTTCTTTTCCTTTAATTGGGATACATTATCAGGGAATTGACATACTACCTCCCCCCAAAAACCTCAGAAACTAAAAATAACCCCAGAAGGAGAGGCAGTGAGCTTGAGGAAGGAAGAAAGAGACTGAGGTTTTCCCAGGAATGAATACCAAACCATTTAAAAGGTAGTCATTATGTGCTGCAACCAGAAGGACCTTCGGTCTTTCTTTATGATAAAACTATCAGTGAGATGTATTGCAAGATAATTAGGGCAAACAGGCAGGAAAAATGAATGATGGGCTACTCTTCATTTCCTGAGCCAGTCGTGTTCCAGTCACTTTGCAAGTTGCAGCTCTGTCTGTTGAGAGAGTGGAGTTGAAAATCAACCCCATCTGTGTCTTCTTCCCTCATGGCTTCACCCAGCTGAAGAGTGTGATGGATGATTGTATTTGCTACAAAAAGGTCAGAACTCTCCACCCTCCTCTGGGTTTTTGGCTTCCCACTCTTACTTATATCCAAATCTAAGAGAGATGAAGTGGTGTGTGCAGATAGAGACCCTTTTGCAGCTGTCCCTGAGACAAAACTAATGGTTAGGCAGAGAAAACAAAAGGCCTCAGTGGGGTTATTTTGGTGGCAATCTCATGTTTTTAGCATGCTGTGGCTATACAGCTCCCCAGACTGTAAGCAATGTTGCTGTTCTTACAAAAGTTTTGTCTAGAATGAGGAATATGAGAATAATTACAATTTTTCCTCGCCACTGAGCCTATGGAAAAGCCTCCTGAAACAAGGCATCTTTAGATAAGAAAGGCTGAAAGCAAAGGCACAATACCTGTCACCTCCAAATACAGGAAATAAGATTTGTGACTACGTGACAGCACCAAAGTTAGCAAGAGGGATATATAACATGTTTCCCATCAGCGTTTAGAACAGAATTTAGGCAGATGTCCACTTTAAAGTTCTTCAAATCGGAATTATAATTGTCTACCCATGAAGGTATGAGAGAAAATTAAATCTTCTGACATCCTGAGATACTTATGCTTCTTTCAAAAATCATGGAATAAAATACAATAGAACAGAGCAGAATAGGCTGAATATAACACACTATGCTGTTTAAATAGTTTTAATTTTGAAGCAGAGATGCAATTGGCAGCAATAGTATGCATCATGATAGAGGGTAGAGAGTTAATGTTTTCAAGTGTTTAAAAATTTTGGAAGCCTTCACAATAAACTTCCTTGTAAATGTACAGAAAAGATGTTACCTGCAAAAGAACATGTTCTCATTGATCTGCTTTTAAACCAGTGATCAGATTTCCTTATTTTTTTGTAAAATCACACTTTCAAAATGTTACATTTTGATCCAATGCAGCTGAGGAGGAGAAAAGGAGGAGTCTTGCTCTTCTTGTGTCTTCTCAACCGGATGTTTTATGGAGTTCCCCTAGGTTGCACTGTTGCTTTTCCAGTGAAGGCAAGGGGATTGCACTGGTCCCCAGGAGGGTATGGCTCATATTTCAGCACATCTTTCTCTTGTGGTAGTGCACTGAAACAAAAGAGCAAACATGTCTCTCATAGACCAGTTTGTACTATTTTCTCTTTTTTTTTTTTTTTTTTTTTTTTTTTTTTTTTTTTTTTTGAGAGAGGGAGAGAGAGAGGCTCTTCCACAAAACAGGCCATTATATTTTGATTGTCTAACAGAGTAAAAATATAGAGACCCTCTGATGTTTCCCTTTACATTTCCCTATTGCCAACAAATCTCTGAAAGGAATTTCCTTGGGAACTGGGAACTGTGCATTGTAGGTAAAAGGTGCTTTAGGAGCCAATCCCAATATTATATAGTTGGGGCAGGAAGAGGGTGGGAGGAAAGTGAGGGGTAGGGAGGGCTGATTCTGGTAATCGGTGCAGTAAGGAATAAACTTGTTTGTTTTGCCCCAGAAAATCAAATGGCATATATGACAGAAATGCAGACCTAGATGCAAAGCATGATACCTTTGTCTCTTTAGCCTGAAAAGGTTCCTACTGAGCACAGTCATGCAAGTTAGGAAGGATGCTTTCCCAAAAGATAAGCAAGGAGTTGATTTCTGTAACAAGTGGACTTCCCAGTCTCTTTCTCTAATTTCTTACGTACTGAATAATAACCATGCATTCACCATCTCCAACATGCTGTGCTGGTTTACATCTCTGAACAAAAAGCACAGACTCACAGCTGTTTATGAAGACAAGCCAATAAATCTAGAGGAATGTATTTATACAACTCATACTGAGATTACATAGTTAAATTCCATTTTTTTCAAATAGACGGATCTCCTTCTTTGCAAAGGAACCAGTTTCCTCTCTGTGCCACCCAGATCTGTTGATTTTCCATTAATGTCAGGTCTTGTCATCTGTATTGAGTGCTACAAGTGGAATTGCACAATACTTTATATGTATTAAAGGAGTAAGTACTCTACCATTTCCTTGTCCTGCTTTTGGCTGGTGTTAAGTGATGCATGTAGAAATCAGAAAGTGAGGAGAAGTTCTGGTGTCTTTTCCTTTCATAAATTCTGCCTTTTCCTGATGGCAAATCCAGGTACAGTTCTCATAAAGACCTCTTCCAATTCTGTAGCAACATGTGGAGAAGGTGTCATGCACATGAATCTGAAAACTTGTTGCAGCACTGATTGTCTTTTCCATAGCAAACAGCAAACTTTATTCCACTGATCAGACAGACTGAGCTTTCAATTATCACTTTTTCAGCTAAATCTCCCTGATACATGCAATAATTTATATAAAGGAAGAGCAAGCCAGAGGGTACCATGAAAAGCTAGAGATCATCATCATATATCTGAGTTAAAATCTGTGATAAAAATCTCAGGAGGGGAAGTGATGTACATATTCTGGACCTCCTCCTGGCCTTTTGCATTTATTTAGACTACATGTCAGCTCTTGGAGGATGTTCAGGTAGAAAGCAGGAGGTCCTTGATTTCTGTAGCTTCCAGTAGAAGGGGACCAGCTGAGAGTAGGACTTAACAGTAATGATTTCTACATCAGACACTTCATGAGATTTGAGGATCCCCATATCGGGAACACATGCTAATAAAATATGTGCCACATAGTAAAAACTCACCTGGGTGAAATGCTGCTCCTTCTGATATCAATGGAAATTTCCTTTTGACCAGGGGTTGCTATGGCAGCAAGCAGTGGAAATGAGAACAAGGACATTTTGATATGTCTACACTGTGGATTGCAAATTATGATACCCGAGTTAGTTTTAAACAGTCTTGCAAGGAGTGGTCTAGTTAAGGCAGTCTGAAACACCACGTGGCCTAATTTACCATGCTAAGCAGTTTGCTTTCCTCTGTGCTCAGGCTATATTCATGCCTGGGATAAAGCAGAGGACAGGAGGTATTTGAGGAGATGCCTCTTTTAGGGCTATGGGATGAGGAACAGACTGTGACAAGAAGTAGTGTAGGGAGGGAGAAATAACATGAGAGAAAGTAAGCTACAAGACAGAAGGAGCACCAATCCATGGAGTCAACTGAATGGAAGCAAATCTAACAAAAACAGAAGATGTGCGGGTTTGGGGAGCCAGGGTCTGAAGAGTCTCTTCTCATTGCAGCGTGCTTTGCTCTCCTCCTTGAAGGTCACCTTAGGGCTTCTGTCTCTCAGCAATTTCTTTGTCAGGAAGACACTCTCAAATCACTGAATGAAGTGTCCTCACAATCTTCCAGTGATTAATCCCCTCATCAGCGCCATTTTAGTTGAGCTGCTGCTGCCACTGCCAGCTGGAGCGGTGGAATCCTGTATTACAGCTCCACAGGTGCTAACCTGCCCCAGCCTTGGCAGCACCGTGGAACAGCTTCTAAGTTGCCTTTTAAAGAAAACCCTGAGAAATTGTACTGAAAATCCATTACTGTAATGTTAATGTTACTAAGTAAAGCACTTAGAAGTTAGGAAATGCCACAGATAATGTTGTCTGTGCAACCTTAGGGAGGGCCCCGTGTACCATTACCATAGTTTGTAATTTCATGACTGCACACTGTTTCTTCACTGAATCCCTACATAAGGTGGTCAGGTCCTCTGCATATTTTATTAAAAATCTATCCCAGAGCTCATTTCCACTCTGTTGGATTATTACTTTGGTACTGACCCAGGGAAGAGACTTGTCTGTGTCACTGTGCTCTACAAAATCTCATCTGAAAAGGAGTTGAGGCTTTTGATGGTACTGTACTTCTCTGAAATCTCTTTTTCTGTTCTTCAGGACATATTACCTTCCATAATATTCCAAATGTGGAAAATTCATGTTTTGGGGAGGCTGAGGAAAGAACTCTTAAATAACCTCATTAAGCCCAGTGTCCCAATTGCTTCTGCAATGAGTCCCTTCCTTTTGGCTGTTTAGGTCTTCTGTAAACTGTGCTGAGTCAACAGGCTCCAATGGAACTGGTAGGCAGATGGGACACAGCCAGCCAGCATGTAACCTTTTGAAAGGTGGAAAAGGGCAAGAACCCACCTTTTCCCATAGCAGAAGTTGATAGAAGGAATTAATAATAGTGACATCTCCCATCAGCTCTCCATTAAAAGCAAAACACATAAAAGCTGGTGCCAGATTTGCCTGGAGAGCTATGTCAAAAATATGATAAAATGAGTATGATAGAACTTCTGTCTTTTGTTTTTCCCTTCCTTAAGCATTTGTACCCAAAATACAGAGTGAGGGGAGAATCCCCACACTCCCTCTGAAAGGCCAGCAGTCAACTGTATTGTGAGTCCCTTTTCTACTTTTCTTCCCATGCTTTTGAGAGGCACTGGCAGGTTAGTCATGCCCATTTAAAAGTTTATATACAGCAGATATTCACAGAGCTGATCAGGAATTACGGATTTGTTGCAGCCCTGTACAAAATACAGAAAATGTGTTTAAAACACAGAGAATATACCTGCCCTGCACAGTAAGTTCAAACATCACCCTTGGTGTTCTTTGCTCAGGAGGAGCCATCTGAGCTCCTGATGAGGGAACATTCAGTGTCCCAAAACCGAAAGCAGGTCCCTTGCATCTGACGAAGGAAAGATCTGGCAGGTCAGGGATGTGATGTCCAGGGGCTAAACATGCTGACAGCTCCCTCTCAGAGCAGGGTGTTATCTGCTGCCTTCCTTCACAGGGAGGAAGGCTGACTGGCCCACACCTTTTTAGAAGCAGACTTTGCAAAAGCGTCATAAATCTCTGCCTTGCCTGCTACGCAGTGCTGCCACTGCACTGTGTATCACAAGGAACCATCCATTTGAACTGTACTTCATTTTGCAGCCCAGGGTAGAAGAAATAGATTACTTTGCCACCTATTTTGGGGGATAATTTCTCCACCTCCTTGGTGCGTGATTCTTGCCTTACCCCGATACCCAGCACTGCCTTTTCACAGCATCTCTCTCTGTACCCTGTCGGTGCTCAATTTGTCTGTGTTTGTGCAGACATGAATGGCAAGGATGTGCTCCTGGGGCTTGTGTAGTTCCAGATTCATAACATCCCAGTGATCCATCAGGAAAATATGACTGAAGGGCAGCATGGTCTTGCTTTAAGTGAGCCAAAGTAGCAGGCAAACCTGCACTCCCTTCCCCAGCCCACAGAACAGGTAGTCTTTGAAGACTGTGGGAAGGTGCAGGTGTTTATGTTGGCAAAGGCTGCAGTTACGTGTAAAAACGAGAGGGAAGGGATCTCCCAGCTTTTTGGAGATGGCCTCTGTATAATGCCATTTGAATCTTACTTTTTTGTTTCATGGCAAGTTTTTACAGTTATCCTTTGAGGGTTTTCCTTGCGAGCTTATCTGAATACACCAAGAGTCTTTTTTGTAATATTCACATTTCCCCTTTGGTTCAGCCAAGCCCACTGACAGATCATTCAAATTCAATTGTTTTATTCTAAGCCGAACAGCTAATTAAAGTAGGGATGATTAACCTGACTGGCAGTGTCGCTCTCTCTCTCTCTCGCTCCCTCCCTCTCTCCCTCCCTCCTGTTCCAATCAGTCTTTTTCTCACACTCTCCCTCTCTCTCCCTCTCTGTCTCTCTCTCTCTCTCTCTCTCTGTCTTTTGCTCTACTGTGTGTGTGTGTGTGTGTGTGTGTGGTTTTTTTTTTTCCTCTCTCCTAAACGTGGTCTGCTTGCTGATGGCAGAATGGCACTCGGAGATTTGTGCATTGTGTCTGGTTTCCTACGGGCAGGCTGACCCAGTGCCTCTGGGGACTTATCAATAGACCACTCAGAAGAGACAGAGACAGGAGAAAGGAGGAGGGGTGGGGGGGTGGGGGGGGGGGGAGAGAAAGAGAGAGGGAGAAAAAGAGAGAGAGAGAGAGAGAGAGAGAGAATCAATATCAAGAATAGAAGGAGCTCCGAAGCCATTTTTTTTTTTTTTAAAGAAGTATCAGGACTTGGGAAGAGGGTGACAAAGAAGGTTTTTCAAAGAGGCAGTGGAGGAGGTTCTAATAAATTTGGAAGGAAACAGTTCCCTGTCTTGGGAAAAAAGGAGAACTCCTGGCTGATTAGAATTCACACCAGGTATGAGATGTTCCCTACCCCTTATCACTGTCGCAACTGAGATGGAAAAAAAGCGCTTCCCCCCCCCCCCCCCCCCACCGTTTTTTTTTTGTTTTGTTTTGTTTTTTTGTTGTTTGGGTTTTATTTTTTCTTCCGTTCTTTCTGTCCCCCCCCCCCCCCCCCCGCCCAACATCCCCCCCCCCCCGCAGTCTTTGCTCTTTTAAGTAGATGGAGCGAGCGTTTATTTTGGTACGTTGGTTGGTGGTGGGAGGGGGAGTGCGAGCTGTGGGCATTTATGTGCTGGGAGCAGGGAGAATGGAAGCAGGGCAGCGGGGAGGGGGCGGGTGGGAGAAGAGCCGGGAGTGTGTTACTGTGTCTCCTCTTTGTGCACCCCTGGGGGGGTTACCCAAGTTCATTTCCAGCAGGTGTATTTAGACAGGGAGTTACTTAACGCTTGACCGCCAGTTTTAAAAAAAAGGTAAAAAAAAAAAAAAAAAAAAAAAAAGATCCTGCTTCCTATGTCTATTAAAGGAAGCTCCAATTTTTTTCCCCTCTCTCTCCTCTCTCTCTCTTTCCTCTCTTCCTAACCAGACAGCGGGAGGGTTTCTGGCTCCTCGCCAGCCCAAAAGCCTCTAAGTGTTTTGCACTTGTTTCAGGGAGCCCGGGGATTTTTTTTCAGCATTTTCACTAGAGAACAAAGAGTTCTTTACAAAGGAAGGGGGAGAGCGAGCTTAACGCCTGAGATATGTTTTTCTATTTTTATTAGGGATTTTTTTTCCCCCTCCTAAAAATAAAGAGAGAGAAGCAAAGCACAGAATGTGTGGCAGCAACAAAATAGATTGAAAGGAAATGCAATTCCCTTACCTCCAAATTATAATTTGGAATTAATAAGAACAGGAATGGAAGGGGGACAAGAAGAAGTGAGTTTGGTATGTCGTTCTTTTCTCCCTTTTTTTTAACTCCCTCTTTAAATTCCAGTTTCTGTTTTGCCAACTTACCTAGCTGTTTGGGGGGGGGGGGGGGGTTGTGGGTTTTTTTTGGTTTTTTGGGGGTTTTTTTGTTTGTTTGTTTTGGGGTTTTTGGTTTGTTTTTTGTTTTTTTGTTGTTATTTTTTTTTGGTTGGTTGGTTTGGTTTTTGGTGTTTTTTTGTTTTTGTTTTTTTTTTTTGGCAGAGAAGTTATACTGAAAACAGTTTCTGTTTACTTAAAAAATCAACCAACAAATTTTTACTGGGGGAAAAAAAGAGGGAAGTGGGATGGTTTCAGTAAAAATGAAGCAAATTATTGGGAACAGAAATCTTTCACTTTCTGTCACTTAGAAAAAAAGTTGGTAATGGCTTGTTGAAGCTAGGCTCCTAAAATACAGATGGGGCACTAACGTCTGTGTCCACGGACCCAGCTTTTCCCTCACCATCTGTCTAAAAGTCACCTCTCACTGACAGCTCAAATGATCAGTCGGAGCTCAGGGATATTTTTTGTTTATTTGTTTGTTTTCTTGTTCCTCCTTTTCTGTGGGACCTTCTTTTAAACGGCTCCATTTCACCTTCTGAGTATAGTTCCTCAATCGAGCCCCAGATTGAGGGTTTCAGGATAGACTTTCTTGCACTGTAGATTTTTTGTTCTTCTGAATGTGTTTCTTATAGATACACTCTTTGTGTATTTGTATATGAAAAAGGCACATGTAATATAGAAGGGAATTGTGCATCACATTTAAGGAGATGTTGATTTGAATTTTATTGCGAACAGTGTATAGCACACAGGATATCTTCTCTACGGCATCTCCTGTGCAGTGGTTATGATGTTTGAGAATATAGAGTTGCAAATTCAGTAGCTTAAGGTAGTGCTTTCTGTAGCCAAATTCTGCCTTCCTTCCTATATTGATTTGTATTTTCCTGGCTTTGACAAATTGCCAATCTAAGAACAGCATCATATAGCAGAGATAGAGAAAAACAAGAGAGGAAGCTATTTTATCTCTCCCCTAAAAATCATCAGCACAAAATACACAAAACTAGATCAAATTATTACAGAGTTGCGATGACTGTTTCTGGCTGCACTACTACTACAATGCCTTTATTTTTATTTTCATTCTGCAAGCTTTCCTCAGAAGAGGTTGTCTGTCACAGCTTCATAGGTATTTCATACATGTTGTAGCACTGTTTTTAAGCAACACCTATGCACTGTGTAAGTGTGCACGAGGAATTAGTCCATTTATGTCTCTTCATATGATGAGGGGAGAAAACAATCCATTCACCACTTTAGAAATACCAGTACCCTACAGTGGCAAAACATCCTGCAGGATACAGCCTGTCCCTTGCAGAAGTGCAGGGAAATGACAAGTGAAACCACCAATTAAAATGCAGTTTTGCTTTCATACCAGTATCTAGACTGGGGATTTGTACCCCCTCAGCTTCATTAGCTGGGACTTTTCCCTCTCCAAAGCTTCAGTGGGCACAGCTCTCCCAGCAGAAGTTGGGGATGCATCACGGGTGGAAGTCCCCCACTTCAAGTACAGGCTCCTTTGCTGCAGGTAACCCTGTTTTTCTGCCTTTCCATGGGCAAATGCAATAGTGGTGCCAAGCTAAAAGTACTTAGTGGGCTCCCCAGTTTAATGTGGAGTGCTTGGCCAAGAGGGATGGACCACCAGAACAAACAGAAAAACTTTTGGCAAATTACAAATGCCTTTCTTTTACTTAAAATCCTTGCTTTCCTCAACCCTCCAGAGAGTTTTCCTGACTCTTGATGGTTTTCATACTCTGAATATTTTCTGTGACTTTCCTCTCTTGCTCTCTCCAAAAAAGAAAAAAAATCACAGGAAAAGTAAGCAAAAGAGAGCAGAAATGGGACTTGGCTTTTGAAGTTTTCCATAGAATAAGCAGTCTTAGTTTATTTCTGTGTGAATATTTTTTTTTCTCTCCCCCACCCAACCACTCCCAACCACTCCATCCCCTCTTTTTTTTTTTTTTTTTCTTTTTTTAATCTAACATGGTTTTTTGTGAGAATTTTGTATCTGCAACCTTGGGGGTGGTAAAATGAGAGGTCAGAACAGAGCTGAAACATAGATTTAGCCCCCTCAATCTCAACTAGAAGGCACCTTCCAGTGGCTGTCACTGCATCCAGCAGTAGGGAGAAAGACGATAGCTGTCTTTTGGGGACTCCATGGACCTGATCTGAGAGTAACACATTCATAGTACAGGAGAAAAGAGAGAGAGAGGGGGAAAAAATATTTTAAAAAGGGGGAAAGAAAAGCTCTTTGAGCAGTAACACACTGGCTCTTTCTTCCTGCAGGCAATCCGCTCCAGCTCCTGGCGACGCGTCCAGCACTATCAGATATCATATGACTCTTTATTTGGACTCCCGTTAGCAGTATGGGCCTGTTAGGAGGCTGTTTGTTTTCTTTTCCTTTCATTTCCTTCTCCTTAGTTCCCCTCTATTTTATGTGTGCCCGTGTGAGCGTATCCCCTTTATAATCTCTGTTTTTGTGCTGAAGCTTTATAGAAGAGAAAAAGAAAAAATTAATAATTTCCCAGGGCTCTTTTTAATCCTCTGCCAAAATTGAAGTTCATTGTCGAGTTGTAAAAATAAATAACATCTTTCTGCTTCATTTCTCTCTTTCGCTTCTTCCTGTGCCCTTCTGGCACTTCTTGGTGTGTCCGTGTATACCCATATGTGTCTCCCTGTCTCTCCTGCTTGAGTGGGTGAAGTTGAGATACACCTGTGTCAGTCTAAGGAGGAGTATAGAGCTGCCTGTTGCCGCTCCTGCTGCTCCCTGCCATTCCTTTCACTTTCCTAAACTTCTCTATTTATTTATTTCATTTGGGCACCTTCTCTACACCGAGTTTGAAAAGCTGTCAGGCAGCAATCCCTATGCCGGGCTTTTCTGCATTTAGGTGAGCAAATGGGGGAAGTTAAGGCTGTAAGAAAATAAAATGTTGTGCTGAAGGAAGAGAGGATGAAGTGCAAGTCAGAAATTAGACATGCTTTGTGTACGCCGCCCATAAAAGTTTCCTGCACCAGAGCTCTGGTCCCTAATAATAGGATGGGGGGAGCCAGACAGCAGCTAACAATTGGAGGTGTGTAGCAAAGTAGCCTTGTGGCAGCAACATGTCTGATACTGAGTCATATTTTAGTTAAGGTAGATGATATTTTACCCTGTTTGTGCTGTCTTTAGTATTACATTATTTAGACAAACACCACTGCAAAACTTTTTTGTCTGAAAATGCTAAGTCACATAACAGAAACACTGAATTGAAATCAAATTTACTAAATCGTTGTAAGGAAAAAGGTCTGGATTTCCAAAAGAGAAGTAACGTATTGTTTCAATACTTTGCTTGGCAATGTTTAATTTCTCGAATGAACTAAGGATTTCTATTGAGAATTATTAAGAATTGATTTTTAAAGGTGGGGAGAAAGGAAAATCCTTAAAACATTCCAAAATGTGATGTTTTGAAGGAAGGAGATTTAAGTTTTATTGGAGGAATTTAAAGTGTTTGGGGTTTTGTTCGTTTGCTTCAATTTTTTGCAACCTGAATTGTAAAATACTTTGTCAAGCAAACCAGTAAATGAGCTTTTTACACAAATTTGCTCCCTCTGTAATTATTGCTGTACTTTTATGGAACTTGGTGTTTTATTTGTCAAAATTTGGTAAGATCAACAAAGACAAAATCCTGTTTGCATTGTAGAGACACAAAGGATTTACTAATACTTTCTGTTAGAGGTAGGTACTTTGGTCAGCCACTCCTTCTGCCAAGTTGTTCTGTTCAGCAGTGACTGTGCGCAGGCTGACTGCCCCACTCTGGAGGAAAATATGGACAGGTTTTGATGTGTAACATATATATTTTGGGCTGATATTCCTACTAACATAGCTGAAAAACTGTAAGTTTTAGTCTTTCCTCTCCAGTGTATACTTAGGCTAGTGTACAAAAGCAATCTTGTAAGTGAGGCAAATACAGACCAGAGGTTTTTTTGTTAAGAATCCAGAAACAACTGCATTTCAGCTGTACTGTAGGTGTGTAAATTGAGGTTGCCCTGCTAGTTGGTGATGTTTCTTACTTCTCATCTAAGACACCTTCCCACTGAAGTCAGTGTAGGTTTTCCTGAGAAAAGGTATTGAATAACAGAGCTAGAAGATCAGGATTTGGGGTGATCCCCTTGAATCAATGTTGGAAACCAGAAACTCCAGAGTGTGTGCTTGTGCAGCACAGCATTCCTCTGGAGCCTCTAGGGTGCACTTGCTTTAGTGAAGGTGCTGGAGCTGAGTTGAGATGACTCCTGCAGTCTGAAACTTTATTTATATATGCCTCCAGTTCCTTCAGATAAATACCAGTGTCTGCTTTGCTCTCAACAGCACACTGTTTCTTTTCTTTTTAGTTTTTGCCAGTTGTCCCAATGAGGATTAAGAGACTCTTTGACCAGAGACATTTTCAGGCTTCTTTCCTTTTCTCTCTGCCTTGACCAACTTAAAACCAGCTTTGCTTTAACGTTTCATGCTTAGGCATGTGCCTGCTCCTGAGGAAGCAATTACAGACTTTGTTGGAGGAAATCTGGAGTAAGTGTTATGAATGTTTAAGGATTGTGTGCTTTGCATGCATGGTGCATGATGTTCCTTGATACTCTCTGCGTGCTCCTGTGCTCTGAGCAGTCCTAGCTGTGGGTATTGTATTTATCTGTCAGCTCATTCTGGTAGCCACCCATGAATTTAGTTGAGAATCAGTAAACAGCTCCATGATAAGGCTGAAGTTTGAAAGCAATGTAAGCGGGAATTAAAAGGCTCCTTTCAAGTTTTTGGCCATTTCAGTGGATTGTTGCTCAGCACCCTTGTTTACAGGAAAAAAAAAAAAAAAACATGCTCTTCAGACTTCTTCAACATCACCTCTGCAGAGTAGATTCTTTCATTTCCAAGATATTACATACTCAAATAATTATAAAAGGTGCATTTAGCTACCTTAAATACAGCAAAGAGGTGCAGAGAGCTGAAAGCTGAGTGTTGCAGCTAATGCCTGAAAGTGGTGCTCTGAGCTGGGCAGAGAAGGGCAGGCTCACTACTGCTGAAGTTTTGTTAGTGTAACTTGGACTTGGTGAAATTGCACCAAAGTTGTGTTTTGACTTGGCTTAACTTCACTCTTTCATCTGACTTTCTTTCTAAGCCAGCCCAGTCCAGATCTGTTCAGTGCTCGGGAGGGTAACAGCCAACAGACAAAACAGTTTGTCTAACACATCTCTTTAGTGCACCAGAGTGTGGCTTGTGAGGCCTCAGACTGGATCACCACTGTCAAGAGAAATGTGTTTTCCTACAGCGTAATAAGTTGTCCTGCTGCTTTCAGATGTCAGAGAACCCCAGTTCAGCACTTGGTGAAAAGCTCTGCTCTCAGAAGAGGTTTCCCTTCCATTTAACATTTCATTAGTGCATGCAAGTCATGTAAACGTGATGTGGCCAGTAGGAGCAACAAATTCTTGTTTATTTTTGCCAGGATATATGTTTATTCTATGTCTGTATTAATGTTATGGTGAGATGGTATTTCAACCTAAACACCAATTTCAGTGGCTTACCACTAAAAAATGAGCTGAAATGTCAAGTAGTTGTTCCAAGCTCAGAGGTGAAGCTTGTATTGTTTTGAAGAGTATGAGGAAAATCATGGTTACTTTTTTTCTCTTTTTTCTTTTTTAATGTGTTGAGCAGCCATACTAAGACAGTAGCATTTTCTGATTAACTAATTACTGAAACCCATTAATTTTTCCATTCTTATTCTATTTTTAATTTTTCTTACTTCTTCAATACAAAATGAAAATTATAAAGAGCTGATTTCCTTAAACTAATTAGACTTACAACTTTAATCTCACAAAACCCAGGAAATTCCAAGTGGTGTTTCGTTGTAACTCTGCCATGTTGCACATGCCTCTCTCCTCTTTGAAACCCTTGTCTTGGCCTTCAAAAAATCCTGGGAAAACACTCAACACTTGCCTGAGCCAGCCTTCTTGTTCCAAACTCTCCTGAACTTCTGGCACTGCTAGGCATCCAGATCCAGATTTTGTGATTTGAGCTCATCGCTTTTGAAAATAACAACATGGAATTTCCAGACATTTCTTTGCAAGAAATTAAGGGTTTAAAACAAAAAAATAAAAAAAATTAATATTTAGAGTGTGTCTGTTTCCACTGAAGCCAGGACAAGCAGAATCCACATCCTCTGGCTAAAATTTCTCATGGCACTTTCCAAAACTTGATTTTTGCTCAGATGGCCTTTTCAGTTTCGACCATCTGGAGAGCAGTTAAGTTAGTTACATGGAATATTCTTTAGGTAGTCCTCCGAATAAGACTCCTAAAACCCTTTGACCTGTTAATCTCAACTACATATCCCATCAAGCCAGCGTGAGAAATAATTTTTGTTCCATCCTTCCAGAGAAAAGGGTTTAGTGATAATTTTTTTGGCTGGAGAATCAGGAAATATGAGTGAAAGCTCTTTGTAATGATGACGCTAGAGTCTATTTCAGTGAGATCAACTGTGATGGATGGATGGATGGATGGATGGATGGATAGATAGATAGATAGATAGATAGATAGATAGATAGATAGATAGATAGATAGATAATCTTTTTTTTCTTCACAATTTTCAGAAGCTGCCGAAAATTATCAGTGCCACAACAGCCTTGTACAGCTGGGGAGTGCTAAGCAGAGAGGATATGAGACAGACATCTCTGCTAATGAGAGAAACCACCAAGCTGGTTTCAGGCTTTTGTTTGTGCCATTGCCTGCACACTGCTGATGCACCAGGGTGTACCCTACAAGGAATCTTCCTCTCTCTAATCACTTTCAACATCCTGATGGAATTCTTTAACTTCACTTTTCATTAAGTTATCAGAAAAGTCATCTCTGTCTGACAAGCATGACAAAAATGGACCCTCTCCAAGTAGTCTCTACTACTCATACAGTTAATACTTCCATCCCTCATAAACAACCAAAATAAAAACAATAACAACATCAAAACAACATATATAGTAGAAAGTTAAGGGGAACATTGATTTTCAGCCTATTTGTTTTGCATTGTCAGAAACCATAAGACTTTCCTGGTGCTTGCTTTGGAGAACCTTTGTGAAACTCTGTAGAACTGCACCAAGCAAAGCCAGAGAGTGAGAAGCAATCTTGTTTCTGATCAAAATGAAGTAATGTGCCAACTAATGATGACAGAAACCCAGAGAGTTCTAGGTGCTCCTTTTTATCAGATTTATAAAAATAGAGATTCAGGCTGCTGCTAAAGATTGCGTAATGTCCTGGCTAAATTTCTGTAAAAGTGACTGTATTTGGCCTCCTCGAATTCCCTCTAAAGTGTCAGTTGCTCAGGGAAATATTGAGTTCCAGACCTGAACCACACCATAAGGGTATGGAGCACAGTTAAGCAGTTGCCACTTCCCACTCCTGGGATGGCTGTATTAGCTCAGCTCAAAGTAACCACTTTGCAATTTGATCAGTGACTGACTAAATAATGACAATAGACAACACCTCTCTTCCATACCTTCATTTGTGTAAAATGCTTATTTCAAAATCTGACAGCTTGGGTCTCTTCCCCTCAATGGTCTGGTGATATTTGTAAGAACTATCTCTATTTTGCAGATGAGGAGACTGAGGCACAGAAGTGTTTGAGTGACTTTTCTAAATGCACACAGCAAATCAATGGCAGAACCAGGAGAATAACTTGGGAATCCTGGTTTTCAGTCTCATGCTCTAAGAACCAGGAAACACTACCCCTCTGAATGTAAGTTATTGTTATTAAGATGTGGTTTATCTTTCATGTGAGTCACCATCTGTTATATTGCTTACTTGCTATTAGTTATGAAAGCTATTCAAATTTTAAACTGTTTTGCATTCTCACAGCTACTTAAGCCCGCAGTAGACTTTTTGACAAGAGTAACAGTGCTTCTCATGTGAAAGAACTGGACAGATATTAACTCATGTTTTTTTAGTAAATTTTTGCAATGCCATAAACCCACAGACTGAATTAGACTGAATTTAGACTGAATTTAAACAGACCTTGAAAAATCCATGTATTCAATGCTGATTGGTTCATATCTGCCAGTTGTACTTCAGTTAAGACATGACTGTATATTCTCATAGATATGAGTAAGAACATAAATATCCAAATGGTAATTTAATTTAAATTGAGTCATTGATAACTTTATGTGTCTTGGGCCTAACAGCTCTGTGGCTGCTATGGACCTTTGAACCTATGGTTGGAAAAACGTACTAATCTTGAGCTCTTACTGATGCTTCTGGGGACCTCAATGAGCCAAGGAGAATTAGGCAGGTTCTGTCTGGAGGCAGTCTGGAAAAGCCCTGGCTGGGGGCTGGGGCAGGGACTGGAGCTGTAAAATGAGTACAGGTTTTTGAAAAGCAGAAGTTGCTCTCTCAGTGTACAGGTGGGTGCTAGGGGAATACATCCATTTAGATCCTCACAATCACCATTTTTTAAAGGAGCTGTGAAGCCCAGGCTTGAGAAAGGGTAAACCCTACAAACAGAGAAACAGTCTTGTCGGTGAAGATGGAAAAAATTGTCCCAAACTATCTGTTAGCAGATGGAACAACAGGGACACTGCCAGCTGGACACTGATGCCTTTTCATCTCTGAAGATGGTCAAGCAGGAAGGGCACTTCCAAAGGGCCCAACTAGTTACCTTTATGAGATAAAGCCTGCTGAATTTCTGAAAGCACTTTCATTCTGCTGAGCTAGAACGTATCTTTCAGAAAAAACAGATAATCCTGAAGTCTTTAAGTAATCAGGATATGTGGTCATCAGGAATGACCACATATTTAAGACAACTATTCTGAAGATTTTGAAGTCTGTTCTACTTGTTTTGAGTCTGAATTTGACTTAACTTCAGCTATGCCTTTGTCTGATGTATTAAGGATCCCTCTACTGTCAGAAATCTTCTCCCTATGCTTGGATTAATAAACTTTGCTTGTCTGGATAACTGGTGGTAAATTTTTGACACCCAGAATAGAGTTAGAGGAAATGGGGAGGTGAGTAATGGAATTTGAAGTGAGAGGTGAGAAGTTACTGGTGGCAGAAGAAGTGGATGAATAGAGAAGAGAAACAGTATGCGGAGAGAGTGGGTTTCTTTTTCCACTTGAATATATAAGGCAGAAATGAAAGAATTACGTGGCTAAAGTCAAAAATCCCGTTATAAAGAGGGAAAGAGATGGAAACAAAAGAGAAAAGGTCTTGAGAATAGACACAGAAAGTAATGTGAAAAGAGAAGCATTGTAAACCTATTAAAGACAGGAAAAAGAAACAAGTTTAGTCTGCAGTGGTCACCAAGATCAAAACAAATGGTGAAATATCAGAGTATGTTAAGAATGTAACAAAAAGTAGCAATAATTCACCTTGGATTAAGGCTTCTCAAGCAGCGGGTACTTTCCCATCTCACCGGAGGCCAGCGTGTTTAGCTCATTGTGGCATTGAAAATGCGCTACTTAATCTGAGGGTTAGGCAGGGGTTGGTACAGTTTTGAAAGGTCTGAACACATTCAAACTTTGTGAAAAAGACTGGGCAAATTTTCTGCCCAAGGCCTCTCTGTGCTCAGGATTAAAACTCCAATGTTCAGGGCATAACAAAAGGGGGGCCTAATTAGGCAAGAGAAAGCTCTTTTGACACACATAGCAATTGCTTCTTTTTTTTTTTTTCGCCCTACCAACAAAAGAACAAAGAATAGGGTAAAACTTTATTACGGTAAGTGTACTGTTAGTTTTCTCCAGTTGTTTCTCTTCCAGCCCTCTCCAGAGCATACCTCTCTTTGCTCTACAGGCTGGGACATCATGAAATGGATTCGTTCCTCACCCTCTGCCCACTCATGGTGCAGCCTGGAAGAGGTCACTTAGCCCCTGGCTTCAGATTACTCCAACCAGCTCTAAAACCGGCTGGTGGTTTCCTGTCTCAGGGGCAGGTGAGAAGATGGCATCAGCGTGACCTGTGAAACGCTTACAAAATAATTAGGTGCAATTGGCATGGTTGCCTCTGGATTTCACACAGTTCAGTATGAAGAATTCTTGCATCTTAAAATATTGTGGCATTTGTCTCCTGCCCTCCTTCACCTGTGAAATATCTTTGGTAATGCTCATTATTGAGTGCAAGTGTAATGAGGGTTTCATGCTTGGAAGATATTAGTGTTGTCCTCTTAAAACTTGATAAAGTCCTCTGGCCAAGGTAAAAGTCTGGTTAGTTTTATTAAGAAAGAAAAACTATTTTACTGAAGGACATTGGTTTGCTTGTGAAAATACTTGACTGGTCCTAACCAATCTGACAAAACAAATTAAGAGAAATGATAATTTCAAAGTTTCCATTGTAGGCCAAACACTGAAATGGGGCCAGTCTGGATCATTCACACTCACTTTTAAAAAGAATAAAAATTGAAAAAAAAAAAAAAAAGCCCTCCTTTCAAACTGGTTTTGTTTGGTTGACTTGTCTCCAGTGTGAAGAAAGTGCATGTAAGGAAATACCATGACACTCATTGCTTGCAAGAAACATATCTGGATATTCTTGTTGATGGATGGATTACTGAGTGTCGTATTCCAGATTCTTTTTTTAAAAGGCTATCCTGTTGAATCTGTGCAAGCAAAGAAAAAATATTCCACAAAAAACCAAAAAATGTTAGAAACATTAAAGTCCTTTCTAAAGCCATTCGTCCTTGTCACTGGTATGAGAAGAATTTTCATTCTCTATAAGGCTACTTAAAATATACTTTGGGGCTAAAATAACAGAGAAGACAATCCAATGCATTCTCAGCCCTGAAACAGCAATTGGTTACAGATCCTTCTTGCCACATCACATCCAGTGAGATAGCTTACTGGAACAACTGGTCAAAAAAACCTTTATATTGACTGGGGGGGAAAGGAAAAAAAAAAAAGAAAAGTAAGAGAAATTTAAATGTTCTCTTTCTCCTTCCTCTCATTCTTTTTTTCAAAGGAGAAGAAAAAAGCAAAATGCTGGTTTTTATTGTTTAATTAAATTAAATCCCCATTTTTAAGTGATCTTGCTATCTGTGAATTTTAATTCCTGTTTTTTACATGAGATGAAATACCAGGAAACTGGGCATGTAGTTAAAATTTTGATTTTTTTTTTCTTTTTGTTGTTCTTGTTTTGTTTTGTTTTGTTCTTAATTTGGTATAAAATATTATTCTCTCAGTTTCTTCTACCTTCCTGTCTCTCTTTTCCATATTCCTGCACACTCTGGGCTGACTCTGAATGGCACCTAACTGTTCACTCCTTAGAGAGAGCAAGTGGTGGTTCCCTAACTTCGTTGATTTAAGTTGAGATCAGGGAAGGGACAAGTCTAGAATTTGGAAATGACACAAATTATTGAAGATAATTCTTTGCAAAGCTAGTAAGGAATATTATAGCATCTCTTCTAACCAGGATGAATATCACCACAGTCAGCAGTAGGTGTCACAAGCCGTATGGGTACATCAGGGAGCTGACACAACAACACTTGTGTTCGTAGTGTTTCTGTCACCCAATGCACAATTCCAGACTTATCTATTTTGGCTTTCTTCCACATCAGGATAACTTGGCACAGGTGATAAACCTAAATTTCTTACTTTTTTCTGACAGTCTACTCGAGGAGTTATCTATATGTTTGGCACCAGTATTTGAGGTCATTCCTGTTGGAAGGCCAACACCACTGATCTGGTCAGTGTTAACATTTACCTCCATGTTGAAAGCATGTTTTGTTTTTTTTTCAAAACATTGAATAATGCTGAAATTACAATGCTCTGTAATGATGGAATTAAACCCCATAATTTTAGAATAGATGTTGATACAGCATTGTTCACCTGAAGTATCTTTCCTATTAAGCCAAGTGAAATGACAGTAGTATTAAGGAGGAAAACTTAAGTAGGTGTTATTGACCAGATGGATGCAGCTGTTCTGTTGCATTCCCACCATATTGCATTTGAGCTGTTTATTTTCACTGTCTGGCTGTCAGTCATCACGTGAATTACCACTGAAAGACTCTTTTCCTACTGCAGGATCTATAGTAATGTGTCCACCAATCTGCAGGAGTGACTGTGCTGTTTAGTTCTGTCTTCTCTAGTGTTTCGCCTCTCCAGGAAGGGTCCTGCAGATTGTCATCACAGTTTACACTACTTCCAAGAAGTTACAGAGAAAAGTGAGGCAGTAGTTTGTCCCATTAGGATTAGAGGAAGCCTTGAGTGATTAGACCCAGTCAACAACTGTCAGGAAGCATTGCCACTTGAGGAAATGTCTCATTATTGCTGCTAGACAGATGCACCTCCATAAAACACCTGGAAGTGGTCCACAGACCACAGACAGAACGTCACTGAGGTTGATTGGTTTTTTTTTTAAATGGGGAAAGATAGCAGACCTTGTATTTGTAGACATAAATTGTTCATCAGCTGGAATGAGGAAGTAATCTATTGTAGTTGAGTCTCATACAGAAACTAGACATGTTGTAAGGTGATGTTCCTTTCATCAGATGGTGGCTGCAGTAGGGGGAAGGACATCAGACTGCCTGGGCCATCACTTTAAGCTTGCAGAACATGTGTTACTTGTGGCTAGGCTGAAAGTGAGTGAGGTAACCACAGAGTAAGCTGCTAATGATGTGGATTGTGGGAAACACTATTGATAGGAAGCAGACAGTTGGATTGATTAGGGCAGCCCCAGGGACTAGTTGTTTTTCTTTCACCATCCTGGGGTGAAGTTAAACCTGCTTCTGGTAGTAATGAAGAATAACTAATACAGATCAGACTCTGCCAAAGTAACAGCAGTGGCATCAGGAGCAGAAAGTTTTGCAGATTTGTCTGTGTGTGCATTTGCTACTGGTGTTCCTGGTGGGTGGCTGAATCATTCTGATGGCATTCAACAGGAACCAGCTGCTGAGAATATTAAAATGCAAGCATTTATTCCTCTAGAGAGACAGTAGCATCTGCAAAGTTTTCCTGTCTTGATAGTACAGATAATCCCATGGAGTATTCTCTAGTAGTTTTTAACTCTCAATTCATTTGTACATGTATTTTAAAGCTGTAAGTGCTTTGTGTCTGCACAGAAGGGAGAGCCTAGTCTTAGATCTGAGGCCACAACTGTCCTAGGCATGTAGTTTGCAGCCCTATGCTCAGGCTGAGGTAGCTTACATGGGCAAAAAGAAGCCAGGCTTTTCCTCCTTCTCCCCCATCCCACTGTTTTTCTTCACCCTCCTTTTGTCAGGAAGAACTGCCTTGGAGGCTGGTATTTCATAGAGAAGGAATCCTTGGCTGTGATTCTGTAACTTCCATATCAAAATAAACTCTGTCTTGAAATTTGTATGAGCAACAATTGCAAGAAATTACGAAAAATGTGAAAAAGCAATTAAATGGTCTGATAGAGCAGGATGTTCAAGAAACCCATTATTTGTATTTATTGTTCCCAGAGAGGAACACTTCTCAAGCCTCTAAGCAACACTCCCCAGCCCTAAACTGCTTAAGGATACCTGTGGAAAGGAAACTGGGCCCTAGCAGCTTTGAGTAACCCATAAGAACCATGGAGCACTCGGCGCCCATCAGAGACTGTCCCTTAGTCCGACATGGTCCTAACAACGAAGGCCATAACCATAACAAGTGAGGGAAGAGAAAAAGCAGATAGTAGCAACTCTCCTTGAAATATGTTCTCTTGCAAAAATAGTGTGTGATGTCACATACTAACAGTGTTTACAGAACAGTAAAGGCAAAGATTCTGCTCATGGCATATGATGTGAGTAAAGATGTGGGATTGTTTTATGGAGAAACAGTTCTTTGCAGTGTGGCTGCAATATTGGCACAGAGAGAAGAAGAAACAAGCTGTAGGCAGTCAGAGTTGTGTGGCAAAAGAAATGGTGAGATTTATGATTTTATTTAAAAAGGAGCGTAACTTCGTGCACTCATCGTAGTAGCATTTTATTGAGGTATTTTATCCATATCTAAATAGCCTTGTGTAAAATGCCTGCTTAATACCTCATGGCTGTGAATAATTTGTCTGATTTTCTAAAGCCAGAATATTAGTACGTGATGTTAAAAGAACAAATTTGCCCAAGCCTCCATTCCTGCGTTCACCTTTTGCCATTTCTAGTTATCCTCAGAGCCTGTCAGGGTGTGTCAACAAGTCAGGGTTTTGACAGGAAGTTACAGACACAAGAGGGACCACAAACACCACTCTACAAAGTTTACTGATAGCCCACCGCATGATGTGACAGGCCAGGGAAAGCTGTTGCAGGAGAGGTGACAACAATGGCAGCACTTCATAGCCCTTCCTGATTTCAGCTTCCCCTTGGAAAGAGCTGTGGAAACTTCTTTGTGGTGTTAGACATATGGTTTAATCTCAGTAAGACATCACAGTGATGATGCATACATCAAAGACTCTGTTGTGTTTTCCCCTTTCTTATGTGAGTTATGTTTGCTCATTTGTTTTAAAAAATAGAATTATGATTTCAATTTTAAGAGGCTTAAGCCCAAAGCTTTGGAAAGTCTTAACAAAGAATGATTTCATAAATTAGCTATTGTATTTATTGTTGTGCTCAGCTACTTAAGTATGTCATAGGCTCTGCAATACAAACAATTAATGGTCAAACTTCTGAGCTCAAGTGCTATGGTCTTCTGCCTTCAGAAAAGGAGTAGCAACATTTGAGGTCTGTTCCCACTTAAGCAGTAGTGCAATAAAAATCCAGTGGATTTAGACCAAATGCTCTGGGGTTGGATTTGTTGTTTGTTTGTTGGAACAACACAGTAAAGTAGAACTTAATCCTGAATAAGGGCAGCACTGGAGAATTCCCGGAATGTACTGAATAATATGTAAACATTTTCATCCCAACATTTCCTCTAAGGACACATCTCTCTTAAAAAAGACATAGGGAAGAAAAGACTCTTGAGCTTTGTCTTGGATAATGCTTAGGGTGTGAATGAGCTTTGCCCTGAGAAGAACAAACCCACCAAATGTAGGAATGGTTGATCAGTATTGCATACCCTGCTGTCAGACCACAGGGCATCATATGGCTCCTAATACAGCTCAGCTGACAATATGATGTTGGTACCCATCCTGAAGGCCACACAGAATGTATCCTAGCAAATTCTGGGGATTTCAGTCCTCCAGTGAAATACAGGCTATGAATAATCATCAAAAATGATGAAATCACTTTTATAGCTGAAAATACTTTTGCTCTTCAGTTTTATGATTTCTATCATGTCAGCTAACTACTGTTCCAAGTAAAGGCAGAGGAAGTGTCATTTTAATGCTGCTGTATTTTGTCATGGGTATTTCACATCTTCTATTTTCACTTCTTATCTGCACTTTGTATTTATCACTGGAAAATTATAATGAGAAGGTGGGGGTTAAAGAAAGTAATGAATTTTTAGAGCTGTTTATTGTCCTCAAACTGCATGGTCCTCTAGGGAAATACCCCTCCACCTTGTCTAAGCAGGCAGCAAAGAGGCATTTGGAGAAAAAGTTAGCAACTAAGAATGAAGTCAAAGCTAAGAGCTATAATAAAAAATTCCACCCTGAGAAGAAAGGAAAGGCTGAGGCCGCCAGTGGAGCAACTGAGTATCTGGAGTATGACTTGGTTTTCCCTTTGCCATCTCATGGCTGAAATAAAGCTATGTCTCTTAGTTATTTACCTCTCTGGCCACAGGAAAATGGCAAATATGAAAATCCCATCAGTGTTGTGCATGTAGCAAGAGCTGCCCCTTTTTCACCTGTTAGTACTGTCGCATCTGAGTAGCAAATTACACTAACTCTGTAATAAAAAGTATAATAATACTTTCTACTGCATTATATTTTACTAGGAATGCTTTTCCTAGTAAATTTGGATCAGGCCCTCTACCATTCTCTGGCCCAGTCCCACCAATGAATGCTTCCCTGACAGCTGCCCGTTCAGCCAGCCCTATACTGTGGTAAATAAACACACTATCAGCATAAGGTGTCCATACCAACTCCCCTCTTCATCTCTAGTCTATTTACATTCAGTGTAATCCTTTGACTCAAACCATCTCGCTCACAAAACTCCATCTTTTAGTCTTTTATTCTTCAGTTCTCATTCTGTGGGTGAAAGAAATAAGCAGCAGCTGCTGGAACCCAGTGGCTGAAACAGTTGAGAGTTCATATTTCTTTAGAGACAGAATCAGTGAGGGTTATTGCTCTAATCTTCTTTTTTTTTTTTTTTCTTCTTGAAAATTTGGAAAGAGTGCCACACATTCTCTGGCATGCTAACGCTTCTTTGCCACCTGAAACAGTAGTTGTTCACACTGACATTTCTAAGAGAAAACATGAATTCAGCAAATATACCAGGGCCACCAAAGAAGGGCTGCTGTAGCCCACAGACTTTCTGACAGCCTGTTGACATTACCAGGGTTTTCTTAAATTTCCTGGATAGTTTAAGCCCTGAGACAACTACTCACATAGCACAGATTTTATAGAATCTTTTCAAATGATATTAATAAGGTATCCTATGCTTCCACTGTATTTTGTAGGAGAAAAAGACAAAGATGGGGCTGGAAGAAGAGTACTGCTCTTTAGTTTATGGAGCTACATTGTCTTTATTCATTAGAAAAATAGAACATTTTCTTGCATTTTAAGAGGGATGGAAATAAAGTGTGACGATAAAACACTTTATACCCTTAAGGTTGTATTTCAAAAATGAATTCTAAAATTCTAGGTAGTATGTTTAGAAATGTGGAATTCTGGAGCAAGTGAAATTTTATTCTAGGCCCATAGGGAGTTTTATTTCAAATCCATCTCCTTGTCCAAAACCTGGCTGTGAGCAAGTATCTGAAATTTAGCTCATCAGATTGTGGAATTCTGGCAAGACTCTACACAAGGCAAATGGGGGTGGATACCAGAAACCAGGGCAAAATACTGTGTTCTTCATTAGAGATTTTAGGGAAATCTTAGAGCCTTCCCCAAGGTTTAGCAGAGAGCTTAAGAATCCAGGGGACACAGAATAGCTTTTGGCTTCTTGAGGTCTGTGATGCTGAAGTACACACAGCACTGTGAAGAATGAAGAACAAGTCAAAAGAACATTTCTGCACCCGTAAATTCCTGAAGAAGCCAACTTTGTACAGTGATTTCTCCATTAGCTTTCAGTTCCATCTACAAGCTACAGGGATAGACATTCATTCAAAAGTGATGAAGTCTTCATTATTTTTAGAAAGTTCATCACAGCACATTTACTTGTATACTGCAAAGTATTTTCACAATTTAAGTCTAAGGAGTTGTCAAAATAAATTAACAAAGTATCCTTTGTGACAATTTAACCTTTATTTATTTATATTTTGTATTTTCTGTTGAGATGTTTGTTAATTTGAAAAAATCAGTTATTTGTGATAGTTCAGCATCCTTACTGTTCGACTTGAATTAGTGCGATCATATTATTTTCCTGGCTAGTTATGCTCCTAACAGCAAACACATTAGCTGTGAGAGTTATGTTTGGGGTGGAAGAACCATGGCTGCCTCAGTTTATCCAAAGTATTATTCCATGACAGATTATCCTAAATGAAGGTTTTCCCAAATGGCCTGCTTTCTGAAAGGTCACATCACTCCTGTTGTGACTTGGAGTCAACCCACATTTCAGTGCTTGCAGGAGGAGTTCACAGGAGGAGGAGTTCCAAAGGGAAGGGACGGAGGTGGCAGAACTGGGTGCCATGTGGTAGGCATATCAGCAGAGGGAACGGCGTGCCACACACCTGCTGGGGCTCTGCCGTGCCACAAGTTAACATTTTGATGAGCAATTTCCATTCTGTTGTTTTGTCTCAACACATGGGGTTCAAAAAACAGTTAAAAGAAAACTGTACCCATTTGCTCATCTCAGAGACCTGTGATTTCAGAAGAGTCTGCCAGATTAATTTTCACATATAGAGTATTTCAGAGTTGAAACACACAGAGGAATGCAGTTTATCTTTTGAAATTGTAGTGTGATGACCAAAGAAGAATAGGTATGCATTGCTCAAACTTCATGGAATGACACTGACTGATGGCTTATAATTGCTAAAAAAAAAAAAATCTATCGCTGTAATCACAACCTTCAGAGATTTCTCAAGTCTATGTAATCGTGAATACTTGCCTCTCTAGGAAGGGGTTTTTCAGCGGCTATATGAAAAAAAATAAAGGCATGCAACAATCATTTTGCTGGCTGCACATCTGTGAAGAATCTGCTTTCTATAATAACTACTTGAACTCATTTTTGTTTAAACTTGCACTTGGATGATAGAATAAAATCTATTGGTCTGCTACATTAAAGCATTTCATTTTTGTCTACTGTCTGCGCAAAAGCCTGTTGGGTGGAGACAGACAGGAGGGCAGGGAGGGAAAATGTCTGCCGAATTCCATTGGCAGTGCTGCAGAAAGGATGCAGATCTCACAGAGCACTCTTACCCAGACTTCATATTTTAGTCAGAAATAGGCTAGTCTTTTGCTAATTTACCCTGGGCAGTAGCTGTCATGCAGTTGAGGAAAGAATTAGACATGTATTTCCTGGCTAAACCTCTAATCTGATATTCATATAGCCAATTTGGTTTTAAATTTTGGCTACTGAAAATTTTCTGGCTTGCAGTAGGCCTGTATTTGTGTAATTGGAAGACAGAAGATATTCTCTCACTTTAATCTGATGCTTATCTCCATCCTTCTTAAGGCTGGAGAAAAACCAAGGGATTTAGCATCTTGTTTTCTTGCAACCTACTGAGATTAACTATGGTTAGAAGCTCTTCTTTATGCATTTTGCAGCAGGATGTCTATGCTGCCAGATACCTTTTGTTGCTGAAGTCTGAAGCATTAAATTATTCAATAACCCCTTGTTGTCTTCCAGAAAAGTATCAGCTTGTAAAGAGTGAGATGATCAACACAAAAGTCATCCTCTGACATGCCCTTGCACCCATAGATCATGTTCATGAACTTGCTTGTAAAGCAGTTTTATAGCTTTCTCAGTAACCTTTTACACAGTTAATTTCACTGGTCCCTTTCAAAGGATCCGCTTGATTATATACCAGTGAAAAGAGATCGTATTTGGGAATGGTTGATATGCTCACAATTTCTGTAAGCAGAGACCTTGATGAGTTCCTCCACAGTCAGTCTCCTTGGGCTAAAATTTCAACCTATTCCATGGGGATTAAACCACTCATTTCCCATAAACATCAATGGGAGTCATGTGGCTAAATCCCTGTGCAACACATTGAGAATGTATTCCCTTATGTTTAAACTCATTTTGATGCAGATGCTTTCTTCTGCAGGAAACAAGGGAAGCATAGAAGCCATTTATTTCTTTCATTTGTCTGCCCCAGATCTCCTCTCTCCCAAATTGCCTTCTCTTCTGCCTAGGTACCACAATACTCAACAGGATTTGCTAAATCTGTGTGTGACACCAAGTTGGAGGCCAAGTTTCAAGACATTAGAGCAATGGATACTAATTGGTATTTATTACCTACTCATGTGGGGAAAATTGGACAGATGACAGACTGTCCTTTCACCCATGAGAATGAGATTTTTCATTTCTCTCAGTCCTCCATAACCTGCTGTATCAGGTATTAAAGGAGAGCCCACATGCAGTTTTTAACTAGTGGTCTTTGACAATGAGCTGCAGTATAGGATCATTGCTTGGATCTCAGTTGATGAGTGCTTTGTGACGCTCTCCCACAAGGTTCAAGGACTTGCTATGAACACTGTATGGAGACTCTACTAACTTCCTTAGTCAGGAAGAGGGTCTTTTAGACTAATTATTGGACAGAGGGGGAATGGAAGGCTATCAGGATGTAGGCACAAATGTGAATATAGGATTACAAAATCACTGGGCATGATTTTCAGTAATGACATATGTATGTTAAGATGCAATTTTGTGCCTGGAAAGAATTGTGTTCATTATAAATGGCAGGTGCTTTTAAAGCATTTAGATATTGCATTTGCTATTTCCACCTGCGCACCAGGTAACTGGGTATTAATATGCTACTAGTTGAGCCCATGATTCATTGCAGGTGCAGTGCTTGGGAAATCAAGGATTGCATTGAGGTCCTGATGAAAATCATGCCCTCAGGCACATCTGAGCTCCATTTTGATCAACAAGCCAAAAATAAGACATTTATTTCAACTACAGTTCGTCTGATTTTGAACTTTATGATGCAACTTGAAGTCTGTTGGCCTAGCTTCTGAGACCTAGGAAGGAGGATGTCTGGGACCTTGCCTATTCAGTGGAATAGAGGTTCCCATTAAATTCACTCTGGTCTCATTACATGTCTTTTATTTGGTCAGAAGCTCTATTTTTGCTCTTCCTGGCCTTATTGAATCTGTTGTTGATTCATTGTGCAGACTTGGTATTAATGAAAAAGACTGCCTCACTCAGGTCTCTCTGGAGGGTGAGATTTTCCATAGCCCTGTGTCTGTAGCACGCGTTGGAAGCACAGACTCTGATGGGTTGCCTTGTGAAACTAGATTCGAGCAGAGCTTTATTAATAGGCTGATGAGATGTATCAGCCTGGTGAGGCTGCCTGACTCCATAATGAGCAAGGTCTGTATTTTACTTCACTTAACGAAGAGAAAAATCCTCAGCAATGCCTTTTCTGTACCCCTGCTATCCCGGCTCCACATTCCACTTTCAAAAACCTCTTTAAAGGTCTCTATTATTCCAGCTGCCTTTAGGTGTCACTCGAAGCTTTGGGTTCCTCCTGTTCATGCGTTCCTTTGAATGCTGAGCCCTGCCCTGCCATTCAGCTGCCCCAGCAGCTTGTGGGCCCCCTGGTCACCCCCCACCAGCGACTGGTTCCCTTGCTTTGTGGTTGCATTGCTTGTCCACACAAGTTGCACAACATTAGGTTGAATGAAAATGAAAGTAATTTCATTTTGGTAGCTTTTCTTGTTTCCCGCAAAGCTGGATGTCAGAGGCTACACCTGCATTATTGAATTGGAAACTCTGCCACAGGAGAGGATGGTTTTCCTACAATACGTTGTAGGCTGAAGAGCTGCATTTTTAGCTTGCATAAGAGTGAAAGGGCTGACTTCTGTCCTGCTTTTGTCAGCCATTGTCAAGGTGTCCTAGCTTCTTTTGCTACTAAATTTCAGGAACTGTTAATCTGGTCTTTTCTGTTTCAAGATGGATCTGAACATTTTTGAGTGGGCCAAATACTTTCTTGGCCTTCTGATGAAGATTAAGTCGCTCATATGGTAAATCATTAATTTGGAGACTATATTCCGCCTTTGCTGGGAGTTAAGAGTGGTATTCTAATAGCTTCCTTCCATCTGGAACAGTCATAAACCAGATGGATAAGGGATTGGCACCACTTATTTTGAGTCTTTACCCAATTCACCCTGTGTAAAGGGACCTTGCAATATTTTCCAGACAATTGTTGCATGTATCCAGAATCACGTGTGAAAAATATCAGGATCATATGTGTGGGCTGCCTCTTGGGGAAGGGTATGAAGGGGTGAGCAATAAAAATATACCTTTCTTTAGCAATGTTACATTGGAGTCCATGATTAGGACCATATGTAAGATTTTTTTGTATCTAAGTATTCCTTGAAAAGGTTATAGCACCTTGGGTTAAACTATTTCAATGCAGAATTTGTATCTTATATAGAATTAGAAGAGTTAGGTTTCCAAGGATATTGTGTATAAAGAAGCTGGCATCTTCTCTTACCAGATTCATTGTCCTCATCCATGTTGTCATGAAAATGAATTAATCACGCTGCATTTCAGTACACTCCTTCAATATTATTTAGTAAGAATGAAAATGTTGCCAGAAACTAGAAGTTGCACCTATATTTATTTATTTATTTAGTTAAATAGAAATATTATTTTATTCATTAGTGAATGGCTGGAAGGAAAAAGTCAAGTGGTTGTGCAAATAGCATTTATTATGGAGAGTGTTTTCATGTATTATATGCCTTTAAAGAACTTCTCTTTGGCCCAGGCCATACTGCAATGTTTAAGAACTATTTCAAGAACACTTCTGATGTTGCTTGAATACCAGAACAGATTCATAATGGTAGCCTATTTTATTTTGGTTTAAAGAAAAGAAAGGAAGGAAAGAAAGATAATACAAGAAAGACCATAAAATTCAGGGGACAGAATTGAAAGGTTCGTAAAGACTTCCTATGCATACCAGAGACATGGTATTGCAAAGTGCAAGAAGGAAAGCAGGAAGATCAGTGTGCCTAAATGAGCAAAAGTGGAAGAGGTTGTTCAAGTCAAAAAAGCACTTTTCAGTAAGCACAAGTCCAGGACAAGGAGATCCATAAGAAAGGTTTATAAATCTCTGATAAAAGTTACAGAGTAAAGAGTGCAACAGTGGTTGGAAAAGCAAAGAGCAAACCCATAAAAAAAAAAGGTTCTGTACTTTAACTTGAGTTTGAGGGGGAATGGATGGGGACATTATCAAAGAAAAGAAGAAAGATATAAGGGCAGGAATACCGAGGCATTGTAAAGAATTTATTTTTGTCATCATTGTTTGTATTGAAGACCTTAATAATGTTCAGCCAACTAAGAGCCTTTGTAGACAACTTCCACAGAGGGTGTAGTGGAATACTGTCTAGAATCATGTTGTGTATGAATCCTAGGGCATTCAGGGAACTGGGATGAGTGGTGTTGGTGCTCCTAACAAAAAAAGAAAAGAAAAATCCAAACAAACAAACCAAATAACACAATCTGTTCTGAAAGTTAGTTGGAGAAACAAGGAAATTCAAAAATTGCTCTATTACTTTGAAAGTCCAAGCAGTTGTCTTATGAATTAATTTGGCAAGCCTTGTTTGATAGTTTATAAATTGTTTACCATTATAATTAAAATCATAAACAAATTTTTGTAGGCTGGTTAGTCTTTAATGACTCTTTCCACTTGGCTGGAAGAATCTGTCCATGTCTGAGTGCCTTGATGCCTAATGCCTCCTGTGCTGACAACTCATCCCTCTGGTCTCAGGTGCCATCTCTGTGGATGGGCACTTTTTGAAGCAGTAAATGCCAGGAGGTGCTGTTACTTCCTGCTACCAGCTCAGTGCTGGCCTGTGAAGTAGTAATTGGCAGCCAGTGTTATGTATTGCATCCAGGATCCATTTCCCAGGATATCCATGAGGATAGAAGAGATGGGGCAAGTGTTATCACTACGGAAGATAAAAATTCATTCCAGTCTGTCTTAGTGGTTTCACAATAAAGAGTGTATTAGAAGAGCCAGTTCCTTTTTAGCAGTTTCTCCCTGAAATGTGCTGGAATAAGAAGTGTTCAGATGAAATCCTTTGTGCTAGCACCTCTCTCTCTTCATCTTCTGCCATTCCCAAATTGCAAATTTGTCTCAAAAAAGATGCTAAATTGAGGTAGAGGGTCAAGGAGTGTGTCTCTTAGAGCAACTCATTACAAAACACTTAAAATACAGCTGTGCCTCTTGTTATAAAATCAAATTAAACTGACCTATTAAAAATTTATAAGAGAACAAAAGCACCAAAGTAGTAAGTTGAAACATACTGGTATTCAACATTAGCTCACCTGACCCTCATAATATGGAAATACTCAAATTAATCAGCTACTTGAAAACTGAAGACAGGAGCACAACCTGTTAACAGCAGTAGTCCAGTTTCCCTATTGCTATGTTTGTAGCATCAGTACAAACCAGGGAGTAAAATTTAGACTTGTGCCTAGGTTTTGCTGCTAACTCCTTAAATTTGTGCTGGATGATTGCCAAATACTCTGCTCAAACATGGGATCAACAGGAAATTAAAAGCTTTTCTCTCTTAAAATGCCAGAGATATAGAAGTTGTACATCCAGTACTGTGGTTCTCAACTTCCTGAAGGCACATAGGCTGTTTTTCATTATTTATTCCCATCAGTATCAAAGTTATAGTAGTCTGGTGACAATCTTGCCTTTTGCCATTTTGTTTCAATTTCTCTCCAAGTCATCTCTTGCTAGAAACTAGAGAAACTGTTAACAAAAGGCCAGTTTCACTGATGTCATTGAGAGTACCAAAATAAGAAAATCTTGTAAGGATTAGGCGCTCAGTGTTCATGCAACCTGGAAATAGGTTGGGATCCCATTCAAATGTCAGATGGTGGGGGCAGCTAGTGCTGCTTGATTCTGAAACCTGACATCTTCTGCCCTGCCTGTGTTAGAGACAATTCTGTGGCCCCACAGCACAGTTTTCAGGGCTAGTGTCTTGTTCCAGCACCAGTTCCAGATGATGATCCACAAAAAAAGGCAGTTTCCTGTCTCTTCAGTGCAAAGAAGCAGCACAGAAACACAGTCTTGCAGAATGACATCTTTAGTTAAAAGGAACAAAAGGCTGAGCATGGAAGGTCATTGTTTTGTCTTTTCTTGCTTATGCTTGCCTGGTTTCTAACTTCAGAATTAATATGAAACATATCTCCTTTCCTTGCCTGTTTTCTGTGACTATTTGTATTATCTATAAAGAATTGTTAATGCCTTACAAACTGTTTTCTTTGCTCACCCTGATGATCAGTATGTTGGAAATAGGGATCTTAAAATATGGATTACTGATGTGATCATTTGCCCCAGCTGCAACCTTTCTAGATAATCTCTCATACAACAGGCATTAAAAAATACAGCATGTGATAACAGGAGCTGCTTATTTGCTCCCTAGCAGAGCTATGAAGAATTCTGTATTTTCTCTTTGCAAACCTTGGCAAAGATACGATACTGTATATGCCAATTTTTTTTAATGATGGAATTTTGCTTTCATGCCCAGGATTAAAACTGCCTATGGTACCACCAGTAGAAGACTTGAGAGTGAGGGGAATATCCCAGTAGCCTTGTATGCTAATTTTTGACAGCTAGATAGACTTTAGACATGAACAGCAGGACAAAGAGTTCTCTGGACTTTTTGCTGCAAGAAATACAAAAATAAGCATCTGACATTAAATAGAACAATAAAAATACCTTACCAAACTGTATCCTGATTTGACAAATCTCAGCTGAAAGTAAATGGGATAGCTCAAATGCCAATACCCTAAGGAAAATGGAGGACAGATGTTAGAATGAAAAAAATGTATAATCTAGGCTAATAATTGCTCTTTCTGCTTTTTTTTTTTTTTTGCTTACTTAATAGATCAACACAGAAGTTTTCTAAATTTCTCTCAATTTTGCAAAACACCAGTTCATTGCTGTGACCTGGAATGAAACTGTTTACAGCTTTGTGGTAAGCAGAAAGTTCGAATCAATTCTTGTCCATTAGAGTTAGGCATAACTGATGAAATATCCCCAGAGGAGTGTTGTAAATGTATCAAGATGTCCTCCCCCATTACAGAAATGGGGAGGCATGGTGAATTACTTACCTTCTCTCTTTCACTTAATGTCTCTGTATGCTGCCAGGCAGAAAAGGCTTATCTTGTCTCACTGGGATTAAGAGAGGTCTATGCTGTAGTCTGGGATACAGGGGAGGAAAATAAAGGTAGTAGTACTGAGGGCAGACCAACAGTGGATTCAAAATACATGAAGGAAATATCTGATCCAAAAATCAGTACTAGGGAGTTTTTAATAATGTAACCGAAATTTTTGTGCAGTGAGCTATATAATACATTCACTCATTAAAATATACACTGAAATAACATTGGGCCAGATCACACAAACAATAGAAACCAAGAAAACCATGCTTGAGGATGTCTCCAAATGCCAAGGCACAGTGTGCATGGTACTGAAAGTAGCCAACATTCACAATTTCTCTCCATCAGGAAAAGAGCCTTCAGCTTGCTTTTCACTTGCTATGAATTTATCTCTAGGATTGTACTTGAAGTTGTAAAGAAATATGGGAAGTCTAGGTTCTTTTTGTATAAGGCCTTTGCTAGGAGTGTCATGAAGTTTGTGGCTGCCAGACACACTTTACATTTTATAACACCTGACTAAGGTGTTCCCAGTCTACTCTTGCTGCTGACAAACAAAAGTGCTCAGTTATGGGGTCAGATCTCAGCTGCATGAGACAGTCTGTCACCAAGCAGAAGACAGCAGAGCAGAGGGGAAAACATAACATGGTGAGACCTCTTGAAGACTGAATGGCAGAGAAGAGAGAAAAGGAGACACAGAACTGGGAGTAACCATGCTCCAAACTGGTCTGTGAAACTGAATCTTGATGTAGACAAAGAGATCAGGTTAATGAAAGACTCAATAAGTATCCTGTGCCCTCTGAGCATTCAGAAGGAAATCAGAAATAGGCAATTCAACAGGAAGAAGTATGCATCTCCCCTTAACAGCCTCAGCAAATGCTGCCATGACTAACTATACTCTCTGCTGCCTACTGAGAAACTAGACTTGCTTTGCATGGTGCATGAAATTTCATGCAACTCAGTGAAGCAAAGGGAGAAAATAGGGTCAGAAGTTTAAAAATCCCATGTGTGGTTTTTCTGGCTCCTGAGACCTGTAACACAGGAGCTTCTACTGATCTCAGTTACAAGTGGATGCAAAAGGAAAAGCGAAGGTGGAACAGGAATAATGGAAGTGACTGTGAGGGAAAAAAAGTAGTATTCAAAGCAAAATATTTGTTAAGTGAAAGCACAGGACAAAATCTAATGAGAAATTAAAAAAGTTCAAGGTCCAATTAAATTATATGGGAGGGCAGAAGGAAAAGGGTCTTCAGGGTCTCAACAAAAACTGGACAGTGAAACTATTCCAAGAGTTAAATCACTGGCTTGGAACTGTAAAGCCTGATTTTCAGATTTTTGCTTATTACTTTCTTCTGTGAGCCTGGCAAGTAACATCATCTCCAAGCCGTACTTTTTAGCCTGGAAGTTAGGAATGTCTGCACTTCAGTTACCTACAAGTACTTTATGAGACAAAATACTTTGAAGGTGTTGTCCCAGGAAAGGTCTTCATGAAAGTAAAGATGATGCTTCAGTTGTATGGTTCACGTAAGTATCTAGAGGAGAAAGAAATACTGAGAATGCACATCATGAGTGAGGCCTAACTTGAGAGCAGTGGAATATAGATTTAGTTGTACAAAATGTTCTTTCATCATAAGAGAATGATGATAAGATGTATGGTGATGTCCATCTCTCCTCCCAATCTCAGGAATAGTTTTCAAAGGATTTAACTCACATCAGAATGCATTAAACACACAATTGACTGTTGGAATCTAATGGATATTGAGGCATAAGCAATATTCCACTGATGTCAGTAGCATATGATCTCAGCAGTGCTCATAAACAGAAGAAATAATTGTTGACAGGTTGGACTTTATGTTCTGTATTTTTCTCCCTGATTTTCCTACCAAGCCGTAGTGTCCAAGACAGCCACTGTTGAGAATATCCATCAATGCATTAGTGGCACAAGGAAATGGTCTGATCACTCTACATAACTATAAAGAAACAGGTTTCATTTATGATAGATGTAGTGTAGTTCCTTCATCCCAGCAGAAACCTTCCTAACTCCTCTGTCCAAAGCACCAGAGCCAACTGCCTTTGCCCACCCCTCCCATACCCACTCTGGGCAGTGTTTTCCCCATGAGCTGCTCTTTTTCATCCTGCTTTTTCATCTTTGGGGGAAGACAGCTCTTTGAGATGCTTGGGGAGCATAGCACAGATGGACCCAAAGGCTGCTTCTTACAAGGCCAAGGAATAATCATTTAAACTCCCTGCACTCCAAGATGTATTTCCCTGATGACACTACTGTCACATACTGCTGTAGACATCTTTTCTCTAGGAAGAAAGATCTGTATATTGCTTTCAACCAGTAGTCTCCACTTCTATCCCACTCCTTCTGGATGGAGAAGGCTCAAGGACTGAAGTGGGATTGCCAGAAAACAACAAAATGCAGCCACAGGTTAACACTGAGTGATTAGTTGGAAGGCTTCTGTTCTCACTGCTAGAGAATGTTTGATACCTGGCATAACATGTTTAAATTTAGGGAAATTTTCCTGGAAAGTAAGGTCTCTGAACAGTTAGTGACGTAAGTCTTCTCATGTTAGTGTCAGAAAGCCTTAATCCCACCCTCTTTCACTCTCTAACTCATGGCATGCAATTCATTGTGAAGTTAAACCATTTGCAAAAATATTAAGAGTTACTTATTTCACCTATTTATATTTTGAGTCTTTAATATTAGGCCTGGCAAGACATCACAAAATGGCATCTGTGCATACTTGTTCAGATTCTATTTTATTCTGCCATATTTCTCTCCTAATGAACATTTTCAAAATGTTCAGGTGAAGATTTTTGTGGTTATGAGTACTTAAGCATCATTTGGAATCTGTCCTCATGCTTGAAAAGTTTGTCATTCAGTTAAAAACAGGATGCATATGACTTAGATGACCAGACTCATGGTATAAATAGCAAATGGTAAAAAAGAATTCTTCATATATTGCCAAAGGGATATGGATATATAGTATTTATCCAGACTGCTCAGCTTCTGCAACTGAACAAAAACATCACTTGAAAAATAAAGACTAGGCTACCAAAAATAAAAAGGTGGCAAATTTTCCATTCTGAATCAGTTGCACAGTCAACTCCACTAATCCTTCCTGACCAGCCTTGGAGATATGGAACAGTTGTAAATATATGTCAGAATAATTTAATAATTGCATATATGGCTTTTCTGTACATAGCATTACTATAAATAGCATTGCTGATCTCTCAGGACCTTACAAGCCAACTTTAACCCCTGTTCTGCATATCCTCATTGAAAATCAAAGGAATTATATTGCTTCAATACAGATTCTTTTATTTCTTTTCATCATGCATTGAAAAATTCACACCTTGTATTTGTCATTGCTCCAGGAATCAAAATTGCCATTAAGGAACTGTGGATCATTTTAGTTTATGGCCTGTGCTATTGGTAAGCAAGCAAGCAAGTAAGCAGGGAAGCAAGAAAGAAGAAAAATTGATTAGGGAGCAGGAGAAGAGGTTGTTTTCTCTGTAAGCATTAAAAAAACTTGAGATATTATAAATTGTACTGTACAGGAGAAACTTGTTCGCGAAATCAGAATTACTACCTGCTGTAGCTCTGCTAAGGGAGAGTGCTGTGGCAGGAATAGGAATGGCAGACATACTCATGATAAGACACAGATAGTTTTGCTGATATGAGCTTGGGATACACATATTCTGCATTTCCAAGTGGTGCTGCTCAGCCCACATAAAAGAGGATGCAGGGAGAAGTTTTGGTGTCCTTTAAGAGAGAATACATACATATATGTATGTATGTATGTATGTACATAATAAAAATGTTTTAGGTAAGCTTTGGGCATAGTGGGTTTCTCTTCTGTAAGGACAGAAGTAATTGACCTCATCCCTTCACCTTCAACCGAATTCTCCAGATATCATAAAAGAGACATCACAAAGCTCAGGGAGTGCTCAATGACTGTCAAATGCTTAAGAGTTACATATGTGTGTATGCATAAATGCGTATACAAACATGCCTGTAAATATATATATGTAAAAATTAAATAGTTGCTTGCACTTATGCATGCATGAATATGTATAACTGGTGAGGTTTGGTGGGGTGTGTGCAGACATATATATGTTATGTATGTTAAATATGTGAGATATGTGCAATATAGTCACTATTTTCAGTCTAGTAACAGGGTCAATAATAAGCATGGCATGTATGATTAGGAAACCCACTCTCTTTTCCAAAGCAGTGACATTGACCTTCTTCTAATGCAAAATAGAAGTTGCACACGAGCCAGAATTTTGGATGAAGACTGAACCTTAGGTTTGTTTGGTTTTAATGAAGAATATTATATCTGTAACAGAGGAAAAACCTGTTTCCTTGTCTGGGAAGAAGCAGTTGGTTGAAGGTCCATGGGTTGGAGAATTGTTTATCTAATTCTTGTGGGGAAGTCTTCGCCAGCAGGAGATGCTAATGTAGGACATTCAAATTAGTCCTGTGAAAAATTAATTTAGAATACATGTATATGATTCATTACAGGGCTATTTGTTTCACATACATGACATATGGTGATTTCTGAAACTTGGTCTTGTTAAGAGCTGAAATTGTCTGACTGAGAAAGGTGGTGGCTTTATAGATTCATTCTATGAGTTTTGAGCATTGGAAGCCATTAAACAAAAATCCTGAAAACCACAGATTACCTTGGAGTGGCGACTAACAATTTATTTCTAGGGAAAACAGTAATAGTGGATTCCACAATTCTCAGGTATTCAAGGACACCTGTCTTCCATCCTTGGGCCTTGTGTCATCCTGAAGCAGATGGATTCTTACTGAGATCATGATGCAATAAAAATTCTTGCTCATGTATTTCATCCAAACCTGCTGTAATCCACTGGGCTCCCTGCAGCCCTTGGAGATCATCTTCACTGGAGGGAGGAGTTGAGGGAGCTGTAGTATTTGGGGCTTTGTGATGAGTGTGAAAAGCCCCTTTCTGGGTATTTGGAGGGTAGACTTGGTGTATCCATGGGTTATCTCCACTGTTATAAATAGGCTGCTGTAAACAAGAGGACAAATTACTCTGACTTGTTCCAGACAGACATCCAGTACGTGCAGCTCAACAGGCAGCTTTCTGAGTCACTGTATGCAAATGAAGCCTCCCTTGAGACTTCGCAATAAAATAGAAGAAAGCTTCTTGCTATTTCAGTAATCATGAGCCACTGAGCCAAGTAAACTAAGGGTGCCCCTACAGCCACCCTTAACCTGAGGGAAGGAATAACTGTGGCTCCTGCTTTCTCTTCCATCACTAAAGGCACTGGAATTCCCAGGAGTCACTGGGCCATCTTGATTTCGTCAACTTTTGTGTTTGGTTTGACTAGAAAATGACCTCTTAAAAATGAGCCTATCCTGTGCAGTCAAAAGAAAACTTGACCACTTTTGGGTCAGAGTCACAGTCCAGACTGGCTGCTGCTGTGCTTTACTTTCTGGATTACCTAGCTACCAGAGCCCACTTGATGCTTAAAATAGCCATTGAAAACACTGTATGATGTCTTGGTTCTGAGCAAGGAACAGTCAGAAGAGTCTGAATAGACTGATCAGCACCAATAAAGAACTCCAATCTGACTGAGTAGATATAGAAACAAGCTTTTTCTATAAATCCAAGATAGAGCCATCCAGGAGAGATGTGTTCACAGAGGGAACTCGATATGTGAAATTGCGGGAATCATTTGAGAAAATGTTTGCACAGATAAATGCAATGAATTTCCTTTTCTCTCCTTTTGCATTGTCATATTCCCCATCCATATCAAGCCACAGTTTATCTTTCTGTCCTCAGGAACAAGAAAGCTGCCAGGCAAAAACTGAAGAGCCCACACTAGCACAGAATGGAGCAAAACATTCTCCATCATCTGTACAGATCTGACCAGTTTGTATTTAAGTTTTCTCTCTGTGCAGGCACAAATGCAATTAGGAAACCTGTGATTTCTCCTGAGCCTTGCCAGTCTGAAAGCTTGGGAGAAGGAAGTGAGGGGAATGCAGGGGCTCATTGGGCTAACAGTGATAGGCAGCCACACTCACAATGTCTGTTCAATCAAGGAGGGTGTACTGAGGTCTCACTTCACTCCACAGACATCTTGGTACTTGGAGGCACCGTGCTCATTGTCAGTCAGTCTGTGACAGCCAGCACTGCCTCCACCAGCACTTTATTCCCCCTCCTGCCTTTTCTGGAGTGGTAGGAAATGAAGATGGTAGGAAACCAGAGTTAATGAAAGGTGGGGGTGTCAGACAAGAGAGTTATCCTCCTAAATGCAGAATAAAGGTAAACACACAAATTAAAGCCCAGGTACTGTGATGGCATAGAACATTGATGGTGCCAAGAGAGGTAAGTAGGAGAAACAGAAAAAAGATGTATACTACAGAGTCTTGCAAACTATATATGTGAAAGTGGAGAACAAGTGGCAGGCTAAAGGACTGACTAGAAATGAGTTAAGAGAGACCCAAAAAGGCAGATAAAGGGGTGGTCAGAAAGGAAAGTGTGGAAAAGGAAGAAACGCAATGGAATGGATGGGTATCATTTATCCTGAATCCTGTCATGAGATTCTGTGCCCAAAAAAATAGAGGTGATAGGGTATTTGAACCTTCAAAAGAGATTAGTCACACGATTTACTTTAAAATAAAATGAGGTTTGTGAGTGTAACACAACAAGCTGTTCTTAAAAATTCTGCTCTGTATTCATAGCAGCACACAGTAACATCAGCATGAGCTGTATGACTTAGAGCCCTACAAATCAAAGTTAGCATGGGCCCCAAACACTTCATTAAAATCTTACACATATGCTATGCAATATCATTGTGTAGCAACGGGTTGGGTATTTTTTCTCAAAAGCATATATGTTTGTTCCCTACATACTGTAGATAACTATATAGACGAAATTGCCACAAATTACTCATTCTAAGATTTTGATGATTTGCCAATAATTTTACAGTCTTCATACCATGGAAAGACTGTTCTGAACACATGCATGCTGCATTCCTGTCCTGAATTTCACCACAGATTTGCTTTCAAAGTTGCATCTATGCCATTCCTTGAGACTTACACCAGAAAGAAGTTGTGATGCATTTCTTGAAGAAATCTTGATATAAAAGGGGTTTTTTTTTGCAGGAAACAAAGGGGCCACAAGTAAGAAAACAGGCCCATAACTTCCACAAGTGAAATTCTCCCAAGAGAAGTGGCAAATGGAGTCAGCTCAGCTCCCAGTTAGCAGAAAGTTTCATTAGAGCCGAAAAATAGTATTTGATAGGACACTTCTGTAGAGCCTCCTAACCTGTTAACAGGAATAGGAAGATCTTTAAGGTGACTCTAAGGAGTTTTCATCAGTATATTGCACACAGCCAGGTAACAATACTGAACTTGCACAGCTTTGCCTCTTGTAGATGAATGCCAAGCCAAGTGATTATTTGAGGCTTTCCATAGTATGATATCTTCCTTTCATTTTACACAGGTATCTATAATTGAACATTATAGTAAGTGGTGAAGAATATGGGGGTTTTAATGTCCTAAAGACTGCAGAGGACCCTCAGTCTGAAGCCTCCTGCTCAAAATTTCAAAGGACAAGGGAATACCATGACAATTATACTCTTCTGAAATAGAAGATTTATTGTGTAGAGCCAGGACAGATGCTCACCTAGCTGTAACTTAGCTGCTAAAACAAAAGCTGTGTTTACCTTCTGCTGCTCAGTAGATTTGAAATCTGACAGACCTGTTTGCTGCAACTCCAGAGGAGCCATGAGCATGCTTTAGGTTTAATGGCACACCTCTTGATGAGCCCTAAAATACTGCTCTGGGAGGTGAAGAGGAGGTCAAAATACCCTTCCCTCATTCAGAAACCATCCCTAGACCATGAAATACACTTTGGTTGGAAAAAGATGCATCACAAGGGTGTCAAAAAAGTACAAGGGTCAATAAAGAGCCATGAACAAAATCTGTCAGATTTAACAGAACATTAATTCAAGCTGCTCGGCTTTAAAACCAAGCTTTCCTTTAACTGATTTTTGAGAATGTTAACTGAAGCCCAGCTGATGAATCTTGGCAACTGTCACATTAGTTTTTGTTAATGTAAATAGTAAGAGGATGTTCAGTAAAAGACAACCTTTAAATTAGCCCTATTGAGAACAAGTTGCTTTTCTAGTATATAGCACATGGATTTCCATTAGCATCGTTGAGATAACTTCATGCATATCCTGGGGCAAGTTTTGGCCCCAGATGTTCTATAATTAAGTGCTAGTGGCTCCACAGTAAACTCGAGATTTGGATAACTTACTTAAAGCTGCTAGCATTTAAATGGCCATGACTACTGGGGCCTTGATATTAATGCCCCATTTATCCCTCTGCTCTAGGAGTCAGGTTTGCCTGCTTTAATATCTGTTGCATCATTAGCAGGTGCACCTACACTGGCAGTATGCAGATGGTCAGGTACACAGGGGAAGGTCTGCAGATCTCTGCTGGAGGGACTGTTCCAGCCAAACCACAGTTTGTATTGGGTGAAGCCATGTTCATTGCTTCTACCTGAAAAATCATCTTTATGTATCATATCCAGCCAAGCCAAATAATGGCTAACATTTTTTTATAATGCCCTAGACTCCCATTTGGGTCCACCAGCATCTCTTATTTTAACAGAGCTGAGTCAGACATAAAATAGAGATTAGGTTTCTAATACCTAATACATTCTGAGCCAGGAAAAAAATGTTTGCGCCTTTTGGATGTCAAGATACTTGTATTTTGAAATTAGGATCTACTTGCATTTGACTGTCTTTTATTGTTCTGGTCTCAGAAATCTGAGACTTGTCAGAGATGTAGATGCTTTCTGAATATAGAAGCATGGTGTTGTTTGCATTAGTATTTGGGAGGTATTGTAACAAGATCTTTCTTATTGTGGATCCTACTATGATTACCTCTGGGGGGAATGGTTTACAAACTTCAACTCATGTACAGAGCACGTGATTCCATAGAATTTAAGTACATGATTCCATAGAATTTAGTATTTTAGTGCTCTCTGGATGACACTGACTTCTAGGTCATTCTCAGGCATAATCTCAGATACTTTTTGACCTTTGAGGGGCTTTATGGGGTTTGGTTGCTTTCTTAACAGCTGAATTAGCCTGATTAGCTCTGCCACTGATTTTCTTCCATGCCTTGTCTCACTAGTTAGTGGTGCACCCTTCCTTGGGAAATCTCAATACTGTTTTACTGGGGGGAAGAGCTCTATCTGTTTTCCCAGGCTTGGGTAGAAGGCTATGTAAACTGAGAAGAGGAGGGCCAAGATTGTTTCTATGAGCAGAGAGGCCTTTTTTAAATGTGTTATGAGGCAAAGTCAGACTGTTCTTTGTATATGATTTTAGGCAACACTTGTATATACACATGAAACTTCTAGGTAGGCTTATTTTATAAATCTTATTAAATTTTAATGATCCCTTTACACTTAAAGATTGTCATAAGTATTGTCAAAGTGATACAAATCACACTACTTTTAGGCAGGTAGAGTTGCTAGTGACTGCAATGTTATGCTTGGTGTTTAGAAAAGCTCTCAGCTGTCAGTCTTATCAGCAGTACACATAGGGGTAGGAGTGCTGGTTTGGACAGGCTGAAGGTAATTTAAACATCCCCTCAATAAGGACTCACAGGATTAACTCTAAAATTAGCTTGCACTTGGGGGAGTGAGCAACATTGCATTTCCTCCTTATATTTAAGTGTTTTTCTGGCCAGAATGGGCATCAGAAGTCTCTGTCAGCTGCTTGGAAGGTCCTCTGTGACATACATGGGGCTTTAGGATGCTGGTCCTGTGGAAGCTGGGGTAAGCCATGAATTACTATGTGAATCTTGTAAGCGTAGAGGTCAGGTTATCTGTGCGCATCAGCTGGAAAATAAACACTTAGCCTGCAGCTGCCTTGGTCACAAGAGTCCTCGGCACTAGGCAGACACACGGTGGGCTTGTCTTCTGTCAGGCACAGCAGTAATTCCTTCTGTTCTTTAAAAGAACCTATATTTTGGCTCTGCAGAGTTAGCAGGGACCTGCAGAAAGCTAATAAAGACCACAGGTTGTGGTTTGTCAAAAATGTGCTTCAGAGACAAAACCAGTTGAACAAGTTTCCCTCTTTGGCTGCTCAGATTTGCCAACATACTGCGCAACTCTCCCACTTAGCACAGATGTTTGTGGAGTTTGTCGAGACCACCAGTCTTTCTTTAAATAAAGAGTTTTTGCAGGGATCAGGGAGTAATTTATTGCAATGGCCTGGGAAATAATAATACCTTATGTGATATTGCTTCTGAAATCACTATCTCATTGTACCTCCAGCCTTGGGGTATGATTTGCAATGTAATCAGTACTGCATTTATGTTTATCATTTTGTGGAGGAAGCACCATTGCTGGTACAACAAGCTGAACTTCACAGATGTATCTTAATGCTGAATTTGGAGTTGGGCCTCTGAAGGTAGAGAAAGGGGAAAGTTTTCTGGGTGTCTTGACCAGTGAGGAAGGTTAGCAGAAGTATAACTTAGAAGCCAATATGATCTTTGATAGTGTCACCTGAAACTTTGTGAGATGTTCTCCCTTCACACCGTGGAAGAAACCAACACTCAGCAATGCTGTATTCATAAGACCTCAGGCTGAGTGAAGTGTCAAGAAGATGCTGCAGTGTCAGGAAGGTGCTGCCTTGTCAGGACTACATGGCAGCTTAAAATTGGAAGTAGCCCCTCTTATGTAAGGCCAGAGGGGAGTTAAATCACTTAGTGTCTCTAGTTCAAAGAAGGTTGTCTTTTTTCCCCTTGCTTAGAAAAAACATAAAACCAGATGCCACTGAAATGAAGATACCACTAACCAAATTTTCTCTTTGGTAATACAAGTGCTGTAAATACAGGCTTTGTTCTTCTTGCTGAAAACTGTCAGAAGTTTATTTCTCTATCTCTACCTTCCCCTTGCTTATCAGTGATAAGGTCTTTACTTTCCAGTTAAAAAAAAATAAGTGTTATTCCCAGTGCAGGCTAAAATCAATCAGGATCTGGTTTGTTTTATGCAGTAACTTCGATGTCTCAGGTTTAGTTGGTGGTTTTCCTGTCTGGACTCCTTGCTGCTGGGGATGTTATGGATAGGAAGTGACAGCAATGTTTCATCTCAGTGTGTCCTTGCACTCCCTTCACTGCCACCCCCTGCATGTCTCTCTCATTCTTTTTGTCTATGTATAAAGCTTTTATGCAGTGTTTCAATATTCAGGTAAGGAGTGTGCTATTTTTTTTTTCTTTTACAGGCTTATGTGCATGGTTCAATCGTATGGAAGAGTGCAAGGCTCACTTGGTCGTTTACTTTCATAGGATACTTTCTAGAGAGAGACAAGCTCCCTTTTTGCACACTCAGGTTTTTTGGATTGTGACACAAGCATTTAACTTTTCCACAGACTAGCCAACTCATGATTCAGGATGTCACATGTGCTTTAAAGTCATTTCCCCAATTCCATTCTCACACCTTGTTGCTTGAACCATATATAATGCTCTCTTTTTATGCAAAGGATTATCCATGCCATGTGGCTATTCCGCTTTGGGAACTTGATGCTAAAATCCATTTCCTCAACCTGATAGATTTTACTGCTTGCTGTTTTATTTCTTTCTTCATATATAACTCTGCCTAATTCACAGGCTTATCCAATGAGCATGAATTAAGTCTCCTTCTGGTTAATCTTCTTCTAACCTACCAGTGTTTTTCATAGCTTTCCATATTTTTGTGGATGATTTTTAGACCAGAAAAATACAGTGTACCTTGGAGTCATTGTCATCAGACTGGACAAACAATCAAGACCTGCTCAGCATATCTCCCCAGGGCCAATTAAGGATATGTGCATTGCATATCTAGTGTTTTGTCTAGGTCAGTTTTAAATACACAGTCAAACTTCAGTTCCTTCCCTAAGGAGACTGCTTTTCAGGTTTATAATATTTTGCCCCTTGGAATTTCAGCTTAATTCAGCTTCAGTTCAGTTACTGGTCTTAATTTCATCCATATACCTTGACATTATTAGCTGCCCTCTCTCTTTCTTTTTTTTTTTCCTTGTCATTCACACCTTTCAATTATATGCAGCTTGTTTTCATGCTTTTGTCCTCATCTGATAGTCACTGGCATGTAACCAGGCTATTGCAGATGTAGCTCTTAATTTCTTTCCCTAATAGCTCAGTCTTTCCACCACCATAAGGTGGTTGCTTATGAGGCTCTTCTCTGAACTGTCTCCAGTCATAGTGATGAGGAGATGCTGTCCTGGTTTGAAAGACAGGTGTTTGCTAAGGAAAGCAGAAGCTTCCCTTTGGACTGAAAAACAAAATGTGATTCTTCCGATTATTATAATTTTGGAATTAAGAGAGCTCTCAGGCAAAGATATGGGGGTAGGAATAACAGTTCTTTTCTAGTATATCCAAGACAAACAAGAACAACAACAGCTATGAAATTAGCCACAAACAGAACAGTAACTCAGTCCCAGTCCCTTTCTGGCTGCAGGCACCTTTTCCCTGAGCTGCAGTTCCCGGTGCTGGGGGCGGGCAGGTCCCGCAGAGCTGCAGGAGGGCTGGGGGTGATGGCAGCACTGTCCCACGTGGGAGAGAGAGAGATGGAGAGAGCCCTCCGCTCACGGTGTGGGTCCTGATGCTCAGCAGAGTGCTGGATGGTGGTAGTTTACAGCGAGAAGAGAGCAGGACAGGGTCCGATAGTGGTTTCCTGACGCTGGGATGGGACAGAGAGGCAGGAGGCAGCGATCGTCCTTCTCGTCCGAACTCCGCGGGGGAAAATGGGCCGAGGCCCAGCCTTCCGCTTCCTCTTCTGGCTGTTCGAATCTCGCGGGGCTTCCCTCTTCTCTCTCTCTCCTCCCCCCCCTTGTCACCAGGGCCCAGTCAACAGGTATCTTAGCATGACAATGGGGAAAATTCCACAGAGGGAAAAGGGAGAGAACCAACCCCCAACAGATGCCCAGAAACAAATGTCACATTCCAGGTGCTTTCACCTCAGAGCAGACAGAGAGACTATTGCTGTGTCTTGCTGTTACATGATGTGATTACTTAGCTTTTAATGGTGGTGCTTTGTCTTCACTTTTCTCCATGTGTTCAGTCTAGCCTGGCCATTGTCTGTGGTTCTTTAAAAGATTCTCTTCAGAAACCTCCAGGCCTGTTCCATTGATCTCAATTGTTCATTTTCCATTCAGGCTCCTTCAGCTCCTTTCCTCCCTCTTTTTCCTCAAGCATAGCTGTCATGAAGCTCAGTATAATCCTCTCAGGGTTTGTGTGTTTCAGACATTCAATTAACAGTTCATCTCCACCTGCTTCTGGAGTCAATCCTGTGGGGCCAGGATTTCTGAGGCTACTTGCTCCAAAGTGTAGGAAATACTGGCACTCTAGTGTACTCTTGGCACTTTAGCTAGCTAAGTCTCCAAGCCTTCTTTGAAAATTTTCAGGCCAGTAATAAATCTTTATGAGATTAGGTGTTAAAGTAACATGTACATTCAGTGTGGGCACTTCCCAGTCTTTGGGTGACTTGACCTTAAATATTTCACTTTTGATGTTTATCTATACAACTATATAGAAAGAACCAAAGAGAAATGCCATGTTGAGATACTCTGGAACTTTTTAAGATGTTTGTATTCCAGTACAGATTTTTCTTTGGCACCTCCTGTTAAAAGAATGGATGTCAGGTTAAAGGAAACAAATAATCTGAGAAGCTTCTTAAAATGCATGAAATGTAAAAGGCAAGGCTTCATCTCTCTCCAATGCTCTCCACCAGGTAAACCTACTTTGTCCACCTGTCACTTGTGTATTTTGATCCCTGTTATGCTTAAGAATGTGTTTTGGGGTTTTTTTTTGTTACCGTGTTTATCATTCTTTACATATTTCCTCTTTGCATGCATATATGCAGATATTTTAAAAAAAGCTTGCACATTTTCATATTCCCAGAGTGCTCTGGGTTCATGTTTCGCTCTGTAACCCCCTGGGTAACAGCACTATTTGTAACCTTTGTGCTCACTGCAGTGTCCTGACCTCTGTGCTAATTGTAGCTTGGTATTGAAAAGTTAGAATTTATGTCCTTGCTAGTGAAGCCTATTCAGGATAAGATAAGAAAAAGATGCATACCTCTCCACTGTCTACTAATTTTGATAGTGCAAGATAAGCAGAACACAGTGGAAGGCACCATGAGCTGCAAACAAGCTGCTATAAATATATTTGTGTTGAAATGCATATTGACTTCTCTCTGTCCTGCATGGCTATGCTGGTCCTTGTCTTAGTTTGAAAGACAGGTATTTGTTAAGAAAGGCAGAAGCCTTCTTTTGAACTGAAAAATGTGATTCCTCTTCCCTATAAATTATTATAATTTTGGAATTAAGGGAGTTTTCAGGCAAAAATATGGGTATAGGAATAACAGTTCTTTACTAATATATCTAACAAGACAAACAAACACAACAATAGCTATGAAATTAGCACCAAACAGAACAGTAACTCAGTTTCAGGTTTTTTTGGTTGTAGGCACTTTTTTCTTGAGCTGTAGTTCCCGGCACTGGGGGTGGGCAGGTCCCGCAGAGCTGCAGGAGGGCTGGGGGTGATGGCAGCACTGTTTCATGTGGGAGAGAGAGATGGAGAGAGCCCTCTGCTTATGGTGTTGGTTATAGTGCTTAGCAGAGTGTTGGATGATGGCAGGTTAAGAACGAGAAGGCAGCAGTGCAGGGTCCGACAGCAGTGAGGATGGCTCCTGGCGCTAGAATAGCAGGAATGGGATCAGAGGCGGCGATTGTTCTTTTTGTTTGAACTTTGTGGGTGAAATGTGTTGAGTCAGTGTTTTTTGGTGGGGTTTTTTTTGGTTGTTTGAATTTTGTGAGGTTTTTTTTTTTCCCTCCCCTCTCTCCTTTTTATTTTTTTGTTATGAGGGTTTAATTAACAGGTATTTTAGCATGACAATGGGGAAAATTTCACAGAGGGAAAAGGGCAAGAACTAACTCCTAACATTATCCACCCCGAATTTTCCCATACCATCATACTACATCAAATTAAAATCTTTAAATTATAGACATACATGTAGTTACAGATACAGGCACAGTATCATAGGTAGTTTACCCTAAAACAAGGTCTCCTTGGGGTATGCATCAGGTCTCTCCATCCCTTTGCATCACCCACCAGGTACAACCTGGTTTTTGAGTGTAAACCACCCCACGAATTGGATTGTTTTTGCTGGAGGCAGAGTTTACCCAAACAGGTTTCCCTAGCATACCTCTCATGTGCACCACTGGAACCTTATCTCAATCTGGTGTTCTCAAGGGCTCAGACTGGGCAGGGCCTGCTCAATTAGTGGAACCTTGGGTGTTCACTAACCATGTGGCCTTTGGTAGATTAATCTCCCAGTTCTTGAAAGTCCCCCTACTTAGTGCCTTTAAGGTGGTTTTAAGCAGCCCATTGTACTGTTCAACTTTCCCAGCTGCTGGTGCATGATAAGGAATGTAGTACACTTATTCAATGCTGTGTTTTCTGGTCCAGGTGTTTATGAGGCTATTTTAGAAATTAGTTTCGTTGTCTGATTTAATTTTTTCAGTGGTACTATGCTTTTAAAGGACTTGCTTTTCCAGGCCCAGGATGGTGTTGTGAGCAGTGGCGTGAGACACAGGGTAGGTCTCCAACCATCCAGTGGTGGCTTCCACCATGGTCAGCATGCAGCGCTTGCCTTGGCGTGTCTGAGGCAGTGTGATGTAGTCAATCTGCCAGGCCTCCCCATACTTATATTTGGACCACCACCCCCCATACTAGAGGGGCTTCACTTACTTGGCTTGCTTGATGGAAGCACACGTCTCACAGTCATGGATAACCTGGGAAATACTGTCCATGGTGAGATCCACCCCTCGGTCTCGTGCCCACTTATAGGTAGCGTCTCTGCCCTGGTGACTTGAGGCATCATGGGCCCATCAAGCCAGGAACAATTCTGTCTTGTGTTGCCAATCTAAGTCTGTTTGTGACACATCTATTCTTGTAGCTTGATCTGCCTGCTTGTTGTGCTCCTCATTAGCCCGACTCCTGGGGACGTGGGCATTTACATGATGGACTTTTACAGGTAACTTCTCTACCCAAGTGGCAATGTTTTTCCACTCATCAGCAGCCCAGATTGGCTTTCCCCCACGTTGCCAGTTAGCTTTTTTCCATATTTCCAGCCAACCCCACAGAGCATTGGCTACCATCCATGAATCAGTGTAAAGGTAGAGCTTTGGCCACTTCTCTTTTTCAGCAATTTTTAGGGCCAGCTGAACAGCTTTGAGTTCAGCAAGTTGACTTGATCCACCTTCTCCTTCGGTAGCTTGTGCAACCTGTCGTGTGGGGCTCCATATGGCTGCTTTCCAGTTCCGGTTCATCCCCACGATGCAACAGGAACCGTCAGTGAAAAGAGCGTAGCGAGTTTCATCTGCTGGCAGTTGGTTGTATGGTAGGGCTTCATCAACGCGGGTCACTTGTTCTTGTTTCTTTTCATCAGCAAGACCAAAGTTTTTACCTTTTGGTCAGCTTGTAATTATTTCCAAAATTCTAGGGTGATTTGGGTTTTTGATACGGGTGCTCTGTGTGATGAGGGCGATCCACTTGTTTCATGTGGCACTGGTGGTGTGGTGGGTAGAGGGGATCTTTCCTTTAAACATTTACTTTAGCACTGGTAGTTGGGGTGCCAGGAGGAGTTGTGTTTTCGTGCCAATCACTTTTGAAGCAGTTTGAACTTTTTTATAGGCAGTTAAGATTTTCTTTTCTGTTGGAGTGTAGTTGGCTTCAGACCCTTTGTAACTTCGGCTTCAGAATTCTAGAGGTTGGCCTTGGGTTTTACCAGGTATTTTCTGTTAAAGGCTCCAGGACAAATCCTGGTTTCTGGTTGCAGAGTAAAGTACATTTTTCACCTCTGGTCCCATCCTGACTGGGCCAAGGGTTACCACATGAGTGATTTTTTGCTTGATTTGGGTAAAGGCTTGCTGCTGTTCAGGGCCCCAGTGGAAATTGTGGGTTTTTTTCAGGTGACCCAGTACAGAGGGCTCACAATTTGGCTGTACTTAGGAATGTGCATTCTCCAAAAGCCTGTGGCACCTAGGAAAGCTTGTGTATTCTTCTTGTTGGTTGGTGGAGACATTGCAGTGATTTTATTGATGACTTCAATGGGGATTTGGTGCCATCCGTCTTGTCACTTTATTCCCAGGAACTGGATTTTTCGGGCAGGACCTTTGACTTTGCTCCTCTTGATGGCGAAACCAGCTTTCAATAGAATTTGGATGATCTTCTCTCTCAACTACTTTCATGGCTGTGTTTTCCCACACAATGATATCAACGTACTGTAGATGTTCTGGAGCTTCACCCTTTTCCAGTGCAGTCTGGATTAGTTCATGGCAGATGGTGAGGCTGTGTTTTTACCCCAGGGACAGTTGGTTTCAGGTGTATTGCACGCCCTTTTAGGTGAAAGCAAACGGATGTTTGCACTTTGTTGTTAGAGGAATAGAGAAAAATGCATTGGCAATGTCAATGGTGGCATACCACTTTGTTGCCTTGGACTCCAGCTCGTACTGGAGTTCCAGCATGTCCGGCACGGCAGCGCTCAGCAGTGAAGTCACTTCATTCAATGCATGATAGTCCACAGTCAATCTCCATTTTCCATTAGACTTGGGCCTAGGACAGATGGGGCTGTTGAAGGGTGAGTGGGTTTTGCTGACCACACCTTGGCTTTTTAGCTCATGGATCATCTTGTGGCTGGGGATCACAGCATTTTGATTTGTCTTGTACTGCTGGCGGTGCACTGTTGAGGTGGCAGTTGGCACTTTCTGCTCCTTCACTTTTAGGAGTTTCACTGCAGATGGGCTCTCTGACAATCGAAGCAAGGTGTTCAACTGCTTAGTGGTCTTTGCCTTTACAGTAGCTATTCCAAAAGCCCACCTGAGTCCTTTTGGGTCTTTGTAATAGCCATTCCTGAGGAAGTCTATGCCTAGAATACACGGTGCCTCTGGGCCAGTCACAATTGGATGTTTCTGCCACTCCTTTCCAGTCAGGCTCACCTCAGCCTCCAGCAAAGTCAGTTCCTGTGGTCTTTCTGTTACTTCAGCAATGGAAACAGGTTCTGCTCCCATGTGTTCCAGTGGTATTAGGGTACACAGTGAACCAGTATCAACTAATGCTTTATGTTTTTATGGCTTTGATGTGCCAGGCCATCAGATCTACACCATCCAAAAGATTCGGTTTTCCCATGCCTCTCCCTGGATAGAGGCAGGGCCCCTCTAACGCTGGTTATTATTTCCTTTCTGGGCATACATATTGGAGGTTCTTTTAAGGGGATCTGATAAATCATCCTTCCTTCTGTAATACCCTGCACCTTGGTTATAGGAAGTTGAGGCTACCTTCACTTTAGTGTAATTCTCTCGGTTAATGTTTCCCTCCCTGAGTTGATGCACCCATGCTGCCAGGGCAGAAGTGGGTTTCCCATCCCACCTTTTCATGTCTTCCCCATGGTCACACAGAAAGAACCACAGGTCAGCTTGTGGGGTGTACCCTCTCTCCCTAGCTGGGGGACGTTGGGCTCTAACTCTAGGATCTGTGACTTTCACTGGTGCTGCATTGACCTTCTTCATCTCCTTCTCCACCCCTCTTATCTCTTCTTTGAGTTCCCTAATCACAGCAGAGACTTGAGCCTGCATTGGGCCATTGATCATACTCTTAAAATTTCTGAGCTAATTGGTAGCAGAACCCACTGTTTTTTGGTTGTTGTCAGCATTAACGGCTGCAATGAATGTGGTGTATTGAGATGGCCCCAGGTGTGCCAGATTCCACAACATCTGCCCTGTGCACCAGACCTTGTCAGGGTCATTGTCATGTTGTCCACCCCTCCCAAAGAGTATCTCCAGTACTGCCACTTCTCTTAGTTGTTGGATTCCTTTCTTAAGGGTTTTCCAGCGCATTCTATGGTGGTGCTCCTGCATTCTCTCTCTACGGACAAACCTCTATCTTACACTCATTGAAAGCCGCTCCTAGAGGACTACTTGATCTGTGCCTGAGTCCTGGGTCAGGGGTCCCAAATTCCTTGCCTCAGTACCATTTAGCTGCACACCTGTACCCATAAGGTTCCAGACCCACAGTAACCAAGTTGTAAAAGCCTCACGGCCCCGTCATACAATGTCTTTATGCAGAATACAGAGACTCTCGTACAACAGGGACTCGGTGATGATCTAAACCTCTGGCTCCCCTGCTGGTTATGAGGGCCCTGCTTTCTGATCCTTATTATCTAGGTGCTTTGTTTTCACCCTAGACTTTCTAGTTTCCACAGGGGCAACTGCTGCTGGCTGTGAGTGCTCTCACAGTTTAGCTGGAACCTGGACAGATGTAACATTTGTGGGTTCCACTGCTGCACCATCAGGTTCTCCCTCTTTAAGGCAGAGGGAAAGTTTCTCAAGAGCTGGGGAAAGGTACTCCTTCAGCATCTGGCCCATCTCCTTCACTAGAAACCCCACCCACTCTGGGTGGTTCCTATCTGAGGTGGGCTCTGGGGCAGGGCCAGGCTCTGGAGCAGAATCCCTATTTCTTGGGGGATGTATCAGGGTTGTCATTCAAGTCAATCTCCCCTCATCTCTGAATGTTAAATAGAACAGGTTTACAAGGTCTATTAGCAATGCCAGCCACTGTATGATATCATTACCACTTAGAAGAGATTTGAACCCTTCAAAAACTGGTGGAGTAGACCCAAAATTTTTCCTGGTGTTATATCCTCACAGTATGTACCATTATTGAAGTAACCCCAAAAACATACAGTTAGAGTGTGATAGCCCTGAATCCATGTACTCGCCTTTCAGAGGAAGTTAAAAATCCATGAATTCCTCACCTTATCAACCCACAAAATGAACTGGATAATAGTTACAGTAGCCTGAGTTATAGGACCCATGTTCAAGTAAGGGATTGCAAATGGGAGAGATAGAGCTGTGGCCACATGGGGCCCAAACCAGGGTAATCTGGACAACATGATGTCACCTAACACAAAACTGAGGTAACTCAAGAACTGTTATTCCTTTTTCCCCTTTTCTCTCAATGCCCTCGGGCTTTGTTTGCATTGAGCACCAAAATCTGTCTTAGTTTGATAGACAGGTATTTGCTAAGAAAGGCAGAAGCCTTCTTTTGAACTGAAAAATGTGATTCCTCATCCCTACAAATTATTATAATTTTGGAATTAAGGGAGCTTTCAGGCAAAGATATGGGGATAGTAATAACAGTTCTTTACTAGTATATCTAACAAGACAAACAAGAACAACAACAGCTATGAAATTAGCCACAAACAGAACAGTAACTCAGTCCCAGTCCCTTTCTGGCTGCAGGCACCTTTTCCCTGAGCTGCAGTTCCCGGTGCTGGGGGCGGGCAGGTCCCGCAGAGCTGCAGGAGGGCTGGGGGTGATGGCAGCGCTGTCCCAGGGGGAGAGAGAGATGGAGAGAGCCCTCCGCTCACGGTGTCAGTCCCGGTCCTCAGCAGAGTGCTGGATGATGGCAGGTTAAAGCGAGAAGGCAGCAGTGCAGGGTCCGACAGCAGTGAGGATGACTCCCGGCGCTGGGATGGCAGCAATCGTCCTTCTCATCCGAACTCCGCGGGTGAAATGGGCTGAGCCAGAGCCTTTCATCTCCTGTTCTGGCTGTTTGAATCTCGAGGGGTTTCCCTCTTCCCTCCCTGCTTTCCCCTGTCATTAGGGCCTAGTCAGCAGGTATCTTAGCATGACAATGGGGAAAATTTCACAGAGGGAAAAGGGAAAGGTCCTTTTGGGCTGGTAACACATCACTGCTTAGGTTTTTTGGTAGATATATTCCAAATCAGTGAATTGATTCGCTCAGTTCTGTTTCTTGAATTCTTTCTTAACTCTTACTAGAGACAGAAGTTGCAACAGTCATTGATGAACATATTTGATTCTGCCGGTCTGACTTGTGGTATGCTGGTATTTTCTGTTTGTCATTTATGTCTAAGTAAGAGTTTGGAAAAGTTGTATCAAAGTTATATCAAATTATATAATTGTTTTGTTTTTATAATTATTTTTAGTGTTCTTATTTTGTATCTCTCTTTCTTTCTTTCTAATACCTAATACTCCATCAAGCCTATTCCACCATATCTACTGTTACAAAACTCAAAATTTTTAGAAAGCCGGGCCTATTTTAATCATAAGCAAAACAGGTGCCTAAGGTTGTGGATTGGTGGAACAGAGAGACCAAATGGTTGGTCCCCAAAGTGTTAGAGTGATGTTTCAGGTTTCTTGCCTGAATTGCTGTGTCAAGGGTCTGTGTAAATAGACACCTCTCCAAGTAGCTGTAACTTCTCATCTCTTTTCCCATCAGGCCATCAGTGTGGTGTTATCTTGTAGGGAATGGGCACATGTACACAACATTGCAAGGCTGCAGCCAGCCAGGGCTCTCTCTCACCATTTACACGATTATGTTTGCAGGAGCAACATCTGTGCCCATTTGCCTGGGGAGCTTTGTTTCCTTTGGAAATAAAATGGAAAAAAGGACCTTATTTGTTCTCTTCCTGTGATTTGAGGCGGTGGTTGAGTTGTGGAATTTCTTTTTCAAATGTTCCCCAAATCTTCACGTTCCTGTTTTTCTTTCCTGCCATTTAATAGTTTCTGTATAAAAAACTTAAAGTGTTTGCTCAACACCCATGAATTAAGATGCATGGGAAGTTGATCTATTATTATCTTGATCGGTCTTACAGAGAAGCTGAAGCACAGAGCACTGTAATATCTTTCTCAAGGCCAGGCATAGATTCCCCAGAAGATACATAAGTAGGACCCAGATTTTCTGATTCCTAATGCTGTTCTTTAAAATATATGTAATTCCCATTTGACTTGTGAGGATGTTCTTTGATGGTAGTGGCAGCCATGTTCATATTTATAAAATTTTTCTTTTACTTTTTGATTACTATTATTATTATTATTATTATTATTATTATTATTATTATTGCCACCTCTAAATAATTTATATTTTCATTTTGGAAGTTATGAGTCTTCCATCAAATTGGTGGAACCATCACTTACTAAACTTCTTCATAGCATTAAAATTGATGCGAATGAGTTGAGTCTGCTTGAGTCTTCTTTTTTAACTTTATTTTTTTCTCTTTTAATAAAGGAAAATCACACTTATATGTTCCACATTTACACCTATATGTTCTTTTACTTGGTATGATTGATGGCTCTGTTCCTTACTACTCCTTTTCTATTATCATGTGTATCCATTTGCAATGAAATACCCATCTATCTTCACTGTTGTATTTTCACACTGCAGTCAAAAACCTCATTGCCTCTCAGCCACCAATTGCAAACCCTTTTCTTTTCCATCCTTTCTTGGAGATTTGTGTGGCAGCTTAGCCCTGCTGCAGACTAAAACCTTTGCCTCTTTTTTCCTTACTCATGTCATGAAGTCATAGCTGTCTGTGATATCACAGTGTTCTGCCCTGTGAAGTCTTGTGATATCTGAAGGAGGGGATTATAGCTAGGTTAACAAAGCAGTGGCAGGACTGGAATGGTAAAGGTGTTTATCATACCATAAAGCATCTTGGTAATTTGAAATTTATCACAGACATTTCCTGTTTTTTGAAGAAGAGCTGAAATTTTATCTGCTTTTCTCTCATACTTCATCAAGGAAGTTCAAATTTATAAAGCAAGAGGAATTGAAGCTGCACTTTGTTTTTCTCACTGTAAGAGGGAAGGGAAGGGAAAAATGTGTAGGCAGGCTAGGTCTATAACATTGATTTGTAACCAACAAAGGAAATGTCTACTTATGAGACTCAAATCAATGTAACCAGACTGTGAAAGTGCAAACAGAGATGTGAGAAAATTATTTGATCGTTAGTCTTCCTTTAGAAAAGACAGAGGGCCAAATTCTGCTCTTATTTGTGAGGATGTAACTTCCATGAAAACAAGAGGAGGCTTGCCAAAGTAATTATGAACAAAATTTTACATGGTATCCTTCTGATGGATGGAGGTGTAAGGCATTAGAGTCAGGAAGGGGGCTAGGCAGGAAGCAAAGAATGCTGTAGTAAAGAGGATATGAAGCAGGTTTTGCTGTTTGTGAACTGTAGATACAGAAAACATGCTGATGTTCTCTCCCATGCAGAGGTGACCTGTATGAACTGTGCACCTCCTAAATTCAGCTGAAATCTTAAAACAGTTTCCATTAACCTGAGAATTTGTTGCCATAGGCTGAGATATTTTCTTGGAGACTTGCCTCTTGAGAATTATCTAATCTTGCAGATTCTAGACTATAGGGTTCATTACCTAGGAAAACCCTGTATTAACAATAAAACCACTGTATTTTGAAGATAGGAAGAAAATTTGGTGGTCTAAATCCTTTTGGCCCATGGAAAGCAATAGATACTGATTTAGAAGTGAACCCTTTTATTCTTCCATGGCTTCCCAGGTAGGGGATTTTGTCTCCCCTGGCGCTGTTTGCACCCCCAGATTTATCCCCAGATTTAGAATTATAGATTTGTTTGTTTCCATGCAAAATCAGTTTCTGAAGCTGTAGGTTGACTGCATAGTGGGTCTCAGTCATAAAACCATATCAAAACCACTGTAGCTGTATAACAGAAAATGTTGATCTAGGATAAATTAACACACTGATTTGAATGTTTTCAGTACAAATGGATTATTTTTATGTGCCAGGCTGGACGTCCAATCAGGTATCACCTGTCTGTGCCACTATGACTTCAGGCTAGATTAGGTATCATCTGCTCTCTTGCAGCAACACAAACTCCTGCTAATTTAACAGTAATGGGATCATGTGCCTGTGCCCAAACCAGGTCAGTTCTACACTGACAACTGAGCTGAGTCTGTTCATTACTGAGGAAACTCATCTCAACTTTACCTTCACAAGTACCCCCAAGTGGAGGCAAACTACCTCCTTTAGCTGCACTCCCTGCTTCAGTCAAGGCTACAGCCCGTCTTCAGCAGTTCCCTGCATTTGCACAGGTACCAGGATTTCCCCATATGTCTCCATCTAAATCCATTAGTGCAGTCACTGGAAAGGCCAACACATACATACATGCACAGTTTTAAAGGTTTGAGACTCGTTAGGAGAGGTAGATATTTTTATTCTGGTTAAACTGCTCTTAATTCCTGGGGATATTGTTTTATTTATGCCACAATATAAGATTAAATCAGGCCGTGGCTTCCCAAGAGACAAAGCGAGTCTAAACAAATTATCTTTTTGAATGCTTTTGGGATAAGAATAATTTTGAATCTAAAATTCATTACAGGGACATTAAATAACAACAAAAAGCTTACATTCATTACAAGTTAAACTCCCCTTTACAGAAAGAGGTGCAACAAGTCCCATCATTTTACTTTGTATGTCAAAAAATGTCTGCTTATTGATTTTTCTGAACTACTCTTGGCCTTTTGAGATGGTGACAAAACTCTCCCTGGCTCTTGCCCCCAACTCTCACATGTAGTAGATATTTCCCCTTGAGTGTTCTTTGTGTTGTGGAATCTTGAAATAAGTGTCTTTCTTCAGACATTGCTCTTATATAATACATGTTGTCATCTGGAGTGGGGCACAGTTGTGCATATTTCGCTGGTTTGCTCTGTAATGCATCATTACAAGTGACCGAGAACATGCTACAGGAAGTTGTTTGTGTGCTTTTTCATTGCTTATGCAACTCCCAAGCAGAAAATGTTCTTAAGAGCAGATGGTACAGAAAAGTCAATTGCAAGTTCCATTTTCCAGATGCATAGATGTTTCAAGTCTTCTTGAAGCCAGTTCAGATGGCTTTGGAAACATGAGTATAACTTTTGTTTAACCCTTTACTGGGTAACCAGTTAAATTGTTTCCTACAGGAGTTTCAGTCCTAATAAAAATAGCTTGACTGCACAAGGTCTGTTGTGTTCTCAGATACATAGCTGGAATGTGGGACATAGTGTTAAAATCAGCAATTAAAATATTAATACTGCTCTTCTAGCAAGAATGCTGCAAGTTCAACAGCTGATGCATGTTCTATGGTTTTCATTCATTTCTCTCTTTCAACTTTCCAAAGAATACACTGTAACACAGAGGGGCCAATATCTGAATTTCTTACTGCTTGGCAAAGGGATTACTAGATAGTGAAGGCAAATTAATTTGACTTCCTACAGAGAAGGTAAGAACTTCTTACCCTAGGGAAATAACACAGTCAGCTCATGACTGCGTGGTACTGATAAACTGCAGTTTACAACTCAGTAGGTTTCTTGTTTGATTTAGTTTTTTGGGGTTTTTTTCACTTGCTTGGGTCTTTGGACTTTTCATTGTAGTCTTATTGCTGCTGAACTGTGGGCTTTTATTTGATAACAATAAAATAAAATAAAATAAAATAAAAGTATCACTGGAATTTTTTCCCTGCTGCACCCACAGAAATCTGTGGGAGATCATATGAGTATTGTAGACTAACTGAGTGGGAGGGCATCCAAGAAAGTCGGTCTGTAACTGTTGGCCAGATCAATCAGTCTGAGAGTTCAAACATAGTCTAGGTTTAGTCCAGGTCTGACTTTACTATAAGGTGATTTGTAGATCCAGGGATTCATAAGAAGTAAGATACTTGGTCCCATAATAACAATACCAAATTGTTGGTTGATGTCCATAGATCCCAAGAAAACAGAAAGTTGGATTTCTCCAAAGATACTGCCTGGCATGCAGTATGGCATGTCTTGGTCAGAGGTAGGCACAGAAACAGAGTCTGAACATCTGATCCACTAAGTTTTGATGTTTTCAAGTACTCTCAACAAACTTCCAAGAAAGATTACCTGAGCTAAGAAAGATAATAGATTTAGAAATAAAAGCTGAAATAGAATGTTTTTATTATGTCACCACCTAAGTTTTTAGCTATTTCTTCACATATGTGTTCTATTCACACAGTGGGAAAACATAAACCTTAACTGAACTCTCAAAGCTGAACAAATTCAGAAGTGAAACAGACTTTCCAAATCCCCAGCTACAAGACATCTTTTAAAATGAGAGAATACAGTGGTTTGAGATGACTGAAATCTGGCTCTTATGTTGGTAATAGCATATAGTTCAAGTTTAGATGCCCAAAAATGGTGATTGATGATAAGAGAGATCAGAAGGAACTGGTTTCTTTGGCAAACCTTGAGAAATAGTCTAGAACCACTCCACTTGCAAACAGGCTCCTGAGGCAAGTGTTCCTGATATCAATCACATCAGAGTTCAGGAAGTGTCTGGACAGTGCTCAGTTGTATGATTTAGTTGTAGGTAGTCATGCAAGGATGACCTCCTACTGAATGAAAGTTCAGAATTTCGTGACATCAGAGTAATCTTCAGAAACTCCTTCCTTCTGTAGACCACGCATGGATTACAAAAAGAACAATATTTTCAATTTATGGAGAAGTTTCATCAGGAGACCTCATCATTGATTTGCAGCATTATCTATTAGCCATGCAGTAAGGAAGGAGTTGCATATGGTCATTTATTTTTCCAAGGGCGAAACTGAGAGGTATAAAAACAAGGGTTTGTCAGAACTATGAGAAGTGCTTTTTTAAAATATGGGCCTACCCTAAAAGACAGAAGGAGAGTTAACACCTAGAAAAACTCGAGCTTTCAGGACAGGATCCAACCATAGCCTTCACCATTCAATGTTCTCTCAAAACCAAACAGAGCTTTTGGGGGTTTTTTTCACTCCTTCTTGCTGCTTGGGCTGAGAAGCAAATTGCACACACCAGACTGGCTTCTCAAGGCAGTAAGTGAAAATGGCATTTAAAAATAATAGTTGCCATGTCCTGCAGCTCAGAATTGTCATACTGCATGTGAAAAGCTCAGTCCTTCCCAGAAACAAGGTGTCGAAAGTAATAGGAATATGTGTGTGTGCATGCATGTGGATTATGTCTCAGTCTGGGGCACAGAATCCCTATCTGGGAATGGCTTGCTGTTATTAGACATGCAGTTACCAGGGGTTATGTAAGACAGTTAGAGCTCTGTTTTTTTAACAGAGACGTGATTCATGCTACTTGTAGTAACAGTAGCCACCTGCAAAGGAGACAGAAAGCAGACACAGACAAAAGGCTGAAGAAATCAATGCTGGCTGAGCACAGCCATCCTCCTGATACCTTCTGCTTGCAAACAGACTTCAGGTTATCAGCTGTGGAGGTTGATGCTAATTCCAAATAGTTCTGGAGTTACTTAACCAGTGCATCTGTATTGGTGCTGTTTGCAGGGCTTGGTTGGGGCTGCAGGAGCTGTGAGGGGTGACAGCATTGGGCACACTTTGCCGTGTTCCCAGCAACGTCTCTGATGTTCTGCAGGAGGCTGAGGGAGCTGTGAGCAGAACTAGCACTCCTACTCTATTTTCTCAGTTACTCCTGCTGGGAAAGACTGGAACCAAAACAACTTTTGGCTCCTCTGCAGTTAACACTTCTACAGACATTTTTATAGTAATGTGGAGGGAGAGTTGAGACCTGGAGTAGCTTTGAACTTCTGCCAGCACTCTTCATTAGAGCAAATTGTGAAATCTGATTGAACTAGAATAACTCTAAGCTCCCCTACAGCTAATATCCCTGATCCATCTCCTATGGTACTTCTTGTCGGTCATGGCAGAAATCGGAATATCTGCAAGCACCCTGATAATTTTGTTCATCTGGGCCATTTTCTTATAAGATTTTCTGTCACAAAGTAGCAGGAGTAAGGTAGCTTCCAGATTGTCTACATTCAAAAACTCAAATCACCTCCTCACAGAATTTCTTTCCTGGTAAGAAAAATGTTGAGTTCAGGCACTGGTGGGGTGCTTATTTACAATGTCACTTTCCAAAAACAAAAGGTAGGGAAGTTGCTATCAGGTTGCCTCAAGTCACTGCCATTCCCCACCATGCCTCCTCTTGGAAGATTGTGGATCTCCTGTAAAATTTCATTTCAGTTTCATCTAAACCATTCTGCATAGTAACTTCTGCTGTCAAGGAAGAAGATGCTGAAGATTTGCAAATGGTCTTTTTAGCACTCAGGAGACAGCCCTCCTACGTTAGCAGAACTTATCCAACAACAGAGCCAACTGCCTTCAGTTTCATTCAAAAAAGTTTTGAAATGACCAGAGAAGAGGCCTCTAAGAGCCACAGAAGAGAGCTGAGTACTGAATTACAATAAATCCCAAGAGTATCATTTGATAACACTGAAATAAGAGTAAGAATTACTGCTATGTTATTTTCCTTGATGCATCGTGCTGCATATACTGCACAAAAATCACTTCAGCTGCTATTAATGTTAGTAATCATTCTCCATCAGCTGCACCACATATAGTTTTAAGAGAATAGTGAAAAATAACACAGAGTGCCTTAAAAATGGCATTGTAGTCATATCCTGACTCTGTGTTTTCCTGTCACAGGGTGTTTAAAACCCAGATCTGAATAATGCAACTGGCACTGACATCTCTACATTTCAGGCACACTTAAGAAAAATCCTAGTTTGATGCAGATGATATATAACTTCAAAAAGCAAATAATTATCACAAATATACATCACACCTCAGGACACACTCCTGTCAGTGGCTTGACATTTCAAATGATGAGTTTCACAAATGCACATAACCATCAGATTTGATTGAACAGTGTTTTAGAATAATTCACATGCTCATCTAGAACTTTTTTCATTGTGCTTTAGCACTGAAGCATGAAACAGGAAATCTACAGTGGTTTTCTCTTTGCTTGTGAGGAAGCAAGGGCTTTGATCAGTTCTACATACTCCAAAACTGTAGTCAGTTATTCCTTAATGGATAATGAAACTAAAGCCCAGAGTGACTCGGTTTCTCTGTGGTTCCTGTGTGATATTTTATATATAGTTTTTGACATAAATCAAACAAGCTTTCATTTGTACAGTTTGAGGCCAGAGGCACCAAACACACAGGAATAATGGTACGAGAAAACACATTTGTGGTGCTTTTTACCTATTTTTTTCACTGTGTTGGTTACAGACTCTTTAATGAATGACTGGCAAGGGAAATCTTCAGAAATAGAGACAGTTATCCAAAACAACAACAAAAAATTAAATAATTTAATTTTTTTCCTTAACTGACAGTAACACAATTATTTAGCTCAGCATTTGGGCAGTGGTGGTAAAATTGTTAAAACATAAGGAAAAGATTCCTTGTGTCAGACTTTGCCTCTCAGAATCCATGCAAATGTGATTTTTAATATAAATCTTCCTCTAGTAAAGGCAGATAAAAAGCGTGCAAGCATTTTCATCTACTTATAAACAAGTCACACAATGAAAGCTCAGGGAGAGGAAGGAATTCTATCATTAAAATGCTAAGGTTTTTTTTGGGGGGAAGGAGGGTGTTCAGTTTTTTCCATTTATCTCTTTAGTAGCCTGGCTCTTGGTGCTTGAGAAAACCAGATGTACCAGTGAAACTTTTATTTCTTAGTTTGCCTTGAAGGGGATAGTCCTGTGACGAAGGGATCAAATCTATTGAAATTTATAGCTGAAATTTATTCCACTGTCCTACATGGAATTCTACCTTTAATTAATGTAAACAGCATCTCATAGTTTCCGCAATCAACAACCCATGAAAAAACAGTATTTAATTACTTTTATCATTTACCATTTTGTATCATGTTCCATATTCATGAAAGGGTACTTCCAACTTGTGATGGAAATCATCTTTTAGCATAAGAACCGCAAGCCTGGTGGCCAGACACTGATGCATCAAGTGCTGTACCATTGTGACCAGGAAGGATGGGGGTATGGCAGAACCAGTGTCAATGGTGTAAATCTTTATTAAATTGTTATGTGCTGAGATTGCACAGTCCCTGTACCTCAGTGAAAACACACTTTCTTTTTGAAAACCTGGTTACTGAAACAGGCAGATCTATTCTTTGAGGACATTCAGTACTTTCTGGAATTCACCAGCATCTATGGGACTAAAGGGTTTCAGGGTTTATGCTGAAGTATTTGCAAGGGCAGCATTTAATGAAACCAAAGGAACATGTAGGGGAGGAGGAAGAAACTCAGCTCATTTTCTTCCTATGCTTTCATTGTTTTTGTTCTTCCTGAAAAATAATGTCCTTTCAGATTTCGTTTGACATCTCCATGATGTTGAACAGATTCGGAGAAATCACCAATATTTTGACAGGATTCCTTGGCAATGAAATGTTCATGAAGCTCATCTGTCATGAGCTAATCTGGCTCATCTAGCCAAAGCAGTAGCTTAGGCAGATATATTACTGTAACAATTTAATTTCTACAAGTTTTCTTCATCTCTGGTGATTGCAGTGATGGCAAGTCATATTTCAGTTTCAGAAACATTGGTATTAGTTGCAGCACAACTATGCCTTTTGTTTTGTGAGAATTTTGTTTAAGGTAGCAAGGTGGTGTCATGTTGTCCGAGTGCCACCTTCTTGTCAACAAGACAATATTCTGATTGCTCTGGCCATCTTGAGTGCTCATGTCTTCAAAACCTGAACCTCTTATTTGTTCTCCTCCCACAAACCTTTTGAATTTCATGCCATAATGCTGATGCCTTGTAACCTACTGCATCAGCACAAAAATGCCTAAGGCTGTTTACACCCTCAAACTGCTTCTATTAATACTAAGTATCTGTAGAAGAGTAGCAGTCAAGATGCAACAACACTCCCAGTATACAAGCACTACCCACAAATCAGTCTGTTCCCAGGAAAGGTTATGTAGGTGCAGTTCCAGTGAGCACAGATTATTTACTCCATATTCCACACCAACATCAATAAAAATAGGACTTTATCTGTTTGCCTCAGTCACACCCCACTTTAATGAAATGCTTTGAAAATTATGTGGGTACAACTGTGAAGGCTACATAGTAGGAATATATAAAATTCCATGTTTTATACCCAGCAGTGTTTTGCCAGAATAAGATAATTTTTAAATAATGATCATGTATGTAGCTACATACGTATAAATATATGGTTACTTATATGTATACATCTATGTATGTGTACAGTACTGTTTCTTTTTGTTACCACATGTGAAAAGTAATCTGACACACTGCCATGGTTCAGTCTGGCATCACAGATTTTTGTATTCTTTTAGACCATTAGCTGAATGTTACATTAGGGCTTTTGGTGACCTGCTCTGATTAGGCCTACCAACTACTGACATTTAGTTTCCTCTTCCAAGTAGCAGTTATCTTCATTTCAAATCAGGTGTCCAAAGTCCAAACAGTTGCTTAACATTGCCAAGTATGGTTTTATCCTGCTCCGCCTCCTGCAAGGAGCAGCCAAGAGAGCAGAGTGCATTCTGCTTGGGCACCTGCCACACCTGCAGGTGTGAAATTTACACTGAGCATGATGAGATCTTCATTAGTTGAAAATAGGCAGCACTCAGATCTTAAATGAGAGAAAATGTTCTGGGCTGAGGCCTTGTACCACTATGTAGGAAGGGATTCAGCATGGGAAGTAGAAAGGAAAATCAGAAGGAGAAGAGTTACCTTTTCGACCTGAGCTCTTAGGCATGGTTAGCTGTTACACTGAGACTACTGCTTGAAAATAGAAAGAGAAGTCAGAAGAATCAACAGACAAAAGTGAGACCTCGAAAATGCCTATTCCAAGTCACAAAATCAAACTTAAGAATTGCAGCTTAAGAGCAGTGAAATTCTATACTATCAGAAAAAAGGCACTGAAAGAAGGGGAAAAGAAACAGATGAAAACAAGTAATAGAGGGGCTATGAGACAAAAAGTGGGAACATAATGTAAACTTTCTGACAAACTACATTGCTATTCTGTATTTCAGTAAGTATCTCCAGGACTTCAGGGAGAGATTTTTTTCTGAAGTGCTATTGCAAACACATCCTTGTGGGAAATTGACCTTTACCAGTGTAGAGCAGTTCAGCCTCTTTAAACAGTCTTTCTGTGCATGTCTAATCAATTAACAAATTAATTTCTGATTTTTAGGCCATACTGATAGTGGACATACAGCATTCCCAGTAGAATACAGAAATTAACCATTTGCTCTTAGAAAGGAAGCTTTGACTATTGTGAAAAATCCTTGCTTATGGCCTTTTCTTAACATGTCCTGTGTTGCTAAATTTTTGTCAGCTTTTTGGCATAAGTTCTGGCCTCTGCTGGAACAGTGGCTTTTATATCTCAGTCTGTCTTGATCTCTAAGACATTGGGGTTGGATATCTACCTATGGGTAGCCAATAGGTAACCTTGTTCATACAATGTATATGACATAGTCCTAGTCAAAGACAATGTACAGAGACAGAGAATCAGTACAATGTACAGAGAATCAGTAAAATATATCTGGAATAACTCACTTCATGCAGAAAGTTGAGATTCTTGAATCCTGTTTGTTGAAGGTTAACACTGCTGTTCTTATGTCCTCCTTCCTATGGCTTTAAGAATTTAATCCAGAATGCTACTCCCAGAGAGAAAAAGTGACCAAAAATAATTGAATTTAGCTTAGACAGCCCAGTCTGAAAATATATCATGATTGTGAAAGCATCAATTAAAACTCAACCCACCTGACTCAAGAGAGCTGGATATATACATATCTACAATACGCAGATTAAGATCAGACATGCTGAATTCTGAGGCACTAGGGAGTTACTTTCCATTGCCTCATGATAGACAGCACTGTTCCAGCACAGCAAATAAGAGTAATCAGAAATAAGCTCACAAGAAGCTCATGTTTTATTTTTTTCATTACTAGGAATGAAATTATAAGAGGAAAGGCAGAAGGAAGCATTCTGACTGTATCAGGCAAAAAAGCTATTGCAGGAATAAAATAAATAGCAATTAACTAAAAACTTGAGTCTGCTTGATCAGGAATCAATAAAAATAAGTAATAGAAGATTGTGGTACCAGATCTCAAGCAAAGAGAAGGAGCTATTTTGCTGATTGTCTCTTGCTGGTCAGACATAGGAGTGCCCCTTACAAACAGGGAATACTGAATTAGTTTGATGGTGTCTCTGAGCAGACAGAAGTACATCCAGGGGGAGAGACAGAAATATCCTGCAGGGAGCTAATCTAGTAAAAGCCAGTTTCAGGACCAAGCAACAGCAGTAAGTTGATGTTTATAATATTTAAGTCATCTGTAAAGGAAATACAGTGATGTGTTGTGTAAAGAGCAGAGTCAGGCCAATGCTTCTTTCTGTGTGTTTTAGGTAATACAATATAACAGACCACATCAGATCAATGGTGCTGATTAATGAACAGCCCTGGAAAGGTAGCTAACAAGAGATGAAAGGGTCAAGACACAATTTCAGGATGGAGAAGGAGGATCATTGCCTCAGAATGTAGAGTTATGGTCCAGGAGCCTATTAATCTTCAGCATTATTATGTAAAGCACCACATTTTCTCCTGACTTTGTGCCCACTGCAATTGCACTGAAGTCAGTATAAAACTGGCCTGAAGTGTACATCTTAAATCACAATCTGTAGTACATCACTACTCTCATAAAATGGACTTTCCTTAATAAAAACACTGATACAATTAATGTTCCTCACACCCTCTAAATTACCAGATAGAACTTGGAAAGAGCAAGGTGGATTAAAAGTGAGCATGTATAAAATGCCCAAGTTACTATCATTAGTGGGAATATTTAAGTAATAAAGTCTGCATTTCTGGAATGCATTCATGCAGAAAATTTATCCTCCAAAATCTTAATTAAGCACACAGTACCTCATGGAACAGAAATATAATGCTTTCCTTTTCTGGATAGAAGAGCCCAGGTAGACAGGGGAAAAGTTACTTAACTCAGTGTCACACATCCCATTCCTCTGTTATCCTGTTTGTCTCTCTTTTTATGCAATCTTCTTATAGTCAAAGATCCTTTTCCTCTATTTTTTCCAAAGTTTAATTAAGTATTTTAGACAAATTTAGAGTATTTAATCCTCTGTTGCAGTCCCAGTACCTTAAGAAGTACCATCAGCTTTGTTAATTTTATGTACTTTAAAATTGCCTAACAACTGCTGAGGATCACAGTGCTTTATGCTCATCCCACTGGAATAAAGAAAGATATCTTCCCAGGCCATAGCAAAAACATGGAGAAAAATGAAGATATTTTAAGAATTGCCTTTCACAGAGATTTTTGAGCCCAGATTTTGTAGAAGGCTTCCAACAGCCCATCTCTAACAACTTGTCTGCCTGACCCTTGATGTGAAGCCAGATTGAGTGCTAGGCAGTGCTACGAGAGCCACTTGGATTGGGATCCCAGAGGCTGGAAGAGCAATAATGACACAAAAAGAGAGGTGACAAAATATGCAGGATTTGTACATGCAGTTCTTAGGCTTCTCTTGTGTGAAATTAGGAGTTCTGCTAAAGTAAAGACTAAAGACCCAATCCTGTGATTTATCTTCTGCTTTTCGTGCTTCTTTTTCTGCTGTTGAAAATGCATGTTATCTGAAGTACTAGGCAGTCTTTAAGGCACATGGGATTGATTTATGCCTTAAAAAGGGGAGCAATAGCCAGATAAAAGACAGTCTGATATGTGCAAAGTGGATATAAGAAGCAAGGCCGGCATTAACAGAACAGGCGGGCCGTATATGGAGGTGGGAAGGAGAGCTTGAAAGTGTTAGCAAGGACTTAAATCTACAGAATCCTTGGGCGTTACAGCAATTGAAATTCAATCCTTGGTTCTGGTCAAAAGTGTCACTATTTTATGTAATTCTTTCGAACTAACCTGATGCGTGTGGTTCCTCTCCCAAGCCATGGTGAAACTCAGAGGTTAAGGCTAAGTCGTAGATTTTTTGTGTGCGTTTGAATTTACTTAATTTGCAATTCAAAGCAGACTCCATGAGGGGACAACCTAAAAAAGCTGGAATCAAAGAAAATGTTTACTTGACCCCCTTGTAAAATGTAGCTGCCAGGTTTCATGTAGCCTGTTGAAATCAGAATTTAGTATATATCCCAGTCACTAAGAAACATCATCATTACAAAATGTGTGAATTGAACATAAAACTGAATGTATATTTTGTGAAGTACATTATTAGAGTGTCATCTAAAATTCTTCATTGTATCTGTTGGTACTCACTGGCATGTTCCTGGGCACGAACAGTGGAGTTTTTTTGTGTTGCATTTTTGGACATAAATTCCAACTTGCACAGTGACATTAGTAATTACATCTCTTACCATTTTTCAGTCATCTTCTTGATTTCTTTGATAAAACAAATATTTGCTTTATTGGTCTGCTCAGAGTAGGCAAGATCATTTTTTCATGGAAATGGCATCAGTGGCTTTGCTGTTGGCAGGACTGAATATGCTGCTGTCTCAAGAGTTCTTTTCATAAGAGAAGTGAACAGGATTTAATTCTGACCCTGGATGTCAACTTCAGACATACTCCAAACATACCCAGAGTGAGCCACCAAAGGATAATAAGAAGCTAGCAAAGTAGCAGTTCTCTTATTCTAGAGAAGGACTCAAGTCCCCCAAAAAATGTAAATATTCCCAAATACTTAGATTTGGATGGTGAAATCACCACCTAATAAATATTGGAGTTGAGGTTTTTCTGTGGATCCTTTCCATCTCAGTCCATTGGTTCCAACTGTCTCTTTAGCTCAGAAGATTTCAGAGATAAAACTGCGGCTGAGCTAAACCTTTCCCGCAAGGCTGACAATAAGTTACTTCCCTGGTGTCACTGAAGACCAGGTGGCTGATGAGGGAAAAGTGGAGTTTCTGCTTCAATATGAGCCATGCCTTTTGTGATGTAAAGACAGCAAAAGACATGAAGGAGGATTTTTTTCCTTCCTTTTCCTGCCTTTCAGTCCTGAGGAAGTGTTTGTTGCTGCTCAGAACAGGACTGGCCTTGTTCCCATGAGATGCACTTGAGTGCCAAGTTTGTACTAGCTCTCCATCAGTGCTCCATGCTCATGCCATTGGAGTGAGCGACTCCTAAGAAGGAATCCTGCTGATAGCACTTTGGTGGCTAATCCTCCCTTTCCTCCTTGCTTCACCAGATTAGGTCGCATGGGCAGACTGGGGTAACTGGGGACTGACTCTGTGGTTGTTTGCAGCCCGGGTGGAGTGGTTGAAGCCGGAATTCACCACTACCAGGCTGCAGCAGCTGTACTCACAGCACAGAATGCTAGTTAGAGTTGTAGCAAGTTTTCTTGCTCTCAGTAAATAATTATTATTTCCTTTTGATTCTTCCTGGTACAGACACAGCCTCTCTCTGTTCCCTGCCCCAATGAACATCTGCACTAGGTCCAAGGCTTGGAGTAATTTACCTGAAGAGTGATACCATTTGGAAACCACTGTAAGTATATTTTATCTCTTATAAAAGACTTCTTGTTCAGCAAAAAAAAAAAGACATCTTACAAAAACAAGAATAAACTGCAGCACCTGTGAGCCTTACTGATGGGGGTAAACTGTTTTGCTTTTGAAATTTGCAAGGAAATATGTGGGCAAAAAATATGTCATTAAAAAATGTTAAATATTTAAGTCATAGCCTCACAGCATAGTTCAGCAATGGCTGGTTTGATCTGTTTGTATCTTTTAGTTTGGCAGGTTCTCCCTCCTTATTGCTCTAGTTCATGGTATTCTAGTTGGTTCATCCATGTTTGTCTTTGTAATGTTTATCTTATTTTTTATTCTTATTACTCTTTAATGAGACACCTTTCCTCTCAGTGTTTCAGGCAATACAGATGGAATCTACTGCAACTTCTTAAAGGTTTACACTGTTCTTTCTGGGCCTTGAGATATTTATGACTTAAGGCCATCATGATTTGGTAGATTTGGCTGGATTACATACGTAATGTTGTCTGAGAGAATTCTGACTTTGCATTGTGATTTTATTGTGCTCTGAAATTACCATTTGTCTGATATTTTTACTTTCCCTCATAAATATAACTGTTACGAATTCTTTCTATCAATTCTCAGTAATTGTCAGTATTGTCACAGTGCTAGCATAGCTAAGATGCTCTGTTACTACAAGTCAGGCAGGCTCTATAGTCAGGACCCAACTCTCATGAGACTTGTGGTTTAGATGGAATAAATGGACAAATTTTGGGTCGTATAAACCCTACTTCAGGCCTGAAAAGAACACAGTAAATTTCAATCTTACTTTAACTTAATCTCTGAGTTTAATTTAATTATGTTAATCAGTCTCCTGTAAGGGATTTTGGAGTTTATTTTACTTTTCTGTGTTGATTAAATTTTCCAGGCTTTTATTGCACTAGAACATTGGGTCTCTCTTCTCAGTTCCTCCATGCCTCCCATTCTTGCTTTGCAGTGTTCCGTTGGGATTTCTCTTTCATTTTACATTTTATTGTGATGTTTTCAGGAGTTTTGTGTTTTCCATTGCGTGACACAAACTTGCAATCAGAGATTTTAAACAAACTGCCAGTCATGTAGCTACAACAGCACGAAGATCAGTGTGGCTGCAAAATCATCAGAAAAGCTGTGTGAATATTCAGCCAGTCAGCCTGTACAGGACTTTTAACTGCTGAAGCAAGACTTCTGGCAGGAAAACTGTGATGTCTCAGGTGATTTAAAATGAGCTTGTCTTGGGAAGCTTCACACTCAGCTGTGGCATTCAGTGTGCCCTGAATTTTGGGGTGAGGTCTCAGGACAGATTTCAGCAGGGTTTTGTTGTTCTTTCAGGTCTATTTTTTTATATTCAGTTATTGTACTTATCTCTCTCTCTTTACTTTGTCAGTTTCTAAATATGTATTGTCAATGTCATGTCTGGAAGAGACACAACATTGGCAGTGATAAGCACTGATATCAGGAGCTGTGTTAGTCGTACACAGGCAGAGGAAGAATGTGCAGCAGAACACTCAGAAAAAATATTGCTTAAAATCAGATGTGAGCTATTTTCACACTCTTATTTTTAAGATCTGAAAAGCTGGAGATTTGGGGGGTTTTGGGTTTGTTTTTTTTTTTTTTTTCAATTATATACAGCCTCTGTGAATTACTAAGGTTACAAATTAACTGTGCACCAATGAGTTAAGTGCAGTGTTTGGACACTACAGGCATCTCTGACCTGAGGGCACTTACGATAAGGTGATGCCATAGCTGTGAAGAGGCAAAATAATGCCTGGAACATGGGTGGGCAGACTCAGCCAGCAGCAGCACTAACAACAACATCAGCAAACCCTGTGGCATGTTCCCTCTGTGCTGTTTAATATGCAACGAACAAAGGTCTGGTTGGTGACCCAGCCCTTCCTGTATTCAGAAACCTGCCTCATTATTGTTCATTATGTAGTGTTATTCTCATGCAGTCACATTATCATAGCTTCCCCTGAGAGCCAGGATGCTGCTGTGGGCTCTGCACAGCTACACTGGTTCCTATACCTGAGCTAATTTGTTCAATGCTAACCTGATGTCTCTGCAGGACAGAGAGCTATTCCCCTTGTAAGGGAGGGTTCAAGCATTAGTTATAGGTGTAGAAGTACAACATACGCTGTCTGTTTTAGACAGGGACCTGTTTTGCTGGCCCCGCTATGAGAACATGCTAACTCATCCAGGAAAAATGTGTTCCAAACTAAAGTAATGGTTGCAAGGCAAGTACATGAAAACAAATCAATTGTGGAGAGCAAGTGGAGGGTTGAGGGAGACAAAGTTGTATGCAAGAGTGGCGGCAAGAAAGGGGAAGTGTGGCAGGGGTTTTAAAGGCATTCCAAAGCTCAGAGGTAGTAATTAGTTTCTAGATAGCTTTGAGGTTAGGACATCCAAAATATTACCCATTCTGCCTTCAGATGAAACAGAAATGAGCCAATTCTAGTTCACAGCCAGTGCCCAGATCATTGCAGCTGCTGCATCACTGTGAGTTGCCCACCATTTGAGATCTTGTTGTATGATGGTGTGGTGTTAAGGTATATAGAAAGGACCGAATGCCTCAGCGCAATGAGGATGCTGACAGAAAATAGAAATAAAATTATGGCAGTGATTGTACAGTGATTTTGCTTTACATGTGAACTGGCAAGTATTGATACACACAGTTCAATTCAGGGAAGACAGTAGAGGCAGTTAGCATACTGTTAGGTATTAGAGAGCATACAATAAAGAAAGAAGATAATATATTTTAAGTGGTGTAAATTAACATAATGAAAAATAACACAATAAATACAAGGGAATGCTGAAAGTGAATGCCAACAGGAAATACCAAAAGGAAAGTGCATGGACTTAATATAGGATAGAAAATGTAAAGTGGTAAAGTAGGTAGGATGTTTAGAAATAAACTGGATATATCTCTTGTAAATCAGCAGCAAATATAAATTCTTCAGGGACCTTCTAGACTTTGGAAGTCAGTATCTTTTCTGTTCCCAGCTTCTGGGATTCTGTGCATCAAGTTCATGCACAAAATTGCCATCTCTTTGCTGTATTGCCATTCTACCATTCCTCACAAGGAGCAAGGATGATGATGGCCCTCTGATAATGTTAAGAATGAGCTCAGTATTGGAGAGGATTTGTAAGGCATGACAGGTATGTATGGAGGAGATAACCAGAGATCAGAACAGAGCCCCTTGCTTCAAGAGCACATTCCCAAGTCTTTTGCATTCCATGGCAATTATTGCCCTTACTAACAAGTAAATAGCAAACAGCTCTTTTCCAAGATTAGTATGTAGAGAGAGCATAGTCATAAGAACTAAAGAAGCAAGGTAGACTAACCCTTACTACTGAAATAACCACATAGAACAATGAAGTCCAGAGATGGGACATAAATAGGTATAATTTGGGAAGGTTCCACAAACAATATTTATTAATTCTTTAATTCTTGCTCCTGCCCTTGTTCTTCCAGGGTTTTTGACATAGTTGTAACAATTCACAGTTTTACAAAGTTAGTGTGCCATTTTTACCTTCTGGAACATGGAGATATATTAGAGAGCTTGCTGATAGAAATGTACATAGAAGTAGTGTGCAATCAGAAAAAAAATTAGGTTGGAAGGGTCCTCTGGAGGTCTCTAGTCCAATTCCCTGCTCAGAGCAGAGCTGACTTCCAAGCTGGATTAGGTTATTCAGGGCTTTGTTCAATTAAGTTTGGAAAATCTCCAAGGATGGAGACGCCACAACCTGATTGAGTACTTAATAGCTCTCCCTGTGATGACTTATAGCAATAAGAAAGCAATGGAAGTAGACTATGTAAGAGAATATAAGAATATTTAATTAGAATATACAGGTGAAGATCATGGCAATAGGAGCCTTCTGTTTGGGTGATATGTAGAACAAAAGAATAGCAATATACTGAAATGTACTACAGTAGGATTTCTGTGGCTTTGCCTTTGCTGGCAACAGTAGTTGGACATTGCAGACTGAAGAACTTTGGGTGTCTTAACAGGTAGTTTCTGATCAGTGTCCCCAGGATTTTTCTTTTCTGAAAAGCTTTCTTTAGATCCTTAGCTGACTTTGCTGATTCCTCAGTTTCCCTGCTGTAGAAGCCTGCATTCCTTTCAGGTGGTAGTGACACGCAGCCCACGTCTGAACAGGGAGAGAAATGAACTGCTGTGGAGAGGTGTCATCTCCAGTGCCAGTCAGCACCACTGCTCTGTTCTTACCATCCTAGTGAGCAAAGTCACCGAGAAAAATGGTGACACAAGACCATCTTGATTACACAGTGTCAGTCTTATAAGAGAAGTAGAAAATATATGGGTTTGGATAGGAAGAAGCAGGGGATGCTTTGCACAGCCTCCTTGGTGTCACTACCTGTTGCTATAGTATTTTTTTAACCTGTCCCTCTAATGAGTTTTGAAGGCCCGGGAGGCACAGGCAGGATCAGCCACACAATGAAACACCAGTCAGTGCTTGGTTTAACAACAGAACTATGGCTGTGCTAGTTAACTGACAAGTCTTGTTTACTCAGGCTAAGCCCCAACTCTGCAAATAACAGCAGTCTCCTGCCCAGGATAAGCAGCTTTGTGTGTGGATAGACTTTAAGTCAGAGGCTGTATTCCAAGCATGTAACTTGGGCTAACCCTGAGCTGAAAACAGACCTTAAATACAGCAGTTCAGCTCCCAGGTACAAAGAGCTTCATTGCCCTGTGCATCCAGCGTCCAAGCCTATGTACAGCCTTTGCTCCCTGGCCAAAAAGGTGTGCCATCTGAAAGCTGTTTGGGTAGCAGTGCTGTAAAAACCCACTGGTTTATGCAGAGATTTCCTGCAGTCTCCAGTGCGTGCTGGCTGCACATGGCAATGTCCTGGTATTGGGAAATGAGATGTGTGCAGGTGTGCCAGCGTTCTTTTGGATCATGCCAAAGATCCATGCAGACTGTTACAAACAAAATATAGGCAGTCCATGTACTTCGAAATATATGTGCCCACGCACAAGCTATAGTTTACAGCAGCAATACCATCTGCCCATCCCATGGCATGGAGACTGTAGTTCTGGTAATCCAGGATGCACCAGGGCTGCAGAAGCTGCGGGGTTATCAGTTTGACACCCTCGCTAGCTGTGTTTCACCTGCAGAGCTCAGTTCCCCGGCTACACCCCGAAGCCCCGGCTAGCTGCCACCGGGTGCCTCTGGCTGCCCCTCGGCCGGTCCAGGGCATCCCTTCTGCGCCCACCACCTCCTGGGGGGGGAGGGGGAAGAGAGAGTGCTTTGCGGGAGGAAGGGTGGGGAAATGGCTTGTTTTCTATTTTTCTGGCCCGTTAAACTTATATTTTTATTCTAATTGCAGTTTTTCTTCCCCGTTCGGTTTTTCTTCGCCGGGCCGGGCCGGGCCGGGCCGGGCCGTGCGGGTGCTGCCTCCCGGCGGCGGCTGCAGGCAATGGCGACAGGTCGGGTCCTGCCCCCGGCCGGGCGTGCCGCCCTTATATAAGGCCTTTATGTAAGCGGTTGGCCCGCTCTGCCTCTCCTCGCCCCCCGCGGGATGGGCAGTCTCGGTGCTGTAGGATCCCGTTAAAAATGGAGAGGTCGGCGCAGCCCTCAAACCGCTTCCTGAGTGGCACGCAGGAGGGCAAAGGCGCGCGGGAAGAAGGGGCTCCCGCCCTGGCCCTCCATGATGAGAGTTCCGGCATGTCGAAAGGGCTCGGCGGACAGGCGGGAGGCAGGACATGCTCCTACGGACGGCAGGAGATAACGGGTTCCACCAGGGTGGCTCCAGCCTGCCTGGCTCCTGCTGCTCGCCTGCGAGAGTGGCCTCGGTTCTCCCCCCGCCATGCGGTGGCGGCAGCATCAGCCGCCGATGCTTGCCGGTGCTCCAACCGCATGCTGGGCCGGGGCAGCACTGTTCCCTCCGGGACTGCATCCCGAACTGGCGGCGCAGCTCCGTGGCTCGGAGAGCACAGAGGGAGCACCCGCACCTGTGTAGCAGAGGCGTGGCGACACTGGGACGGGTGCTCTCTGCTCTGTTAGGAGTGCTAGCTGTGTGATTCAGACCGTGCCACTACGAGCGGTGCCTCGCCTTTTCTAGCCGTGAAACTAAGGTGGTGACCGACTACCTGCCTGATGTACTACTGAGGCTTAATTCCGTGGAGGTCCTGGGTGGAAAGAGGTGTTGAGGCCTCGTGTGTGCAGTGCTCATAGACAGTTATTTCAGGTTCCAAGTCTTAATGCTTTACTTAGATGACCTCTTCATCTCAAAATTGCATCAGTACTTTTCCCTACAAAGCAAGTCTCTGCACTGATTCCTGGAAACTTGCATATTTGTTTGCTTTTCTGACAATTATATTTCTGTACAACTCTCTCTCTTCAGAATGCTACAGCCTTGGTTAATATTTGTCAAATGGCACTCTGTCTAAACTGCTGGGACAAGTTTCATTTTATGTGTCATCAGTAGGGGCAGAATAAGGAGCTCCGTGCTTGGTCTATTTGCTGTAACACAGTCTCAGGGCCATTGCATCAGAGTCAAAACAAGGAGCAGCTTGTTTCTAAACAAGAACTATGGAGGAAAGTCTTTGCCTCCTTCCCTGTAAAGGAAAAGAGAGGCAAAAGGGGGGTGGTGGTGGGGGAAGAAAGTTATCTTTAACAAATTCTAAAAATGCCTTTTCCCAAATATGCAGTCAGTCCCTTCAAAGGTCTCTTTTTATTTTCAGGAAGAAACCCAAGACAGCTGAAAACCAGAAGGCGTCTAAGGAGAATGAGATTATTCAGACGGGTGCATGCAGCACCAAGCCGGGCCTTCCCTGCCTGAACCTTGGAGCTGTTGCTTCTCTGAGCCCAGCCCTCATCCATTCTCCACATTCACCAACAAACCTGCACACACACACAGGGTCATCTGATTGTGAGTACACCAACATGCTGCTGGGGTCTTGAAAACACCTTTCTTACTGTGCACCAGGTTTTCTGGTTGGATGCTCTTCCCATAATGTCATAAGCAGGACCTATTCAGGGCTTACCATTATCCTTTTTTGGGAATTACAGCTAAAGCAGAACATTTTTGTGTTATAGTTGTGATAATGCGGTCAACCAGAGAAAGCTGAGAGTGTGTTCTTAGGTTAGGTTGCTGCTTATTACAAATTAAAAAGGGAAGTCCCCTCAAGCATGTCCCTGTCCAACTAGAACTGTTGCTCCTCTCCAGGTAGTCACATGCTTCTCATTACCCAACCACATCCCCTGACTGGGGGGTTTCAGCCTGTGCTGAAAACAAGTGGCTGGCTCTGCAGGCCAGCACTGTAAAGTTTCCATGAAGAAAGAGGAGTATTTTGTGGAGAGGATGAGTCTGTGAGAATCTGGAAAATCTTTGTAAAACTATGTGGTTGTATCAGCTTTAAGGCTGTTGTTTTGAGCACATTCACTTTTAGATTACTCAGCATGGATTAATTGTCCTTTATAAAACGTTCTTCTCCATTTTGCCAAAAAATAAAGGAGGGAATTATTAAAACTGGATTTTTGAAAGTCATATTACCTTGCCAGCTCTTAAAAAAAATTGTCATTTCACACAGATCCTTGCCTAGAAGTGTCTTGGGCAAGCATGTGCAGTGTAATGTGAATCTCATCACTCACTAATTTTAGAATATATAGTTTACCTCTTCTGCAGTGGTTTAGGATGTTGTAAAATTTATAACGGGGGGAGGGGTGTGGAAGGAGAAGGATGATGACACCAGGTCTCAACAGCTCGGAAGCCAACCAGACTTTGCAAAAAGCCTGTAAAAAATCAGGGCATGACAATAAAAAAATCATATTAAAAAGTATGTGTATCCTTTTCTTTTTTTTTTTTTTAATTTAAAAATCCAGCCTCAGGGACAAGCTTAGAAGTAGCTTGGAATTAGGGTTATAGGGATCATCACTATCAAAATCACTTGAGCTGCAATTCATTCCTGTTGGCTTCTGACTTTATTCATTATGAGCTTCTGCTAGAGATCTTGATTTTAATAGAGCTGGTAAACATTGGGGAGACTTTCCTAAATCTCACCTGGTGATTTGGGGAGAAGAAAGAGGTGTGAAGCAATTGAACAGCAAGCAGCATGCAATTCAGTATATACAAGAATTCTCTTCAAATTGGAGTTGTCAGGCTCTTTGTTAAAACTGGGGTGTAGTTTTCTCTTGTAATGTTTTTTGAAAACAATAAGCTTGAGGAAAGATGAAAAAAGTGAGCAGAACAACAAGAAAAAATAATCCTTATTTTCAAACAAAGAATCCCTTTATCCCATTCACAAAGATGAAAGAGTTCATTTGTAAATGGGATTTAAAACCTCACACTGATTTTTTTGACAGTACAAATGGAAACCCATGAAAGCAACCTTAGGCCAGCAGGGATTTCAGGGAACTTGGAGAATGAACTCCTGTTTTTGCTTTCTGAGGTGGCCAAGTTCAGAGTGAGGAATATTGGCAGAGGGCAGCAGAAGGTGGAACCTGCAGCACTTTATATTCTACCTGTTCTGTGCTCAGTGTCTTTTAGACCCCTAAGTTCTTAATGTCCCCAAGTCACCTTCCAGATGATGTCAAAGGCCTTTTCCAACCTAAACAATTGTATTACTATATAAATAGAAATAAACTCCCAGCCTAGGATGCTCCTTAGATGCTCCTTTCACACTGAAAGCATGGGGAATTTCTTTCAAAAAATGGGTTTAATAGCAATTTCAGCATTAACATTATCCTGTCTTGTGAATTGTAGAAATTTAGTTCCCAAAATATAGCTAGAGTCCTGCAAAAATTCAGAAACTGGTAAGACCTCTTGTAGTATTGATCTCTGTTAGCTGATTCCATGTACTCTGAAACCAATAGAAAATCTCACAATTATTTATGATAAGTTATGACCTTTATCAGGTTGTATTTTTTAGGGGTGGTATGCATATAATTAGTGTTTGGCATGTCCTTGCAAAACAACAAGAACCCACATGAATTAAAATGAGGCGTGATGAGTATTTACTGCATATTTACTGTAGCTTTCTACCATGTTTTTTGGTATTCTTTTTTAATATTGCCTCAATCCTTAGTGCTGGAATATGTTCATGGACACAAAAGATGGATTTTTGTGGCTCCCAACATTAAAAAACAGGTTTCCCTGCAGTTACAAATGCGTTCTCTATACCTCTCATGTGCCTTGCCTTTTGCATGTTATTTCCTCTCACTCTAGAATCTCTTTCTTTGTCCTACTCTTCCCCTCCTCTCAGAGCTATATTGACACATCCCTCTTCCTCTCAGCTTTTGGACCATGGTGATGCTTCTCTTCTTTGGGCCAGCAAGACTTTCTGTCCTTCCCTCTACCTTTAGACAGTACAACATTGCTTCTCTTCCCTTGCCCAGACCATCCTACTGCCTGTACCCCCACAGCTGGGCAAAAAACTTCATTTTGAAAGGACTGTCTTCATTCTGCTGGGCAGTTTTCTAGTGGAAGGTAAATAATAAAAAAAATACTTTAAAATTAGAGTTAGACAGGAAGTTTGGAAGGAATTTTGTCTGAAATTACCAGAAACACACAGTCAGCATGGTGGGATATATCAATTCTTGGAAAAATGCACAGATGTACAGATAGTTTCATAAGGCCTCATTCATGTATCTGGGGAAAAAAAATAGGATTGAATTTTGTGGACCAGCTATTCAAATCAGTTTGAAATCTTCACTGACCATTTTGCATGCACAGTCACTAGTGCTTGGCAGAAAACAACACCACATATTTATTATTATGAGAATTGGTCAGAAGGCAATCTACTTTAATATATCAGGGTGCTTTTGGAATGATTCAGATGAAAATTTTTTCAAAGCATAAGAAATAAAAACTCTGTGATAGATATCTGCTCCTCAGCTGTAAAAGGCAGAGGTGAAGAAAGCCTAAAGCAATAGTCTGAATACCAGTCTTACTGGCATTGTATGAAGACTTAGCAAAAAAAAGCCATAAAGCCATATGTGAGACACAACAATAATTTAGGGTTTCCTTCTGTAGAATAGTATGTTCTACATGCTGCTCTGGTGCTACTTATTCCAAATGAAATTGCATTATTTCTCAAATTTGTAGGACTGCGTTCTAGTTTTCTGGGTTTGAACACAGTATTTCCAGCACAGATTAATCCTTGAAGCTAAATCCAGAACATAGGATGCATTGTGTCCAGTCCCATCTCTTTTAGTCTTTGGAAGTGCTGACTCATGCAATGCAACTGGAGAAACAAGTTAGAGGAGGAGGTGCTTCCTGAGGTAACTGTTTTCATGGAGGGCTTGGCAGATGAAAAACACCACTTTGAATTAATTAGGAATTAAGTGATAGAGTGAGCTGATAGCACTCCAATGGAGTTATACCACTGGCTGCTCAGCTGTCACAAACGGATCTATCTGATTACCCAGAAGAAAGGTGCTCATGCAAGGACAAGCACAAGTTCTTGAAAGGTTATAAAAAAACAGTGGAAAGCAATGAGATTTGTGCTATTTCCATTTTTTCACATATTTCCTTGCTTATGGATAGAGAATGCATAAAGTGCATAATAAGGTTGTAGTTCAAAGGCTGAACAGCCTCAGGTAAAGTTTCTAAAGATTTTGGTGAAAGGAAGAAGGTCATCAGGACCTGGTTGTGTTTAAACTGGTTTGGTCTGCATAGGCCACTTATTTCAGGAGCCTTTCAGAAAGCATCTATAACTGTATATGTTTTGCAAGTGCCAAGTGATAAGATCATTTTGGCAGAAACTTTCATGAGTTCTCAAAGATACAATCAGACAAAAACTTCTTTCAGGCTCTGATGTATGCATCTTAACAGATGTGTCCAACTCAAAGGAATCCCAGGGGAGCAGTGCAACTGAATCTCTTTGTCTCTATTGATAGTTAAAGAGTTATTCTTAGACATTGGATGGCCCATCTGTGAAGGAATTTGTTCCAGACAAGACAAAAGCAACATCTTTGCAAAGAGTTTCCATGGGACTGAGAGGCAAGTTGGACAGTCACTGGAAAAACTTCTGAAGCAATATTTATGACTTTAGAGAACACAGAATTCTTGCTGACCTGAGATTCTGGTAAGGAATGAGTTGAGAAGAAAAGTAAGGCATGAATAATTTTTTAAAAATCTGTTAGACAATCATTGGCAGGTTGTTGAAATAAGGGAGGACTTTCTAAAGCTATGTTTTAGCAAGGGACTGGGGAGGTTTTTTTTGCATTAAATAGAATGTACTTTATAAATACCGTCAGTGATAGACCACATCTGAACTCTTTGCCCCTGCATGCTCAAGTACCATGGCTGACTTGAATCCAATTCTATCATTTTTCAGCTTGGATGTTCAGGATGAGAACTTTGAAGCACAGTATTTGCTTTTTTTCCTTCTAAGTGCTGAATTTTGTAGCTTCTTAGCCTTCCAGCATGACAGGGAATGACAGAGTGGGAATCTCATAGGATTCCTGAACTCCCCAGAGCATTGAGAGTGAATATGGAAACTCTGGGGTTTCATTTTCTTGTGCAGCTAGAGGGACCCACCATTCCCTTCCCATGAATCTGTCAGCTTGATTTGCCGGGACTAGTAGAGAGGCTGGGTAGATCTGAGGGTGATTTGGCCTCATCTTTACCTTTTAGGTTTACTGTCTTTCTCTTTGAGGTCCTGTGGCAGGAAAAGAATGGTTACATGGCCTGATGGTCTTCTCCCTCTCTCTGGAAATTTATGGCTGTGATTCCCTAGGAACTGCTCTGGAGCTTTCAAATAGTCTTCACTCTCAGTGAAGACAAGAGGCACCCTGATTCTACCAGCGTCCTTGTTTAGAGAGTCAGGCAGTATGTCAATAGTAATTTCAGCTGTATTTTTGCTAATACATATATGGCATGTCTTAGCTAATGCTGACTATTTTTAGGTTGTTTTTGGTGACCTAAGAAATTATGCATGTTTTGATATCTATTTTAGATGATATAATAATAATGATACAGGCCTTTTCTGTAGAAAGCTGAACTTAAAGCAAGCATATCCACAGTTCTCAAATACTGATGTCACAACACTTAATTATACTTGCGTCTTGCAGAACATTTGAAATTTTAATAACTGCTTCTCTTTTTAGTAGTTGTGATTTCTATGTCCCATGCACTTGTAATTTTGTTTGTAAAATTATCAAAAAAATCAGTCAGGAATAACTTGTGTTTTTATAGAAGCAGATATGTGTTGCTTGAATTGTATAGAGACAGAAGTAGGTACAAGTATGGGTATGCAAAACTATTAAACTGAGCTCACCCTGCGACTTGAAAAAACCATCACAATACAATGAAGAACTGGTAGTGAAAAATGTTGTACTAGTGGAAGGATTAGGTCTCTATATTCTAATCAGTGCACTAAGTGAGTTTTGTCAGGTTGGTCTCTCGGGCTTTTAGTCTCTTGAGAAATGACTAATAGCATATGGTATTTCAGTGACAAAGTCAGTGAGCATGTTTTCAGAAGCAACTGTGGAGCCTAACTTTCACTGATGCATAAATCACTTTTATTTGTAACACATAGATGCCTTTGAAAACTTGTTTAATTATCCTAAATATTGGTTCTGTTATTTGATGCCCCTGTAATACTGTCTTGGTGTTAGGTTGTGGTGTTCAGTGCATTTCTTACTGCTCTCCATTTAGAAAACTGTCAGTGATAACATGTATAGTCTCAGCTTTGGTTTAAAATGGCCCTGTGTGTTCCTAACTCTCATGATTTCAGGGGACATCTTGAAGCTATTTCTACAGTGTATCCATCCTTTCAAAATACCAAGGAAAAGGTTAAGACTTATTGCTCTTTACAGTTCCATCGCTTCCATTCTTGAGGTGACCGAGTTGGTAATGCTGTAGTGTTTCTCTTTGTAAGTCATGCTGCAGCCAGTGAGACACTCTTAACTGTCCATTAAGAAGTCTGCAGTCTGTTTCTGAGTTTCCTTTGTCATGTCTTCAGAATCAGTTCCCTCCAAGATTTTAGTTACTGTTCTTTTTGTATACAGTCTTCAGTAAATCCTTATTTTGTATATATTTCAGCTGCTTCACTCATGAAATGAGGGTCTGATGAATATGTACAAATATCTATCACTGTTCAATGTATCAAGATGTTCTAGTACTTCTTTCAAGATTTGGGATTTTGTTTATTTGAGGTTTTTTTGGTTTTTTTGAGAGGGTGGGGAGGGAGAGGTTTGTGTTTGGTTCAGTATGGGGTTTTTTTATGAGTCTCCAGAGCAGTGCTTTCCTCTTCTCCACTTGACCTGGCTTACCTTCTTCCATCATACTCCATCTTGAAAATGAACTAATAATGTCAATTCCATGGTCGTTTCTGTAACCTCCTTGCTTACGTTTACTACTTTCATAGACAGTAGCAGTGTTAACACACTGACACTACTTGACTACATAATCTATCAATCCACATAATCTTCAGCACTTTATAGATACCAGTCATTGTTCTGTTAACTTTCTCTGTCTGATATGCTTAAATAATGTTTTATTACAGTATTTGTCTTTATGCTTTTAGAGAGTTATCCTTTACATTTCCTCTTTGCCCTACCTAATCTTTGTTTTACATCTCGTCTGCTACAGTTTATGCTCAGTTCTATTAATGTCACTTGGGCATGATTTCCATGTTTGGAAGAATAAAGTTGCAGCTTTAATGAACTCTTATACCTGTTTATTTAACCATTGTAGCATTTTCTACTTCCTTGTTTTTCTTTTGTTGTCCTTGGATATGCATATGGTCTCTATTAAAGTATTATTAAGGCCACCTCCCTGCTGTTCTTACAGATTTTACTTTCTTATCTTTCCCTTTCAGACCCTTTCTGACTAACTTCCTCTTCTTATTTTCCTTTCAATAGTTGTTCTTCTCAAAGTTGCACCAAAACTGTCACTTTGTGATCTGCTTGAAGGATGTCAAACATTATCATGCCAATCATTGTTATTTCATGTCTTAACCATACATGCTACTGCTGTCATCTCCTCTGTCTTAATTGGGTGAGAAGACTAAACCAAATGTACCATTTCCCTAATATGGTCTTCAGAGGAATACTTCAGTGTTTGACAGGTGATTCTTGTTTGAAGGAAACTAAAGCAGCTGCATCTCCTTCTCCTTTTGTCCTACTGTGGGTTGTTAAAATGCTGTGCAGGTCAGTGCTTGCATCTCTCCTGGTTAGCTCCTTGTGTGCTGCTGGGAGACACCTTCCATGCATTGAGAAACATCGACTGGTGTAGTAGTGGCCTGGTTTGTTGCAGCTACACAACTCCAAAGTTATAGATGTAAAAGCATATTTGGTCACCTCCTACTCCTTTTCACCGCTGTGATCTGTTTAGCATTGGAGCTTTTTGCTCTTTTCCTCTAAGCTTCCATAGTCACTTTTTCCTCCCTTGTTTACCTGTGGTAGAGTAGCCGTGTAATCTTTGTGTTGTGATCCCCTCAGTAACTTTAGAACAAGGTATGGCCAAACCAGTATTCAATTTAGAGAAAACCAAAACAATTAATGCATTGTTCTCCACTTAACAAATGAACAAAGAGAGCTCTTTCATTTGAATCTTTTTTTGAACTGAAGCCTTAACATGGTAGTGGGAGAGAGTCTGAAACCAAGGGATTGTTTAATACCATCTACTAATGTTAACAAAGTGTGCTAGGAGGTGTTGTGGGGTAAAATCATGTTCACAAGAAATGTGGCTGTTTGATCTACTCCATGGGTGAGAGTCAGTTATAAGCCATCAGAATGTTGCTAAACTTCATTTGCATCAGGCTGTTTGCCTGGCATGGAGACCACAGCAGCATATTCTGTCTGGCGCTGTGCATTTGAATTCCTGAGGACAGCAAGTACTGTTGTTTCTAGAGGGGATGCCATTTGTGCCATCTCTTCATTTATATTTTCAGTGGCTGTTTTCATTGTCCATGGAGTCATTCACAAGGCTAAAATATCATGAGATCCAATATCTACCACTCAGGAAATAGAGTACAATGAGAATTTAAAAATCTGTTAGCACAAATACCTCCTTGAGGAATTAACTACACCTATGAAAATTATATAAATCCTAGAACCCCTACTCATCCCAGCTTTGTTGTTTTAAACACTGGAAGGATCTCTGCCGGGCTGGGATATGCAGGTATACTCTGTATCCATCTGTTACTTAGTGAAAAGCTTCTACATGAAAGCCCACAAGAGGGAAGTAGTATAAATTAAGAGTAATCTTGCAGCAGCAATTTTTGCATTCTTAACCAGTGAAAATGTAAGTGAGGCAATATTGTGCATCTATTAAAAATCTTGAAAGGCTCTTTATAACTAGATGATAGGAGTGGTAACGTGTAATTTATTGATGTTACACAGATAGAGGAAGAAACCAACAAAATAGCAATTTTTGTGTGAAAAGGGGTATGATACAGGAAATAAAAACAGAGAAAGGGACTTCCCGTAATTTCATGCCTGTGTGGGCAACCGTATCAATTTTAACAAGAATACCTTGTGCTTTGATCCTATGCTACATTTCAAAACAAGACATATTCCCTGTATTCAAAAGTAAAACTCCCAGATGCTATCTCAAGTGTTTCTGGATTAGTAGTGGGTAGTGTGCCTGAAGGCAGACCTGAGAAATAACTCCCATGCACTGCATTTGTATCACCTGTTGATGTCTGAATGTTTGTGTATGGGTGTAATTCCAGGGCCTTTGCCCCACAGAGTGGGGGGAAGCATTGGAACTGACAATGTACATTTAATGCTAGAGTTCCATCTGATGATATCAAGCCACCAGGAATGCTGTGTTCTTGCTTATTGCCTTGATATTAGTTTAAAGTGTTCTGCTATACATTCCTATTCCTATCAAAGCTAAGTAGGTGATTTTGGAAATAATTCTGTTTCCAGAGACTGCAGAGGTCTCACTGAGGACAGAAACATTTCTTTCATTGTAGACATGAGCGTGTTCTATTTCCCACTGATATTTAAATCTGAATTATAAGCAGGAGTGAATACTCATCCCATAAACTCAAAATAAAGAAACCACAATCCAAAACAGTATGAATGTGTCTCACGATATTTTTAAGTTGAAATATTCACCAAAGCACCCAGTTGTATAAATTAACAATAACCCTTTCACTAGTAGATAAAAAAGACAAATGGAAAAAATAACCAAATAAAATTTAGCATTTTCATGTGATAGTTTTCCTCTACTAAGGGCTGAGACAGAAGTACTGGATGAAATAAAAGCATCTTTTCTGAGCCCTGAGGACTGGCATTTACAATTTTTTATCCATCCCTTGTTTCTCCCATCAACCATAGTTCTGTGACCAGAGTAAAATCTCCTACACTGAACAGCTTTTCTCTGGAGTCATGGAGGAAATAAGCAGTGCTCTTCCACAGGTTCTCCCACAAAACTCAGCCATAACTGATTGCACCCTTTCCCAACAGACAGCTACAAACACTCCCTGTACAGGATTCTAGCTTGAATGGAAACCTTCTAAACAGGTTTAAAAACCTTTAAGAAACCTTAAGAGGTTTTTATCTATATTTTCTTTTTAACCAAAGCCCACAAGCTTTCATGCTTACTGTATTTAACTGCACTCAGATTGATAAGCTTTCTCTCCTTGTTTTTCTGCCTGGGAGAACACCTAACAATGCAGAGCAAACATGAAAGAGTGCATGGAATAGCAGTTGTATCTTTTGGAGACATGTTTTAATATATTTGCACCTATTAGCCTTCTAATACATCCCTGCTCCAGACACAGCTCCCACCTCCAACCCCAGGCCTTTCTCCTCCCTAAACAAGGGAAACAAGGTTTCTGAGAGAGGGTATAAATTTATACAGTCCCCCACAGCAAGACAATCAAAAGCAATCCTTATCCACCTTCCTTATGGGGGTTCATTATGAAATACACTATTAGGATTTAAACAAAAGCCTTTAAAGCAGATGTTAAGGATGAGAATAATCTTTTAATCAGGACCATAGAATAGCAAAACAAATCACCTTGTTTACCTATGTTTTCCAAAGATTTTTTCTTCCCAAGAAGCATCCCCTAATCTTTTTTAGAGTAGGGAGTGCTCACACCAGCATTGCTGGCCCATTTACCCCTTTCCCTGGTTAGTGACTCTCTTGCTGTGTGTCCACCAATGAAACATGCACTCCATGTAACAGCACCTGGCCCTGGGAAAGAAAACAAGCAACAGATGCACCTAGATTTTTAAAGAACCGAACTGCCTTAAACTTACGGCAAATTAAAACAGTTGGACCATGCTGGGGCTTGGCAGGAGCATGCATGAGCTCTCTGGGAACAAGACAGTGTGGTTGAAACAGATTTCATGTAGAACGTGAAAATGTTCCTTACTGAAGAAGGGATGAGTGCGGCGTCATTTCTCTTCCTAGGAAATGGTGCCATCATGTGGAGATGTTGTTTTCTGTGTTTCCTGTTTTAAGAGGGCAGTTGTGAAGTTTTCTCCCTTTACATTTGAAGAAGTGCATTAAAATGCTATTTGGCAAGCCTATATTTCACTAGTATAAATAGATTACAACTGACTGGGGCGTGGGAATTAACACCCTTGAAGTGATATGGCCACAGCCTGTTGAAATCCCTGTTAATGCAGCTGTGATGACAGCTCCAGCAGCTGTGATTACAGCTGTTTCTGTACTGTCATACATGTTGCTTGGAGGTGGTGTAGATACCCACAGAAGTATCCCCCATCAATGGAGTTCATTTCTATGCTATGGTGATACCATAGCATGGCTGTAGATAGTCTGCAGACAAGGTCTGAGAGAGGAACTGAGATAATCAGAGTGCATGTATATGTGTGCCACTGTTTAATGTGGTAGTATATTTGACTGGACCCCAAATATGTGCCTGGGAATAAAAAAACACTTTTGCCTATGCACTCTTCAAAGCATCTTTGGAATTTCTAAAATAGCAAGTATGCAAATTGGATTGCAAGTGGGAAAAGTAAATACCCTGGCTCAAAATGTAATACTTCTCTAACTTAAAAATAGCTGAATATGCTGTAACACTGACTTTAGTCACGACACTGCTATGAATTGGAGCCAGTTTTTACCTGGTGTTTTACAGTTGTAAGTAGGATGCTGACCCTAAAGAGGAGTGGAAGAATTAAGGCGCTAGAGTACCTTGAAAAGAAAACTAGGTTTTTTGTAAGCCTGGAGAATAAAATTTGAAGAGACTTGTGAAATTAATTCTTGATATTTCTGTAGTATTTTCTGTCCAAGGATGCAAAACAATCTGTTAGAATTCCTTGAGGCAGGCAGTCCTGCAGGATTGGGTGCATGATGCTGTCCCTGTTCTAGGTGTGGATCAAACTGAGGCACAGACATTGCTACCTGCGGGTTTTCAGAGCAAACAGAACAAGTGCTGATGGACACTTCCTGAGGTGTGTCAGGCAAAGCACAGGAAGATAACTTTCTGCCTGCCCCCCAGGCCTGGAGGCTGTAATAGAGGCTTTTGTGCTTGACACTGGGGATTTATATCCACTGGGTATAGAAGCTATTTTATGTACAGAGCACCTATGGTTTAGTCTTCAGTTTTATATAAAATGGGTATCTCATCATTTGGTAAATGCTAAAAAGGACAGGGCAATTAACTGAATAAATAATCCATAGGAAATTTGCTGAGCATTCTCTAGTCTGCAGAAAACTGAAAAAAGTTTAAGCAAACTCTTTCTTATTTGCCACATCATTGGTGTGTTTTCTCTTTGGAGAATAAGGTTGTGTTTGTGTGTGCATGCATTTTTGTCTTTCAAACAAAAGTAGTTATTAGCTACAAAATTTAGAGAACTTTGACAGAACACAGTGATTCTTTCTTCCATAGAGTGTATTACTGACACATTAATAGATGTTGTACTGATAAAAATACAGTACTTCCTGTTAAATGTAGACTGCTACATATTTTGATTCTAACAACAATCTGGTAGGGTTAGAGCAATTTGTGTAGTGTCATCTGGTGTTTGTTTTGGATAGATATTGTAGAAGGAGATACTGATTTTCAAGATGTTCAAGCAGATGATTGGGTGAAAACTCCAGCAAACCTTTGAAGCAACAGAAAGCAAGGGCTACTCCTGGTCAGATCTCCTGCTGAGGACACAAATGTTCTTCTGTGTTCCTGAAACTCCATCGAAGCTTTTCCTCTTGCAGGCCCCTGTTTAGAATAAGGCCAAATATTCAAAAGAATCAGTCTGAGCAGACATGGCTGAATTGCTCTCTGCAGCATCTTTGAGATGCACTGAGAAGTCACATATTGCCAGGTTTTCAAGATTTGAATTCTGGTCACTTCCTTGAATGGAAGAAATGTTACCCCACTGAACTGGTCCCAGAGACTTGGAAGCGGATGCAGGACTGATGCTGTAGATAGGAATTTTTGCTCTGTAAATCTAATTTTATAGTAACTAACTTGATAGCAACAGAAAATAAAGCTTTATCAGTTGGGATAAATCAGGTCATTGAAGCTGAAAAAAGCACTCACAGTTGTTGTGGTGCAAAGTTTATGATACAGCACACTAATGTATGGAAATGAGAACTTCCTATGGAAATTGTGGGGCTATAGTAGCTTTCAGATGTTGTGATGGGCATGCTGCATTTTGACTGAACTGATGTGTTTATAAAAGAGTTGAGATCTTCATTCCAACATAAGGATTCTTTACTCACATACGCGTTTCTTAAGAAGATCCATTTCTTAAGAAACAGACCCTGTTTTGATAACAGGGCTTTGTTTGCTTGGGGTTATTTATTCTGTAAGGTCTTTACATTGTATCATAGACAATGATATATAGGCAACTCCTTCATTCACCTCTCTCAGCTAGAGTACCTTACCTATGTTTGGGCTGCATTTTAAGTGAAGGAAAGACAAGCTATAGAGAAGATGGAAGAAGGTAAGAAGAAGGAGAATACCTATAACCAACAAGGATGATTTGGAGACCTGAGTTCGTATTTTTAGGAAAGACTTCTCTAAAGAAGAAAAGAGAGGCACCTACCAGTATATGAGGGAGTGCTGTAAAGAGGAAAATGGTCAATAGCTCTCCCTGTCTGTTAGGGGAAGGAGTTGAGTAATCAGTTCAAAGTTAAATACTAAGAAACCTCTCTTGCTAGAAAGATAATAGACTGTCTGGGAAGGGAGTGCTGTTTTTGCAAATATGGTCGACAAATTTCTAAAGAGATGGTGTAGGCAAATTATTCCCACATGAGGAAAAATAGTAGACTAGATGACTGTCTGAAGAACATAATGCATCCATTTGATGCAAACAAGAGTTCACCCAACAGCTGGTATGGAGACCAAGGATTGAAGTTTTGGAAAACTTTACACATGGTAGAGGAAGAGAGTAAGGACTAGATGATACTGCTTGTCTCCAGCAGCAGCAGCAGGTTATTAGGTTTGTTGTGCTCCCAGAAACCAGTGGCTGGATTACTAATGCACAGAAAAGCAGTTCCAGAAGCAGGAAGACCACCTACCAAGCCTAACTTCAACATCTCTGTCCTACCCCAGGGTGTCCTCCCAACTAGGGAAACACTTGTCATTTTGATAATAACAACATAGAGAGACCATATTCTGTATGAGATGCAATGTCTCTAAATTTTCCACCGTCTCTCAAAGCGTTCATTCTTTTGCAAGGTTTGGGAAGGTTGTCAGAAAGACAAACTAGGCAAAAATACCAAGCTAAGTTGATCCTGTCTAAGTGAGACATCAGTGAGATGTTTTGCCAGAAAATTCTCTAAATTCTGTAAATTCTCCTGCATAAGACTGAGGCAAAAACTATATCTGTATCTGTCTCAGCAAGCCCACCAGTTCTCAAGGATATAGAACAATCAATTATTCTCTATTCCCCATAAGTATGAAAGCAAGACACAGCCTTTGGGTTTCACTCTGCTAGTCTTTCCTGTGAAAGAGCACACAGTAAGTTTCAAAAAAAGCTGGGATTCCAGCATCCTAGGCAGTTTTGCTTCAGGTGCATTCTGTGCTGAGGCACTAGCTGGGTTGCAGTAACCATGGTAGGTTCATCACCGCTATGTTTCTAGAAATTGTAGTCATTACTGTGCAAGGAGCTTTGAGATACCGTAATTTTAAAAGACACTAGAGAAAATCAAATTCTCTGATATCCTTCAGTTTTGAGCATGAAGACTTTCAGCAACTGGTTTTGCAGAAAGGGACATCTAGTGGCTGTACAGAAAAAAACCTTGCAAAATGCATTTTCAAGTGTACAACGTAGCCATTTATGTATGGCCTGCAGTGTTCAATATTCTGTACATCTATTTGGTTCTACTACATCCTGTGTTTTCTGGGGGTAATTTTTTATGGTTTTGGCAAACAAAAAATTCACTATTTCTAGCTATAACTTTCTATTTTTTGTAGGTTTATGCATGGTAACTCTGGCAAATAAAAAACTGCCTCAAGCCATGCTTGATATACCTCATTGCTGTACTTCCACGTTTGCTATAGCATCTTCCAGGAGTCCACTGCCTGCTGTTTCCTTCTATCATTGCCTTCCCCTTTGGTACTGTACTTGGAGAGCTTGTCATTGTTATTGTCATGGTAAAACCTACTTTCTTTTGAATACCCATTACATAAAAGTCAGCAGGAGGGGTGGATGAGATTCAGGGAAACACTAATCTAAGCATTCAGTCATGTATTGCACAACAAAAGTTTTTCCCTTTCCCATCCGAAGTTGTGCTCCTTCTTACTAGTTGAGGATGAATTCCATGCATGTTTCTGTGAATATCCTGACAGTTTAATCAGTACATTTGCATATGGGCAAATTAAGCTTTTTTCAAAGTTGCACAGTAATATGTTTCACCTTTACACCAAGCCAGCTTCAAATTCTATCCCAGGAGGATTTCAAATGTGCATAAGCTATGCAGTTGTCTGGACTTTTTTCCCTTCTTTTTTTCTGCCTTTTTTTTTTCTTTTAACTGGCAAATGCCTATTCATTGCCCATCTGGGTAAGAATGGCCTTTGCATTTTCACACCTATTCTTTTCTGTATGGTTTGTGAATGCCCTTCCAATGAGAACTTGCTTCACAGAAAGAGGACAAAACCATTTTACAGGAGTTTCTCAGAATAAATCCATTGGGATCTCTACATCATGTTAACTGGACAAAAAAAAAAGGGAGTACTTAACAAAGACCACTTGAATTTCACAGAAAGTTTCCCACTGTCTCAAGTTTTAAAGAGTGGCAGGCCTAGAAGAACCCTAGACAGGAGTTTTTTTCCTGAGCTGGGCATTCTGTGCGGTTATGAGTAGGTGAGTGTGCATGTGTGCAGCTGGGCCTTGTGAGGAGCTGACACACTTTCTGGCTTGTCCAAGGCTCTAGGAGTCTTTGTCAGAATGTGGCATTTACTTCGAATCAAAGCTGCATTGGCAAGTCTATGTTTTGTGGGCAACGCCTTTGGGCTTTCAGCTTAGAACAGCGTAAAGTAGGGGTCAACCATCTGTCCTAGTTTGAAAGACAGGTGTTTGCTAAGAAAAGCAGAAGCCTCCCTTTGAACTGAAAAATGAGATCCTTCCTTCCTACAAATTACTATGATTTTGAAATTAAGGGAGCTTTCAGGCAAAGATATGGGGATAGTAATAACAGTTCTTTACTAGTATATCTAACAAGACAAACAAGAACAACAACAGCTATGAAATTAGCCACAAACAGAACAGTAACTCAGTCCAAGTCCCTTTCTGGCTGCAGGCACCTTTTCCCTGAGCTGCAGTTCCCGGTACTGGGGGCGGGCAGGTCCCGCAGAGCTGCAGGAGGGCTGGGGGTGATGGCAGCACTGTCCCAGGGGGAGAGAGGGAGATGGAGAGAGAGGCCTCCGCTCACGGTGTGGGTCCTGGTCCTCAGAAGAGTGCTGGATGGTGGCAGGTTACAGCAAGAAGGCAGCAGTGCAGGGTCCAACAGCAGTGAGGATGACTCCTGGCGCTGGGATGGCAGAGATGGGGCAGAGGCGGCGATTGTCCTTCTCATCCGAACTCCGTGGGGGAAATGGGGCCGCGCCAGAGCCTTCTTTTTTGGCTGTTTGAATCTTGCGGGGGTTTCCCTCTTCCCTTCCCTTTCCCCTGTCATTAGGGCCTAATCAACAGGTATCTTAGCATGACAATGGGGAAAATTCCACAGAGGGAAAAGGGAAACAGCCAGCCCCCAACAACATGAAACTTGGATTTGGTTCCCTGCACAGAGGGAAAGGATCTGCTTGGACAGCGGGTTTTGCTACATATACATCTCTGGAATTTGTTAAAACTGCTATTTATACTGATGTGGCTTGTGTAGTAGTGTTTCTGACACTTATGCAAATTATTTGGTTGCCTGGACTCTGGATAGATATGGTTTACAGTGCTGAACGTCAAGGAAGTTAGACTAGAAAAATCATCCTCAAAATCTGTATCAGCTTGGTTTTTTTACCATTTATTGTGTATCTCTTCCAACCACCTTTCTTCTTTTATCCTCAAGGAGTAGATTTCTGTTGCTTCTCAGATGAAGAAGTGGTAGATGTTCCAACAACGAGATGATCTTTGCAAGGGCAAAATTCTATTAGCAACAAAAATAATGCCATTTATGAAGTGACTCAGTTGGCTTTCAGACCAACTCCTACAAGAAGCATCCTAGATCAATTTCTATAGATAACTGTTCACACCACTCATAGAAATGCATACAAACATCTTTTCTTTAGCCAGGATCAACCTCAACTGCCTGTTTTCAGCATGTTAGCTAAGGACTGAATACACTGTGGCTACACAACTCTTAATTCCCACAGGCAGAAACTGAGAAGGGCTTTTGAAACTTGTAGATGAACCTTGGCCTTCCTCCTTTCTGTACATGATTTATGGGTAAATGGAAGAATTCACATTCCCAGGAAGTCATCCAGTCTCATGATGCATGTCACACCTTTCTGGAAAGGAGTTGTCCTAAGGATGAATTTTTCAGAGTTCTACTCACAAAAATAATTTTATCTGCCAAGGAGCATAGTAACAAAATAGGTTTCTTTTCTCAAATCAAGTGACCTGTCTGTAGCATTTGTGGTATGTGTAAAATATTCCACATTGTGCATGTTCAAGGCAGGATTTTTGGGTTACTGGGTTACACTGCTACATATTTCTAATTCTCAAATACCTTCTTTGACAGAACCGAATACAGAGACGTGTTTCTGTGAAAGTGAGTCCTAGGAGCAAACCAGGTAGTCACTGATATTACTCAAAGATAGACGGAGATAAATGGGTACCTGTACAGTCACTTGCTATGGCCTATAGTAAGGTGTCACCTATTTATCAATAATTTTCCACCCTTCTGTTGCCCCGCTGGTACGAAGCTTTTGCCAAGAATTCTGACTTTGTGTACATTTTGGATTCTTGTATGATCTGACATGTTTGACAGGGAAGCATCTGGAGCTGCCTTGAAGGCCTCTGGAGAATTACTCTATCAGGAAGGAGGAGGAAATACGTATCTTCTCTACATTATTTTGTGAAATAATAATTGCATTGCCCTTGAAGGAAAGTCTCCCAGTTTCAAAGATGTTTTTCTAGTCCTATGGTCAGTCCCATCAGAGAAAGAATCTCAGGTTTCCTGGCTGAGCTCATGAACAAGACAGGTGTGTTTCCCAACTTCCATCATGGTGTTAATGATTTCCTCCTTGTTTCTTCTATGTGAGCATCCCCTCAGCATGCTAATCACACATGGAAATTAGTAACTTTCTGGTACAGGTTGGTTAACATCTGTTAACATCATGAGACTTCTTCAGAAAGCTTGGCCCCACTGTGATTTCCAGTTCCTGACCTTTGTGCTTCACTTTAATCATCAGCTACTTCAGAGAATTAAAATAACCACTTGTATTCAAGGTGGTTTCTCTGAACCAGCAGAGGAGAGGGGTGCTTGAGATGTTGGTAGTGAATTAATAGGAAGAAGAATGCAGAGCAGGGAGAATGCCACATTTGCCTGCAAATTGCAGTGAATAGTGTTCTACTGCCTGTGGATGAGATGTAAAGCACTTCTTAGGGTAGAGCAGACATTGCTGGAGTAAAAAGCATATGTATGCCTTTCAGCTGCTTTCAATGCTAATTATTTGCTCTGTGCATTTGTTAGACAGTGACAATAAGCTAGTTCAATTTGCTCACACCAACTTCTAATTTTCTCACATTATCATGTTATTGTGGCAAGAGTGGTTAGATCTTTGGTGGGAATATTCAAGACAAAATGCCTGTAATACTAGTGGTGATTTAGCATTACTTCGTCTAATTTTCTAGAAACCAAGGTGATGCATCTACTACAAATGTCTAAAGAAAAAAACTATTAGTAGTGTTTTATTTGTTTACCATTCAAGAGACAATTGATTCTTCATAATTAAAAGGTGAAACCATAGATTCTGCATGTCAAAGTCTAAATAGATGAAAATTTGGTAATGAACAGGAAAGGAAATGGGAAAGCATTGAAACCAAAACAAGCAAGATGAAGAGAGGGAACAGTGAATTGGGAGATTAAGAAATTTCTTTTCAGTCACTTGTAAATTTTGAAGATTATGTTGGCTCTCTATCCAAGTTGGTTAGATGTTTTTCTGAACTGTTCTTTATTTAGATTATTCAGCCAAACTAAGATGAAATCTTCTTTGGAGTAAATGTCTGTAATTTTCCAGTTTCTGTCAAGCAAATAACAGCAGGAGAACATTTGTTTTTATATGATGGCATTCTGGTGCAAGTCAGAATTTGGGATATGCTAAAAAATGAAAGGGACAGCTCATGTTAACTTTTTGCTTTGGGTTCTTTCAGAGAACTGTTTGTCACTACTGAATAGCAAATGTTCTAAACCACAACCCCAGACAAAACTGTGTGGGATTTTAGGAACATTTACAGCCTAAATCTTGAACCAGATTTGGACTTTACAAACTCACTGCCAGTTTTTTAATACAAGTAACTGTGCTGTGTAACACAGGATCTAAATTTCTTAAAATACCAATCTAGACTGAAATCGTATTTTCATACATACTCTTTGCATTAACAACTTAGGATCTTTACAGATTCTGATCTCTTCTGGCACAGGTCCAATCCAAATCTTAAAGTCCAGCTTTAATCCATGTGCTTAGTGTTTACAATTGGCTGGCTCTAAGCTTTTTAAGGCCAGATAAACTGATAGGAAGTCCAAGACCCAGGAGTGTGATTGGAATTTAGGTCCAGCTACACCTGTCTTCATTTGGTTTTTGTCCAAAAATTCAGGACTTGAGTTTCTGGAAAGGAGCAGTGAAGTTTGCTTATAGCCTTACAAAAATGATGTGTTCTTAGCAATGCCTCTGTGTGTGTTTTTTCCAGTGCAATCAGTTTTGTTTACACAGTGGGAAGTTACTTTTGCCAGCACTCTCACTGTGGTTCTGTAGAGGACAAGACTCATTCTGTTCTTTTTTGTTGTTTGCTTTTGCCGTCTGCTTTGCTCCAGGTAACATCAGTTGCAAGGGGATGACAGAGCGCATTCATAGCATCAACCTTCACAACTTCAGCAATTCTGTGCTTGAGACCCTCAACGAGCAGCGCAACCGTGGCCACTTCTGTGACGTGACGGTCCGCATCCACGGGAGCATGCTGCGCGCCCACCGCTGTGTGCTGGCGGCTGGCAGCCCCTTCTTCCAGGACAAGCTGCTGCTGGGCTACAGTGACATCGAGATCCCCTCAGTGGTGTCAGTCCAGTCTGTGCAAAAGCTCATTGACTTCATGTACAGTGGGGTGCTGCGGGTCTCACAGTCAGAGGCCCTCCAAATCCTCACAGCCGCCAGCATCCTGCAGATCAAGACTGTGATTGATGAGTGCACAAGGATTGTCTCACAAAATGTGGGAGACGTCTATCCAGTGATTCAGGATTCTGGTCAAGAGACACCTAGGGGAACACCTGAATCAGGCACCTCGGGGCAGAGCACTGACACCGAGTCTGGCTACCTGCAGAGCCATTCACAGCACAGTGTGGACAGGATCTATTCAGCCCTCTATGCCTGTTCCATGCAAAATGGCAGTGGGGAGCGCTCCTTTTACAGTGGAGCTGTGGTCAGCCACCATGAGACAGCCCTGGGACTCCCCAGGGACCATCACATAGAAGATCCCAGCTGGATTACCCGGATCCATGAACGGTCGCAGCAGATGGAGCGGTACCTCTCCACCACTCCAGAGACCACACACTGCCGGAAGCAACCCCGCCCTGTCCGAATTCAAACCCTGATGGGCAACATCCATATTAAACAGGAGATGGAGGATGACTATGACTACTACGGCCAGCAGAGGGTGCAGATCCTTGAGCGCAATGAGTCTGAGGAATGCACTGAGGACACTGACCAAGCAGAAGGCACTGAGAGCGAGCCCAAAGGGGAGAGTTTTGACTCGGGTGTCAGTTCTTCCATTGGCACTGAGCCTGATTCAATAGAGCAGCAGTTTATGGCTGGTCTGGGCCGGGATGGACAGCAAGAACCTTCTCAAGCAGATCAAAATGATGTCCCTGCTGATAGCACTCAGCCGCAGCAGCCGCAGCAGCAGCAGCAGCAGCAGCAGCATGTAGATGCTAATTCTTCCTCACCAGAGAGAAGCAATGACGTTGAAATGGACAGCAAAGTGCTCACAGTCAGTAACAGCACTGAAAAGGGGGCTTTGCAGCCTTCTGTCAACACATCTGTTGCCCAACCATTGCCAACCACGCAGATCTACTTACGTCAGACAGAAACCCTCACCAGCAATCTGAGGATGCCACTGACTCTGACCAGCAACACTCAGGTCATTGGCACAGCTGGCAACACCTACCTGCCTGCCCTTTTCACCACACAGTCTGCTGGCAGTGGCCCTAAGCCTTTTCTCTTCAGCCTGCCCCAGCCTTTAGCTGGCCAACAGGCACAATTTGTGACAGTTTCCCAACCTGGCCTGTCAACCTTTACTGCTCAACTGCCAGCCCCACAGCCCTTGGCCCCATCTGCAGGCCACAGCACAGCAGGTGGGCAAGGTGAAAAAAAGCCTTATGAGTGCACTCTCTGTAACAAGACTTTCACCGCCAAACAGAACTACGTCAAGCACATGTTTGTACACACAGGTAAGAGTACTTCCCTTTGGCTTGCATATGGTGCCACATAAAGTCCTTCACTCCCATGGACCTAGATTCTGTTTATGAACCTTCCAGCCCCCAGCACAAAAAGGAGGGAGGGCTTATCAAGGGAGCTGGTGTCACTGAACACTTCCTGGCCTTACTGCACTGAAGTTGAGTCCCTGCAGAAACACATAGATCCCAAATAAGGGCCTAACGCTGCATGGTATAGAAACATGCTCATTTCACTTGGAGTAAAATGTGTTTTGCATCCATCCAAGGAAATATGAGCATTCATTGTACCCTGCAATATGACCAGGCAACATTAAGTGGAAGAGAGGAAACCAGACAGTCAGAAGAAAAACTATATCTATTAAGAAAGGGCATCTCCCTGTAGGTTTTACAGCTATGGGGGATTTAAGCTCAAGTAGTGGTGAGATTAGGACAAATTCAGTACTGGTGGGGCTGCAGCAGGAGATCCAGGCCCAGATGATGCCACATTATTTTCTAGATCTTACATTCTACTATAAGAAAGTAAATCTGGATTTTGTCAGAAAGTCTGTCTGTACTTCACTGAAGCTGATTACTGTAGTTCCTTGTCTCTTGGTAAGTCAGAGGTATCACTAGCTCTGAGTACAAAAACATTGGGTTCAATGAGAAAAATATCTAAAACAAATATTAAAATAAAATATTTAATGAATATATGTGGAACACAGTAGAACACAATGTCAGCACCTTTCTTTTTAAAACTGCAACTGCTTTAGTACATGGTTTATGGTCTGTTGGGATAACATAGGTAACTGTATTTGCCACTGAGCCAAAACTATCTTTTCTAGCTTTGCCAGGTTATGAGACTTCAAAGCAAGGATATGCATGTTTTACATGGAGGAGTTATCATGGGTTCAAGACTGTTTTGCTTGCTTTAGTTTTTGGCTCCTTCTGCTGTTGGAGAGAAATTCTAGTTTAGAGAAAGAGTAAATATTTCTTTCACCAAGCAGTGACTTTGTTAACATAAGATCTTAAAATAAATGCTGTGTTTGTGATACATGGAGGAGTACCTGGAAAAGTTGCCCAAAGTATGGGAGGAATGTAGGTCATGCCTCTCTGTTGGATGCAATAGATTTCAATTTCATGTGTATATGTACACTTTTAACTTCAATTTACCTGTATTTATCGCTTAAATGAAAAATTCCTCTAGACATCTACAGCAGGCATGTACATGTACATATACAACTTCTCAGGACTGATACAAAATGTATAATTGCAAGGACCAAGAGTCCTGAATCCCAAGATTACCTTTGTGTCTGTTTATGGTCTCCATACTTCTGTTGTGGATGAGTAACTAAAATGCTACATAGATAGTGTTGGTATTCAGAAAAATATCCCCTTCAGAACACAGTCAAATGTATCTGCTTGCATTCTTATTCTAAAAGCTAAAAGGACTTTTTTTACAAATAACTTAGCTGAGATTATTTCCCCCACCACTGCACTTCGGTTTTGGAGTCAGATAAATAATAGTACTGGAAGTCCAGACCTTAAATATTCTTAGCTATTACAAGTAATACCAGTGAAGCAAACTGATAGGCATCTGGAATCATTAATTAATACTTTATTTGTGTGGGTCTGAGAATGCTCTAAAGAATGAACTTTTGTGGCAAGGAAAGATTTGGGTGGATAAATCATTTCAAAATTCATTTAGGAGCTAACTGTCTCCTGGGAGAATATTTTCACCTTAACCAACAGAGAGCTAGGCTTCAGAAAACCCTCCTGAAGATAATCTTTATGTGTGCAGCCTCAGAGAAAGTCTGTCTGCTACCTTGTCTAGTGCTGGACAGGATCATTACAAAAATAGAGGGGAGAGCTGTTCCCACTGTCAGGGTGACTTTCCTTAGGTCTGTTAAAAGAAGCCAGGCAAAGTGGCTCTGGGAAAGATCCACAGAAAAAATTGAGAGGTTTGGGAGATGCAAATGTTTGAATTAATCTTTCTGTTTGGAGGGCTAACAAGAGAAGTTGTGGAAGAGTCTAATCATAAAACAGAATTCAGGAACTTAAATGCTTCTATATCTCTGTATGATTTTATGCTTCTGAAAACTACAGTCTGATGTAGCTTTCCATGCAACAGAAACCAACCACCTTTTCTTCTTTCACACAGGTGCAAACATATTAGAGAATGCTATTTTACCATGTTCTGTGTAGACTCACACAATATTGTGGAAATACAGTACTAGAGCGTATGCAGTGTCTGCACTTTATAAAGCATCATTGCCTTTTTCCACATATGACACTATGATTAATACTGGATTAACAGCTGCAAAAGACATGCCAAATGGATCACAGCAGAGCACAAACACTGCTGCCTCCACACAGTTCTAATCTGGTTATAGATGGTGATAGGATGAGGGGAAGTAATTTGATGAGTGGCTGAGGTCACTTGGGTTGTTCAGCCTAGAGGAGATTGAGAGGAGACCTTATTGTGACCTACAGCTTCCTCATGAGGGAAAGTGCCAGGGCAGGAACTGACCTCTGTTGTCCAGTGATAGGATACAAGGGAATGGCATGAACCTGTCTCAGGGTAGATTTAGATTAGGTATTAGGAAAAGGTTCTTCCCCCTTTGGTTGGCGTTGTTGGGCACTGGAAAAGGCTCCCCAGGGAAGTGGTCACACCAAACCTGGCAGAGTTTGAGAAGCTCTTGGACAATGGTCTCAGGCTCATGGTGTGATTCTTAGGCTGGTACTGTGCAGGACCAGGAGATGGACTTTAAAGATCCTTGGGAGTCCCTTCCAGCTCAGGATTCTGTGATTCCATGACCTCAGTGTCAGCATCAAGTATCCATTATGGTTAGGGTTCAAAGAGCCACAGAGCCTACATCACCAGGAGCACAGGGGCTGGAAAACAGGGCTATGGCCAGGTGCTGAGATTGCTTCTTCCCCCTTCCAACTCAGGATATGCTATGATTGTATTATACTAATCATCCCATATTGCTGTCTAATACCAGCCAAATACAAAATTAAGAAGCAAAGGGAAGAATGTGCACATTTAATTCACTGAGCAAGTTTTCTCTGTCTTTGAAATGAAGAATCATGGGAATAAAGAATCTACAGTGCTCACTAAGGAAGAACAAAAATTTGCATACAAAAAAGAAAAACTAAGATTTTGTAATTCTTTGGAGAGGAGAAATCCCAGGAAGGCTTTGAAAGTGAGATTAAAAAGCCACAACCCAGTGCATCTTAGAAACATAAGCAGGCAAAAATTAAGGTGTTTTTATAGCACAATCTTAGCAGGCTCTAGAGTGGAGGAAATAAACTTATTACAAACTCTGGGACATATTTTGCCCAAGGCAAAAATTAGCTCCATAATTGCAATCAGACTCTTGTCATTTAATTAGACATTATTCTAACTGACAGACTATAATTTTCCATATCACATGTCAAGCATATTGACCTGTCTACAAAGAACACAGCACTATGTGTGGCAAAGCCATCAGGAAAGTAAGGACTTAGTGCTTTGAGCAAATGTCTTTCTCCAAGTAGGGACAAGCTCCTCATGAGTGCAAGAGCAGCAAGTGGATTTCATTCATGCATGTCACCATCATACATGCAAACCATGAAATAAAAAGAAACAGAGACTTCGGGAGATAAAAAAGTAGGTCTCACATCTAATCCATTTAATTATCTCCTCTTAAGATTGAGTATAAGTATGAGTATATGGTAATCTCACTGTACAGTGAGTGAATTATATATTACCACAAGCACATCTTGGTCCCTGAAGATTGACTCCTCTGGATATAAAACAGTGCCAAACAGACTGTAAAAAGAGAGAATCAGGATGTCTGTGGAGGGGAAAAAAAAAAAAAGGAGCAAAAATTGCAGAATAACCATGGGAAAATAATTTTCTCAATCAGTGAAACAGAAGATCATTTTGATTCTTAAAGAGCTGTGGTACCATCTCTATCCTTCACAGCTTTGAGGATGATGAATTCCACACATTAAATATACAGCAAGTGATTCAGAAAGCAAATGAAAAATTAGCTTTTGATAGGGAATTTGATAGGGCATATTGCGTTTGGTAGTTGGTTGTTGTCTACACTACCAGTGTAGCAGCATATCATGAAAACATTGCTTGATATCATGAGACATGAGACCATGCCTTTATCTTTCAGAACTCTGAGCATGAGGATGATTTAAGAGTAGTCTGAAAAAAAACAGTATATGTTTTACTAAGTATATGCTCATATAACAGTATATGCTCAGCTAAGTATTTTTCCCAGTTCATGCTTGTAGTCACTGGTTTGTCTGAACATGATAAGCATTCAGTTGTAAGAGTTTCCATAATAAGTTTTACAACAGTCCCAGGCACACAAGACAATGTGGAAGATTACGTAAGTGTTTTATCTCTCTAGTTTACTTCAAAAGGTATTTTATTTAATTGGCAGTGAAATCATTCAAGTTTTCTGTGTCTTACACTGGAAATTTATCTGTTAGGTTGCCCTTTGCATGGTTCTGGCTGGCCTAGGCAATTCTGTGTCCTGCAATTCCCTTTTCTGCTACTCTTGATACATGCTTCAGCTATGACATTTGACCAGAAAAGGGAGCAACAAATGTAAACCTCTTATAAAGTGTTGGATTCCTCTGACAATCACTCCTTTCCTGAGAAGTTAAAAGCAATTTGACTGAAATGAGTCTGGCCCAGGTCAGCTGTCTGGTAATCACTGCTTTGTCCCTGTTTTTATTGCATGCTGGTAAGGAAATGGAAGCACTGAAAGGTGAAGTAGCATGGCTAAGACCTTCCTGTATAGAAATGAGCATGGGGAGCAGGACAGGAGCACAGACAGGAGAAGCTGTACCATTGAAACTGGGTGTAGATCAGGACCTTTTAACTCTAGTCCTGCCTTTGTCAGTACCTACCTTATACTGTATGTGGATAGAGAATTCCTGCAGCCACCTTTGTAAAGCATTTTGAAAACTCTGGTTGCAAAAAATGCTGTGTGTCAAAAGACATGGATTAACAGACTTATTCTTTGTTAACCAGAGCACCTCTCCAGAGATCCCCATGAGAGTTGCCATTAGTTTATTGCAAAGAGTTCCACCAAACTGGTTTAATGTTATGATTTCTTTTTTTTTTTTTGTCTGTTTCTCTCTCTTTCTCTCTCTTTGGTAACGGGCAGGTGAGAAACCACACCAATGCAGCATCTGTTGGCGCTCCTTCTCTTTAAAGGATTACCTAATCAAACACATGGTGACACACACTGGTGTAAGGGCCTACCAGTGCAGTATCTGCAACAAGCGCTTCACTCAGAAGAGCTCCCTTAATGTGCACATGCGTCTCCACCGCGGGGAGAAGTCCTACGAGTGCTACATCTGCAAGAAGAAGTTCTCCCACAAGACCCTGCTGGAGAGACATGTGGCTCTGCACAGTGCCACCAACGGCACACCTGGAGCCACTGGCACTGGCACGAGGGCTGTCCCTGCCGGCGTGGTGGCCTGCACAGAGGGGACCACATACGTCTGCTCTGTCTGTCCAGCTAAGTTTGACCAAATCGAGCATTTCAATGACCACATGAGGATGCATGTGTCAGACGGATAAGTAGAATCTCTCTCTCTCTCTTTGTTATGAACAAAAAAAAAAAATAGAAACAACAAAAAAAGCTATGGCACTAGAATTTAAGAAATTATTTTTGTTTCATTTTTACCTTTATTTTCCTCCTTTTTTTGGGTTCATTTCATTTTGCTGGTTTTTGTACTACATGAAGAACTGTTTTTTGCCTGCTGGTACATTGCATTTCCGAAGGCTGGGTGAATAATAATTTTCCCAGCCTTCCTTGGATGGTGGCCTTAAGGCCAGGTAGTGCTTCATGAGTTCCACTGGTTGGATCTCTAGCTACTGGCCTCTAAATACAACCCTTCTTTACTACAAAAAACAAACAAAACAAAACAAAAAAGAAAAAAACACAAAAAAATTTAAAAACAGACAGAAAAATAATAAAAAAATCTTTTTTCTCACTTGTGAAGAGCACTACAAATAAAGAAACAAAACAAAATATATTACAAATCTACAAGGCCTACTGTCATTGTAAGTACACCGCTTGCAGTGTTTCAATGGACACGATTCACATTGCTGACCGCTTTTGGACTTCACAGTATCCAGTTAGAACTGTGGAATATTTTGCTTCTGGTTGAGCATCAACCAGAGGAAGCAAGGCCCTGCTGGTTTCCACCACGTCTGCTTTCTCACTCACACACATCCACAAGTACACAAAAAGGGCTGAGGGGAATGCAAAGCAGTGTGGCTTGGATAGAGTGGAGTCCCTGCAGGGTGAGGAAAACTAATCAGAGGTTCCTCACCTGGATTCTGCTCCATCCCACGCTGTCTGGAGCACCCTCCCCACTGCTTTTCTTGTACCACCACTTTCTAGCAGAAACCAAGAAGATTCAGACAACGAGCAATGGTGTTTTTTTTGTAATTTTTTCAGTGTCTTCGCTGAGCACAGGGCCTCAGCACAATCAAGAGGGACTTTCACAGAAGGCGAAGAGAAACACAGAGGAAAATCAAAGATATCAGAGGTTGCAACCTATGGATCTAGGTACAAGAGAAGGGTTAGTTCCCACAATCTTTGCAAAAAAAATGTTGCATCAGGATTTATTCTTGTGGAAGAAAGAGGAATAGAGGGTGGGAGGGGAATAATAATTTAAAATGAAAGAGTTGTTGGGACTTTTTAAATTCAAAATTTTATAGAGGGGCAAAAGTGACGTTTACCAGATAGAATGCTGATTTTTTAATATATTTACAACAGTATTTCTGTAAAAAAACAAAAAAAATGAGATTGTTAAAAGTAATTTTTGTTTCCTTTTTTTTTTGTTTTGCATACACTGCCACTAATATCTTCTCTTTTATTATATATATGAATATATATAAAATATATATATTATTTTAAATTGAGACTGTTAAAGTTAGTTAACCTGCTTCCAGATAGAGGGGGGGAGGGAGATGATCTTGATTTTTATTTTTAAAAAGAGGAAGGATGTTTTCTTAACCTTCTTTTCTAGTATTATTTTCTCTGTTTTCTAACTGAATCAAGAATTACCTGGGTCGATGAGGGGCTCTGTGAAGTCATCTGTGAGATTATCTACTAGTGTTTGTGCATCCTGCAGTATCATTTGAACTGCTACTTTGTTTTGTTTTTTTTTAATTACATGGTTCTCTTTTCAGCTCTTACCAAGCTTCTGTTGTTTCTTTTTTGGCTCCATTTCAGAATTTATTTCTGCTGAAGGACATTTCCTTTTGAGATAGAGATTTTTCTAGTAATGTTCCCTTGGTTTTGGGGATGATATAAACTGTAGTCTTTCTTCTTTGAAAAAGTAATGAAAGTTTTGGAAGTGTGTAATAACTAGGATTTCCCTTCGTTTTGGTCACTGGACAAGAATTAATCTGCTGTATTCTTCTCTCATCCCTGCCTTGCTCACTAGGGAGCTTCCATATTTGTGTGGGAATCTGATCCTGCTCCTGATAATTTGTGCTGATGCCAAAACAACTTAAAACGTAACCATTGCAAATAATCTTCCCTTCGTTTGCAAAAAGTCTTGACTGAAGGGCCACATCCCACATTCTCTGCATAGACAAAGCTATGAAAGGAATATAGGATCAGTGTGAAAGATTGATTCCTGATCTGCATATATATGTTGGTGTTTTGTATTTTGTTTTATCGTGTTTGGACTGGTGTTCTCCCTAGTTGTCTCCTGTGTATCTGTGTAAGAATTTTTCCCCCAAAGCCAACTCCCAAAGTACGTGGGTCCTTAGTTCAGTTGGATCAGTGTTTGACACTGTCTTTGTCTGCTTGAAATCAATGTGAGGACTTACACCAACTGCACTCTGGACTTCATATTTTAGGCAGAGAAGAAGCACCTAACGAAAATATGCAAAAAGAAAAAAAAAAAAAAAGAAAACTTGTTAGTTTAGCTTTTACTTTTGTCTATATTTAAATTAAGCTTTCTTAAGTTTACAAAACTTTTCGCTTGTGAACACTGAGCATTTCACATGAGACATTCTTTTATGCTGGACATCTTTCTGAGTATTGACTTGGTAGATCTCCATATACAATTTTGCATGTTCTGTACACCTGCGGCTTCTCTATCTGATATCTGTGATTCAGTACAGGTAACTTCATCCATATGTTCTATGCCTGTTCCATTACCATTTATTTGGGGAAAAAAAGCTGACAGGTGGTTCAGTCTCAGAATCTTTCTGTGCCCTGCAAAGTATTGTTCAGCAGATCATAAATGCTGAAGCCCAGATTCTTGGCTGCAATACACAGCATAGAGAGACTTTGAGGTGAGTGCCAGAGCAACTGAGTCTTTTATATGGTAATGTCTTTCCTTGTGACCAACTTGTTGGGGTGGTTCAAGGGGCTGGAGAAGGACACGAGTTAGTTAATAAATATTGTTCTAATAACCACATTGGTAAAAGCAAGACATGAAAAGACGAAGCCAAAGACATGGAGAGGGAGAACTGGTATCTGCCATTTAGACACACTAAATCTATACAGAAAATAAAGGTTCTGTAGACCAGTATGCAGAAGGAAATGAGGAAGGTGAACCTAGACAAAAGGATTGAAGGTTCTTCTCTGGGGAAAGGAGGGCTTTTTCTGAGATCTTTAGTATGGAAGTATATTCTTCCATATGAGGAACTAGTGAAGAATTTTACCCAACTTACAAATATGTAGCTGCTCCTTTATCATCTGAGGTCTGGGGAAAAGCTGTTTAATTTGCAATTGTAAACCTGATGAAATGTATTCAAGATTTAGCATATTCTGGAATATACTTCTGATATCAGAGGAGATATGCCAGTAAACGGGAAATAAGAATCACAAAAATCTAAATACTATCCAAATTTTAATCCTTCAGTTTTCACCCTTCCCTAAATCAAATCATTATCTTTGAAATGCAAATTTTTATAAGGTCCAATAAATTTGAAGTGAATTAAAGGTAAGTTGTGAATGAATGAATGAATGAATGAATGAATGAATGATGCCAATTTTAAAAAATAAACATAGTTCTTAAAGTAAAGCTAATGCATTTAGATTGAATGCTAAACCTCTTGTCAAAGAATATAGGCCTAGGTCTTCACAAATGACTGCCTGTAATATAAACTGAATTTGTTGCACTTCAGGCTTGATCTTGTAAGATGTGGAGCAACTTGCAGCATGACTGCAAATGTAGCTGAAAGTGCTTGTCAGGTCACTCTGAATTTAGAAGATCAAACCTAGTCCCCTTTATCTTTTAAAATGTTAGATTCTCTTTGGAAATTCTTCCTCCCATCTTTGAAATACTTATTTGCTACTTGGAAACAACTATAATATCTGAATGTTACAGGTATAGTCAAGCTTCATATATTGGTACAATATCCCTTTGCCAAAAGAATAGCAGTCACAGTAATCTGGAAACTGCTGCTGACAATGTTTGAGCGAATCTATTTCAGTATGCCTGAAAGGCTTACTTCAAAACTTCTCATGAAATGATTCAGATGAGGAAATGCAGGCTGTAGCACACATCCTTTTGTTGAAGCATGTAATATCCTGCATTCCTTGACCTTGATTCTCACTTTTCCTAAAGCTCTTTTTATATTACTTTGTTAATGGAAAAGGCCATCAAATAGAAACATAAATTCAAGCTTACAAGTCAAGGCCTCTCTGCAAGGCAAAAGTGCAACAAAGGAAACCTTAGAGTGAATGTGAAGTGCCTTCTCTTACTGCTGCTGAGGCTGGTGAAGTGAATTGGAAATGTAGAACTGGCCAAAGCAGATGTCCTGTGGTCCATCTCCCCCAGCACTGCCATGTGGCAAGTTAGAGGTGATTTGAATGAAGATGAAGGACCAGTGTTGAATTATTACAAAGCAGTAAGCCCAAGGGAGAAGATTTATTACATAATCCTCATTAGCTATTTCTACATATGAAATACATATAAATACAAATAAAATATGTATTTGCCTGTTATCTAAAGACATAATAACTTATGGCTTTACCTTTTTATCCCATAAAAAATTATATATTGCGGCAGATAATTCTCATTGTCCTTCAAAGATCTAGCTTATTCATTTTGAGGTGGCCTCCATGCTGTCCTGTGGAAGTGAGTTCCTCCAGTTAATTGCCACACTGTTGAAATTATTCTTTTTCAAGTTTAATTTGTTGTTCATTGAAACACTCTTATTCTTGTATTGCATGAAATCAAAAATCAGAGAACCAAAATTTTACTTTCTTGCCCATTTTGCTGAGGTCTTCCTCTCTCTGGGAAGTTAAATCCACAAGGAATGCAGGACTGTAGCTCACTGTCTGCTGATTAGCAAGGAGCGGACAGCTCCTGAGTATGTCCATGCATGTGTCTGGCGTATGTGCATTAGGAAGGTTCACCTACAGTGATCTCTTGCAGGTACTGGCAGGCACATAAAAAATGGGAAACTGACAGCACAGTAACAAGTCTGTAAATTGTAATATGACATTTCAGTCTGGTCCCTCCTCTCAGAAAACCCATATTAATAGTCTCTCTTGAGGGAAATAGGTGTAGGTGTTTTGCAGGAATTGCTCTGAGGACATCATCATGCTCTTCCTAGGCCCACTTTTGGCCCATTCTGTTGCCTTCAAAAAAACTCAATTTCCTTGTAAGGTAATGGGAGAATGGCATTTAACTGACTTTCTAAGTAAATGAGTTTTCCCTTTGCCCTAAGATCAAACAACCCAAGTAGAGCCCATTTTTCTTCTTTTGATTTCATTTTCATCCAAGGGAGAGTTGAGTAATAGTACATCAGCACCCCACTTCATATCAGGCCCACTGACTGAGTTCAGTCAACCTTGAGCTACTTGATTAATGCTGGATCAGTCACATGGTGGAGGAACAAGTGTCTTGCCTTTAGTGAGTATTATCCCAATATCTCCTGTCTCCCTTAGTAATGAAAACAAGTCCCATAGGGAGAAAGTACAAGACATACACTTTGCAGTGGTGTTGAGTCCAGTCCAAAGTCAGAAGCATCCAAACCATTTCAAAGATAATCAGACCTTTAGTATCCTAGATGTATGACCCTCCTGACAGTCACTCTGCTAAGGAAATCCTCCAGCTCTCACTACTGAAAATTACTTTCTGCTCAAAAAGAAAAAATAGCAGCCTGGAAAAGATAAGGGTCGAGGTAGACCATCCAGAACTGGATAAGAAGGCTGGAGAGGGACTTTTCACAAAGGCATGTAGTGATAGGACTGGGAGGCATGGCCTTAAGCTGACAGAGTGTAGGTTTAGATTTGGTATTAGGAAGAAATTCTTTATGATAAGGGTGGTGAGATACTGAAACAGGTTACCCAGAGAAGGTGTGGGCTATAGGTGTTCAAGATCAGGCTGGATGGGGCTCTGAGTAACATGGTCTAGCGGAAGGACCCCTGCACATGGCAAGGCATAGCAACTAGATGATCTTTAAAAACCCTTACAACCCAAATCATTCTATAATTCTATGATAATGTCATAGATATTAGCACCTAGTGGTTAGTCTGCCAAGAAAGACTAGGCCTTGATAATCAACTTTCAATTCAGCATCCAGGTCCTCTGGGCCTTTGGAATAAATGTGATAGTAGAGAGTCAGGAGGTAGCCTAACTGAAGCAGTATCTGATCAGCCTGAAGCAAAATATGTTTTTCACATTCCCCTATTGGTTTTTATACTGGCTGTGAAAATACGTGAAGGATGTATAAAGTGATGAGAACTTGGCCCCAAGAGGTTTTGAGCCTCCTCCCAGGTCTTCATCTGACCCCTAAACAATCAGAATTCTGCTGAGAAAAGTCTTATGAGGGAAACTGCAGATAATACATTAAGTCTGAAATCTTGAGTTTTTAGGTGCAGTGAACAGTTTTCCCAGCACTTGACATTCAAATGCGGTTAGAAAGACCTTCAGAAAAGCAGGTGCTGAAAATGCCAAGTGTCTGCAGCATGGCCAGTAAGACAGGCAAGTGTGTGGAGGTGGCCTTATGCTGGGTGCACACTCATAGGGGCTGTTTCTGGCCATGCCAAGTCAGTGTTCTTGCTGTTCACCTTATTTGTCATGCAAGAAGTAATAAGTTCTCAGCTAGTTTCCTTTAAAGATACTGAGTGTTCAATTTCATTTCAGGCAGAGCAAAGAAGCCCCCATATTCTCACAGACCACTAAGCTGGGAAATACAGAGAGTTTCAGATATGTGCATATTCTTCAAACTGACAAAAAAGTGAGTTATGCCTTCTCTAGCATAAAGCAGAGAAATTTGGTCCACAAGGGACACAACCTGTTTGAAAAAGAGAATTGCTTAACTCTCTTAGACCTACTGTTGTAAGGAAACACAAGGGGAAATCTTTTGTTTGTTTTTCTAAGAACATATGTAAATGAAAAACAGGATGTGTTAGGTATTAGTGCATATCTGTCTAATTATTCCCAGTGCTAATAACTAATCAATTATATTAGTGTCTCTAAGAGTAAATAAAATGTTATGCATTCATTTTTGTTATTTCTGCTCCCCCTCTGCTATAGATCTGTTGTATCTAAGGTGGAAAGGGCGGAGTTACAGAAATGCGAAATTTTGGTGAACAAAAAAATTATTTCCCTGTGTATGTGTGCCAGTATCTGGACAAATATCCTCTATGAGTTAGGGAGAATATCTGACAGTATATCTACCAGGATACTGTTAGATAATTTTAATTTTAAAATTACATTTATTGTGGAAAAAAAAATTGCAAAGTTAAATATTGCTATTTTTTCATTATATATTTAGCAGTGTTGCTGATCTTTTCTTATTTTAGCCTCGGCAGTAGTGTTTGACTCACAGGCATTAAGAGAAAGTCCAAGTATAGGAGAAGCAGAGATTACTAATGTACTGTGAATAAGATTAAAAAGTTAATTAAGCCCATAATGTACTTTATTTTGCTATTCATGCTGCAACTGGTAACTCAACTAAAGAGTTTCTAGGTTTATTTTAAAATAAAAGGAGTCAAATATATTCTACACATCGTTCTAGCAGTCATATCAGGAGAAAAGTAAGTCATGGTTTTTAAATGCCAGTTTCCCCTAGAATTGTTCATTAATAGCTTTTAAAGCAAAAGAGGCCAGAACTCTGCTGCTATAACACAGTTCTTCACATTACACATAACCATAGGTTCCACTACCACTGACTTTCCCTGAAGTCAATGAACTGATGTTTTTGTGCACAGCCACATATGCTCAAAGAAACTCTTCATGTTTCCCGTGGGAAAAGGAGTGTAGCAGTGAGGTAAGCAAACCACTTATAGTACCATAGAATCGTTAATGTTTGAAAAGGCTTCTGAGATCATTGAGTCCAATCATTAGCCCAGCTCTGCTAAGCCCACCTCTCAACCACATTCCTAAGTGCCACATCCACACGTGTTTGGAACACTTCCAGGGCAGTGATTACACCACTTCACTGGACAGCATCTTGCAATTTTGCCTCCCTTTTAGTCAAGAATTTTTTCCTAGTATCTATTCTAACCCTCCCCTGGTACAACTTATGGCCATATCCTCTCATCCTGTCACTTGTTACCTGGGAGAAGAGACTGGTCCCCACCTGGCTACAATCTCCTTTCAGGTAGTTTTAGAGAGCGATGAGGTTCCACTTCAACCCTCTTTTTTTCCAGATCCCTCTGTGGAGCCTGCTAAATACTTAGTTAACTTTATATTAACACCCCAATTTATACATTTGTCCTCAACTATTTTTCAAAAAGCAAAGAACTAAGATACTTCCTCAGGTCGTAGGTGCACTACTGCCTTGAATTCACTGCAGCTTCATAGAAAATTGCTTTAAAACGGAAACACATCTAAGCAGTTTGAAGTGTGCTTATGTTCGGTATCAGTAGGAAAGTTTCATCTAAAATGTTCCCTTCTTCCCAAAAAGGTTGTGTTTTCCTTTTTGAAGGGTAGAGAGGAAGGAATATTAATGAGTCATAGTTGTCTCTTCATATTGGATATTTTCTGCTCTTTTTTACCTTCAGTTACAGCTCCAAGTTTGTTCCTCTTCCAAAGTGATCTACTTTTGATTGGTTGGTTGGCATCAGCTCCCTGTAAAACACTGGGGAGGGTAAATGTTCTTCCTAAATCCAACTAATAATATGGGGGTAAGACTATATGACTTGACTCCAGCCTCTCCAATGCCAGTGAAATTCATGATAGAAAATCCAGTGAAAAGCTACATTTAAGGGACAAATTCTGTTCTGAATTTCTATCAGTGCAGCCTGTATTGGCACTTTTGGGATTGCATGCATGTCACTGCAGATAAATATAGCCCTTTTGAATAGTTAACTGTGATTCCTTTTAAGAACAGCATATTCTAAAAATATCCTTCTGCTGCCACCATGCCATTACACAACAAAAAGAGCTACCAATATCCCATCGCATGTGAGAACTTCTACCTAGTTCACCTCATAGGGATATTCTTGTTTTCACTCCTCATGCAAACTTCATTAGCACTTGAGCCCACTTTGAGCTGCTAAATTTCCTTCATAGCCATGCAGCCACACCCCAAGCATCCCTCATAAATACTCTTTTTCACATTGGGCTTAGATATTACAGTACCCCATATGCTTTCATGAGTTCCCCACTGGAGCTGGTACTAGTGTAACAAAGCATTGCTTTATTTAGATATTTTCCGGATAGAACTGCAAACTTCTACAGTGTTCAGTCTTCTTACTGTTGACTTGGTGATTTTTGCCAAGTTCACAGTGGCACTTGAGGAACATGCAGAGCTCAGTTAAGTAATTATTGTTATGCTCAACTGTCTGATTCTGCAGTTTCCTGTTCCTACAAAACAGGCAGATATCTTTCTGAGATCTTTTTCCTACAAAATGGACAGATACCTTTCTGAGATCTCTGTTAAATAGGAACCTTTTCTATTTTACTTTGCTTCTTCCCTTTTTGCCACCTGGCAAAATACTGCCATCTTCTTCATTAAGCCATATAAAGTCCCCCTAGAAGTTCAGTCTCATGTTGAATATATAATTGATTAGAGAGGATGATTACATTCAAGAAACAGGATTACATTCACTCAACTGCCCAGCTTTCTTTTAATTTTTCACATTTAGTCCTTTATTATCATTTCTCACTTAGGCTATTGGTACCTATGGGATCTTTGAGTAAAATCAAATCATGTGGCCTGTGCTTTTTGTGTGTGTGTGTGTGTGTGTGTGTGTGTGTGTGTGTGTGTATGTGTGTGTATGTAGTTGTATGTCTGAGTGTGCATGTGGATCTGTGCATGTGCAGGGAGTCCTTTATTATCATTTAGTCCTTTATTATCATTTCTCACTTAGGCTATTGGTACCTATGGGATCTTTGAGTAAAATCAAATCATGTGGCCTGTGCTTTTTGTGTGTGTGTGTGTGTGTGTGTGTGTGTGTGTGTGTGTGTATGTGTGTGTATGTAGTTGTATGTCTGAGTGTGCATGTGGATCTGTGCATGTGCAGGGAGAGCCAGTTGTCTCTTTCTGGCTTTACAGACAGGCTGCTAATTGAGTGTGTAGACATGCATGGTTTAGGTGCAGGGAAGACTTTAGATGCAACAAGGATTACAGCATTAACTGTGGAGCATTGGTGTATTATTCTAATGAAAATCAAGTAGGCTGCTCATACACTGTATATGCACACATGTATTCCTAAAAAAACATTCTGTTAACCAGATGCTCTTAGTTGGATGTTTGCCCAAATTAGATGTTTGCCCCCACTGAAAATTTGACACCCAAATTTGGTCCAGAACATTTTTGTGAGTACCCATTTTGAAGGGAAGGCTGAAGTGTGCATCCCAGAGCCTTATGTAGTCTTTCAGCCACAAAATAAATAAAACAGTCCATGTCAGCAGGCTTTACTAGCAGAGAGAAGCATCCATGGGGGATGACATGGAACAATACTGTTGAGTTCAGTCACTCATTTCCATTGAATTTCAACATGTTTACCTGACAAAGGAATAAAATCCAAGCAAAATAACCTGCCTGTTTGCTCCCTTAAAAAGAACAACAAAAAATTAACAAGCCTTCAAATAGCAGCACAATAAGCTCTAAAATATTCCAGGTCTGAAGTCTCTAGTTTCCAAAGCAGCATGTCAAACAGCTCTTTCCCCACCTCGCATACTCTGAAATATGTTGATTGAGTAATCCATTCCAAATGTGCAGTAGCTAACAACAAGTAATGTTCTATCCCTTCGTCTTTGCCAAAATCTTTTCAGGATCGTGGTTAGTGTGTCTAGAAGATCAGTAGATATTCAGGAGAAGAAATTGGTCAGTAAGATTATTCAGTATGTAATCCATGAGAGCTGCAGGATTTCTGGAACTCATTTTGCACCCATTTAGTTAGTGGGATGAATATGTTTAACTGCAGCTGCCTGTTTTGGTATCATGCTAGCCCTGAAAGCAGCGTTTTAGTCTTTTAAGTCTTTTGTCTGATATGGTGATTTTCCTTGTTCCAGAAAGGGTAATTAAAGTTTTACTGGGATACCTTTTTTCTTTAATTTTCAGTCATAAAAATGTGAGTAAATATTATTCTTCTCAGATTGGTGGCATATCCCTTCCCCTTTTGAATAAGACAATAATGCAACAGTTTTGTCTGGTTGATTTTCGGGTGAGATTTTTATTTTGGTTTGGGGTTTTCCTTTGGTTAAATGTATATTGTCTCTCTATAGTCAAAATGTCTGTGACTGTAACAGTATGTATTTCTTTTACTGGAGAAAATAGACTTTTTGGTTTTTGTTAACAGTTCTAGTGACTTTGTGGAAAATGTCAAGTTGCTATTTAGATCTGCTTAGTTAAGTACAGTACACTACAATACAGTATTTCTGAAAGCTAGAATATACAGTACACAATATATATAGCAATTCTTTATCAATATATATACATAGTATAATCATTTAACTTTTGCATCTGCCTACAATCATAGAAAAATAATTTTTCACATGTATCATTCACAACGCAATCAACTGCTGCAGCTCTTTGAAGCATTTACCAATAATTGTTACAGCTCTATTGTGCTTTTTTGTATTATTGGCTTCTTTATTCTTTACAAGCATTTTTTCAAGCTTTTTTAAAAATTGCTGTGTAGTGAGATGTAGAAAAGTAATTTTTTTAAAGAAAAGGTAAAACAGTATTAGGCTCTACAAAAAATTAGAGATTGTTCCCTGCTACCCTTTGATATCAGAAGAACAATTAAGACAAATAAGGTTATATATTAGCTCTCTTCTAAGATGTCCTGTTATTTCATTTGTAAAAGTGTATGTCATACTTTTCCATTCCTAGCCTTGGAAAAGGTTCCAAAAGTGGTCTTTCACTCCTTCCAAATCCTGCTTCTTTAAAGTTTTAAGATTTCCTAAAATTATCCTCTGCACTAGGGTGGAGTAGAAGAAACATTGTTCTCTGTATAGTTACACAGAATGTGGCCAGGAATTGAATAAGGAATACCTCCATCCACAACTATTAATATATTCCAAATTGGATCATTGCTTCTCCACATCATCACCCCTTTTCAAATGAAAGCAACCTCTGAAAGTTTAGTTCCTAGGTTTTTCTAGGTGCATGTTCCCTTTACCATCTTCATAGTACATTCCTATTGGTTTTGAATTTTGGGTCAGTCCCACTGGAATTTAATTGTCACCAAAGAACTGCTGAAGGAGATGTCACTAGGGATATGTCAACATCTAGATCCAAATAGCCCAGGAACAGCTGATTGACACCCAGGCCGCATGACTGTGGGTGTCCTTTCTGTATTCTCACCTTGTAACAGATAGCCCAGGCAGCAAGCCTTGGATCAAAATTAGTAAGAGTGCAAACTTATGAGAGCATGGGAATTTATGTTTGCTTTTCTAATTCAGGTACACCTAATTCAGCTGATCTTCATTCATTTGGTGGATAACATATCACTCCTAAATTAAAATGTTCAAAATCAAGTGGATGACAGTTGTGGAGGAGGTATTCATTTTGTCTCGTTTCTCCTATGAAGACTGTGAAGACTGGAAGAAATGAGAGATGGTCACATCAGTTATAAACTATTTTCATTGAGAGTGAGTAAATCTGTGTCACTGCAAATCAATAAAGTTATTTTGAAGTAACAAGAGAGGGCAAGAGTTACCTATGCCACAGCTTGGGATATTAAAATGAGAACTTCAAGAATGGGAATTATCAAGTGCCAGTGTTCCTAACAGTCTCCTGTCATCTGCCATTTGCACATATGTGGAGGCCACTACCACATTCTTTCTCTTTCTACTTGCAGTTTAAAAGTTATGGTCTTCCAGTAGTGATTTCTAAGTCTGGCTTTTCTTTACACTGTGTATACCCATTTGTAAGGGAAGGAGGAAACTATCCTCTCAATATTAAAACAATAGGTAACAAAACTAGATTATTACATGAAGGATGGGCTTTGACCCATTAAGCCAAACAGTGCCATTTCCCAGATTAATTCCAGTTAGCTGCTGCAACAGAGTGCTGATTCGGTGGTTCACATTTTCTGACCATGCTCTTTGCCTTTTCCTTTGAGTGAATACTGAATCATACATGTTTTTGTAGAGAGTGTTCTCACTTGACTGAGAATACCAGATCATTTAAATGGCTGCATACCCATTCCACATTTGCCCTGCTAATCTTCTGTAAGGTTCAGTAATTCATTTAGCATAAATACTAGTTTAATGCATTTCTTGATTTAATTTCTTTGTTGCTTTTTATTTTTTCTAATGCTTTTTTAAACACCTCAATTCATTTTGCATGTAATACAGTTTACAGTTTATATTTTTAGGCTAAGAGGTCCTTTTACAAACAGAATGGTACCAAACAGGTAGATTATCCACATTAGAGATTGTATTTTTAGAACTCAGTGTGTACAGATACAATTGCCTAAGGGAAAGTGAAACTAACAAAATAATCAGCTGGTGAACACTATTTTAACATATCTTCTACATAAAAGACAGTCAGTCATTTTTGATTCCAGAAATCTTGCTTGTTTTGAATATGTATACTTTGTTTTTCATTCTCCAAAGAAAAACTGATGTTAAGAATTGTGATGTTGTAAGAAACTCATTTAATATATGCATATTTTCTGCTTTTCTAAGGAGAGAGAAAACAGGAGGTAATATCAATTTTATGGTTCTATAGAGTCTTGCATTGGCAACTTTCCTTGAATGATATGAACATCAAGGGAAGACTCTCCAAATATTTATTCTAATATATGGTTTTCATTATTACTTTCATTTTCCATCTCCTCATTGACCAAGTAGACTTCCAGGACTAGTACAAGCAATGGTCTCACGTTTCTGTGGTCAGCAGCATTTATATTCAGCTCCTTTTTGCACTTCTTTTCTGTTTTGTACAGCTTTTGAGGAACACAACCATTGAAGTAGGTAACACTGACACCACGAGAGGGAGAATTTTGTACTAAGAGGATGTTGCTCTGTGCTACTGTGCTGGGACAGAAAGAGATTTTAAATCTCTTTGCTGCAAGGTTAAATAAGAGGGGAGTCCCCACACTTTGAGGATGTTCGCATCAAAGACTGTGGGGGTGTTTGCATCAAAGACTGGGGGTCTCCCAGGAGAGGGAGATGCTTGAACTCCATACAAGGGACTTGCTCTTCACCTGTGCCACTTAGAGGAAAAATGTATCTCCAGTATCTGCTGCTGCTGTTTTTTTTTTTCTTTTTTTTTTTTTTGTAGGAATAACTTGTAAGCAATTTATTGTTCCTATTAATTGGTGAAAGAAGTGTCATCACATTTATTAGAGTCAGAAAAACTTCTTCACAAATATCTTCAACAAGCTTCACTGTCTTTCAGGGTGTCCTGTTTTCTTTGTCCTAATGCCAAGATGTAGCTTGGACTGCTGTGAGACTCATAGGAGTCCTTTAAATCTAGAATTTATTCCCAATTTCATATGTCCTGAATAATCAGTTCCCTAGATACTTGCTCCAGAGTTCAGGTTCAAAGAAATTCTTACAATGAGTTGAATTGGAAAACTGGTGGTTTCCCATTCATTCCACCCATAACGAGCTTTTGTTTGTCAAACATAATAATATAAAATGGCTGCTCAGTTTAGGCAGGATATACTCCATAACTTTGCTTATCAGCATCAGTGAGGTCCATGTTTAACCCTGAAAACTGATTGGACCAGTACTCTGTGGGCCAGATTCTGCAGGCAGGACTCACATGCCGTTTTGTTGACTTGAGTCCATTTTCTCTGACAGAGGAAGCATATGTAGTCCTACAGAAAGCTATAGTCCTCAAAAATAGTTTCATATACATTATTTAAGATGCCACAGGACTGTTCCCCAAAATTTAACCTGTTTCTGCCCAAAGTTTTTACTCTTCAAAAGAGTAGCTGACTCAAAACTGACTCAATATTGGACTTCACCAGGTAGATTTTGCCTGTGTTAAGGGCTATGTAATTATATAATCTCTCTTTCTTGTTGGGAGACTTAATTCAAAAAAGTCCTACAGAGCATGGTAGTTGCTTCCGTGATACAAGGCTTGGAACTTGCTTTGTTCAGAGAGTCCTAAATAGCTTTGAGTCTTTCTTTGAGCTTGGTTGGTGATTGTATATTTACCTTAAGTAATTAAACAGTGAGCCACAACAGGTAGTGTAGATACATGATGCATAGCAATCCCTTTTCCCTAATTTACACCCTTGACATGTCACTTCTCTATTGCCAGAACAGTGTGAAAATATTTGAGTATTGGATATTTGAAGTTGATTCCAGATTTCTGACTGTTTTACACAGAACTGCTCTGGCCGTATCTTTTCTGTAATGGTAGTCACATATTCATGTGAGTAAAAGAAAGTTGTTTCTTTATAATATCTGATTACATAACTGCAAATTCAGACTATACATCAAACTTTTTGGTAGACTTCTAAAAAATGCTGCTGCATTAGATGTGTGGGACAATAGATTGCATGAATAGCATTTCAGCAAAAGAGGTAGGATCCCCCTGAAGTACATACAGCTGAAAAGCAAAAAAAAATCATGGCTGCTGATTATAGTGGCTAAATTGAAGTGTGTAGACTTTATAGAACAGCTGGCAAGTGTTACTCATTTTGTGTCTCATGTACATTCCGGCATGCACCCAGAGACAGTGGGTTTAGGTTCAGTCCCTTTGCCATGCCTAGTGATTCCATTATGTGCTCTTTATTTTTCATTATAAGCTCAATGGTAAAGATGAACAGCAAAAGTCTTTGCAGCATGGCATTTTTCTGGTTTAGAGGTAGATACTCAGGATCCCTGCACCCCTATTTAGATTCTTTCTTTTAGGTTCTTCCCTTTTATCTATGCATGTGGATGAAAAAGTGCACCTGTCTGGAGGGAAGGACACAGTATCTTTGCAAGAGAAAGAAAAATGAAAAAATTGCTTCTTGTTTGTAATTTGGTTTATCTGTCGTTATTTGCTTTTGTTCACATTCTGGGGTGGGTTGCCAGCTTCAACAAGGGACTGGGAGTGAGGGAAGAGTCAGAAGGTAAGAGGAAGCAGGTGCCTGAGCCCAAATGAAGCAGCATGCAGTATTCCTCTATATACTGAGCAATTACAATGAGATTAGTATAACAGCAGCAGTATTGCCCTAATGTATTCCATTTACCATACATTTCCCTTCCTTGCTCCTCCTTCCCTGTTATGGCCTCTTACACTGTTATAGTGGTTCCCCACACTCCTTTCCAGTAATTACAAGGGTTTGATGAAAGCTCTTGTGGCTGTCAAAATTGAAGTTATAACCTCCAAACTGGTGAACACCCCAAAGTCTTTGTTGTGTCTTCCAAAGTGATATCTTAATGAGTGGCAAGCCCTGGCAGGTGTTTTATTTTGTCAAAAGAGATAGATAGGCTAGGGGCGGTATGATCTGATTAGGATTCAGTAACCTGTTTGCCTTTGTAATTAGTAAACTTTATTTTGTTTTCCTTTTAAGTTTTCATTTTGAGGTACCTAAGAGCTTATATGCCTGTCATTAAAAATCCTGCTTTTCCCACCATAGCCCTAGATGGGCTGTGAAAAAAACACTTTGTATATATATCCCCAAGTATTTGCAGAATGGAGTAGGGAGTTGTTCATGCACGTGTACCTATGTGAGCAGGAGAAAACTGAAGTTAATGTTGATCTGTCCAATTGTATTAGGGTGGCCACAGAGCTGCCACTTTGAAAAGTTGATTGCACTAGAGAACCTTAGCTTGGACACTGTTAAAATAGGGACTGTATATTTGGAACAGGGAAGCTTTTTAGGTTTTTTTTATTCACACACTTGCTCTTTGCAAGGAGTACCCTTGCAAGGTTTGCATCAGCTGACATTGTGTGAAACCACTACTGACCTTTTTTAGCTGTATCCATTTAGTTCTCTCTTCTTTCTGCAGCCCCCAAACAATGGCTTCTCTCCTTTCTGGTTTCTGTCATTTGACTTTGTTTTTTATAAATGTCCTATCTGTTAATGAGATCTCCACATTGACTAGGAAGAGAGAAAATGAGGCATGTGAAAAGTGTGGCTGGGAGACTGCAAATCCCCCTTTGTTTAGGGGCATTTATATACTTTTACTGAGAGCTGATTTCTTGGGGGCTGGGTGGGGTGGAGAGGGAGTTTGTGCTTTTTTGTCTGGATAAGGCTTTTTATTTTTGCACTAAGTATGACTGCACTGCACTGCATTGCACTACTGAAATGTATTTATATATGGTGGGATTGGAAGGGGCCAATTAAGCAGGAAGGGAGAAGAGAAAGGGATAGGCTCAGAAAACAGGATGTACCATAAACCTGACCGGGTTGGAGAAGTGGGGTTGCCTTAATTTTAAGCACCTAGCGAGACACTGAGACAGCTGTATTGGATACCTTCTGTTAAAATAAATAAAGCACTATAATAGAAACTAAAGAGGCATCACAAGTTTCTGGGTCATACAGATCTTTTCTCCCCTTTTAGAGAGTGTTCTTCAGAGCTGTGAGAAAGTTAAGGGAACTGCTCATTGTGTAAACCAGTGTAAGGCTTCGCCATAAAGTCACAAATTTCCAGTTCTGATGTCAAAACTTGCATTGATGGATAGAATCTCTTCTAGAGGTTTGACTATGATTAGCATCCCTCAGTAAAAGCAGAATCTCAGAACTCAAGAAGTGAAGTCACAAAGCAGACTTTGCCGAAGGGGAAGGTCACTGAAATAAAGCACGTCTTTCCGAGGCTGTAATGGGAACAGTGCAATAAACAGTCATCCTGAACACTCAGTTACAGGTGTTCCAGTCAAGCCTTTGGGGTAGAGGAAGGAGGAGGGACATTTGGGCAAAAAAAGGGTGATGTAGAATTCAGTACATACAGAAATATTCCTGCTTAGGCAAAGGTGTTGTCTACCATTTTAAGTTCTTCTCTCTAATTTTTCTCCTTAAACAGATAGTCTAGCATTATGAAAGTTTTCAGCTGGAACCAAATGGAATCCTAAGATGGAAAACATTTTACAGTCAAGATGCCTGTTGGCCTATGCTTTGGTCATTTATTTTGTAACAAGCAAACTGTGAGAAAAACTAAAACAGTAGCAATGTGCAGCAAGATCCATCTCTGCTGTAGCTCTTCGTGATCTGTGAACTCTCAAAAGTTTGTCTTCAATCTCTTCAGTAAGACTATAATTGCAACTTTAGCTAGATGGTAAAACAGGATCCTGAAAAATGTTCTGTAGAGAAACTGGGAGAAGAATGTATAACATGAATGCATCTTCTTTGGTCCTGTAGTGGAGGGATCACCTGTCTAATGTACCACAGGGTTTCATGGACAAAAAAGGGGAGGTACTTATCCAATTGCAAAGAAAAGGCTAGAGTAATTGGTGCACTAGAAATCTATTCATGCCCTACATTTTGGCTTAGATTTGAAACTAAGGTATTTTGCCTTCATTAGTACCAAGACATGGGTAGTACAAACCTTTCACAGAGTGCACAATGCAAAGCAGATTGCTGCTGCTCAGTCTCTTGGGCTGCCTCATTTGACAGAAGTGTCAAGAACTAGAGAAGGAATGGTATGCAAGAGGCAGGTGTTGGGTGGGAAGGAACAAGTCTGGAACCCAAAGAGACTTTGGAGTTAAGGATGTATTGTTCTGGTGAGCTTTGAGATTTCCACTCTTAGATTCCAGCCATCCTAGCTTGAAAGGACTGGAAGAGAAGAACTGGAGATGTGCCCTGATGTACTGTTACATTAACTACTGAATGATTCTTCCCTTGACGGCAAGTGGGACAGTGGAACATGCAGCCTGTTTCTTTGCCATCTGCAGGAACCCTCTAAGATGAAAACCACTGGAAGGTCAACTTCCAGTAATGAGTCAGTGGATGTCCAACAAAAGCACAGTTGACTTGAGATCCAGTATAATACAGATGCAGGAGAGCACCTTCATTTTGTAAAGTGGCATTTGCTTCCATAAGTGTAGTGACAGCTACTCTTTGATATGGGAGGAAATGAAGTCTGTCTGCTGGAGTTATTTCATGTAATGAGCCAATACTCCTGATTTTTGCTTAGGTTACTTTTTCTTTGTTTCGTTTTTTAAGGCAGCTGCATATATTGCTACTGTCAGAGTGGATTTGTGTTGTCAATGAGGAGTAGTGGACTGCTCCGGAAAAAAAAAAAAAAAATGAAGCTGAGGGTTTACTGAGCCTACTATGTCCAGAGTGCCTTTCCTGCTGTGGTAAAATAAATTCTGTAGGTTGAGCTGTTCTGGCTGACCGATTGCTGCATGTTCCTCCTTTGTGGTGTGACCTGATGGCAACCATACTTGGACAAGGAGAGGAACACTGCATGTTTGCAATGCTGTAATAGGATGCCATTTGCACTAGTTTTTAAAAGTACTGCAACCTGAAGAACTGGGCTTTGATCCATGCTCCAAATCTGGGTTCGAACTCAGCCTGTTTAAACCTGATTCCAGCTGACTCAGTTTCAACAGAGCTGTCCAATCCATGTAAACAGGAACCAAACAATTTTTTAAAAGCCAAATTGTGTCTTAGTTCCCACTTGGTTACAGTGCTCAACCACACCGGTTCCTGGGCATAAGAGTGATTGTGTAGTTTCAATGGCTTTTAAGTAAGATGTTCCTTTTTACATGGTCAGTTTGAAACTAGTTTAACTGGAACTACATTTAAATATAGCACAAACTCTTTTCTTATTTTCAGCATGGTACTATAGCCCCATGTAGACAGTGCTTGACTGAGAAACCAAGGATAATTTGATGTTTATTTGAAGAAGCCAAAACATATGTTGCTGACTGGAGATGCTACATAATTTAATGCCCTTTTTTTTTTTCTCCAGATGGAGAAACACTAACTTCCATAATTCTCCTCCATTTGTCATCCTGCTTCATTGTTGCACCTTTTCTCCTGAACAAAAATCCCTTTGGCCAGTGGGCTAGATCCAAAAGAGAACTTCCCTGTACTGTTTAATCATCTTGTTTCTTTATGTTCCTTTCCTTAACATTGACAAGCACTACTGAGGATCAACTTGAGTTTTTGCTGGAACTGTGGCATAGTTTTGGTTCAAGAAAAGGCTTGTGAAATTTTCAGCATTATAGTAATTTCAGAGTTTACCCTTGAGGAAAATGTTATGTTTCAAAAGTTCCACAGAAAAAAAGAAAATGCCAGGATTCACAATGGAGCTTCAGTCTCAGTGCTGTAGCCAAGTTTGTTGGGAATGCATTTCTGATGGCTGGAAATGCTGCCATTTACAAAGGCAATTCAGAAGCAGCAGAGAATGTATGCTTTCTTGTCCCTGCTGAACTAAGAGAATTTACACTAATGTAATGATCCTAGGGTAACCTGTCAGTGTTCATCGCTTTTCCCCTAATGGAGGAGGCAAAGCAACTGTCACATCACCTTAGGCAGTCTGAGTTCGCGTCAAAACTGCTCCCCAATGACCTGCCAGCCAGATTGCCCTTTCTCACTGATCCTGGTATCCCACTGGCTGAGGGTTTGTCACATCAGCCAAGGTGACCAAGGGATACACTTGGCCTCAGCTAGGAGCCTTTTACCTTTTCTTTTCCTTTTGTTTTTCCATCAAACCAGGTGCATGTAGTGGTGAAGTAGATGTCAGGTTAGCTGTTGCTCCAGATGACAGGAATGGGAAAGCCACATTGCAACTGAGCTACTGTTGTCCTCAAGGACACTGGTGAAGGTGAAAGACTAGGCTATGGTTGGTGGTGTAGTTGTAAACCTACATCTTGGGCTGCTTGCCCATTCAAACTTGTTTTGGTCAGCTATGCTGTTGCCCTCGAGTATGCTTTGTGTGTGAAAAACTGAATGCAGTTGTTCTGTTGTCTATTTCTTCTGCATCATGGATGTGGCACCAACTTACTTTCACAACAAGCTTGAGTTTTGTTTTGCTGTTGTTATTAACATGTAATTCTACTGTAGACCAAAAAAATATGAAAAGGAAAAAAAATCCGTTTCAAGACATAAAAGACCAGTGAGTGAAAGGTGAAAAATTTAGGAAGTGAAGGTGAGAGAGAAGCAGTGGTTAACTGTGTTAAGTTAGAAATCTCAGAATAGCCTTATGCATTTCTTAACCAATGCTTACCAATTGTCCAGTAGTGGGGTTAGATAGCTTTCTTGGCTCATTCGTACCTGTATCCTAATATTTTTTTTTAAATTGTTTTCTTTGGTATTGCTGTTGTACATCATGTTGTCTTTTATAATGCCTGATTTTATTGTATTGTATTTTATTGGTCTGTTTTGGTTTTGTTTCCTTTTTAAGGATGGGAAAAGTAATGTTTCCTTTTTGTTTTGAATTTTTGAGAAAAAATGCACTGGAAGTAAACACAAACACATTTTGCCATTTGAAAAAAGGAAAACACACAGCCCCAAAGTGGAAAAGGCTAAGAAAAAGCTCCCCTCTTCCTTCTTGTTATGGAAGCATCCTTTAAAAGATATGCTAGAAAGAAAACAATCTCAAACAGAAGAAGAGAGAAGCCTTTTTGATCCTAGCTCTGCCATCCGGAGCATTCTAGCACAGTTTTCTATAGGGTTGGTTTCCTACATGGCCAACAGGGATAAAATCCAGAACCACATGGGACAAATTCATCCCTGGTACAAGCAGGTGTTATTGCAATGAAGTCAAAGGAAGTATACAGAGGATGGATTTAGCCACATGCATGCAAGATACAGCTGCCTTCCCCATAGTACCCAACTCCCTACTGCTAGAGTTTATTGCTGCCAAAACAGTGGGTCTTTTGGCTGTGTTAATCACATAATATCCCTTGAACATTGTTCAAGGTAGGCGAAACACTTTCCCACTGAATAAATCAGTTCTGGATGCACCTTGGTGTGACACTTTTTGCCTACCAGCTTTCAGCTGTTACCCACTCCCAGCCATGAACTGATGCAATCTATCTCTGGCTTTCCTTTGCCAGAAAATGGACTTGATTATTAAGCATAGTAAAACTTTTGCATATTTAACTACTATGATCCAGAAATGGCCCTTGCACTTTTAAGGCATATGGAAACATCCTCTCTGTCTTTCAAAATGGAAAAAGTTCTTGCAAGTGAAACACCGCGTGCGCACACACACCCACCTGCAGTCTCTGGGCTCCTGATCCCAAATTCTTCCCGGATTTTTCTGTGCCCAACAGTGTCCTGTCTCCATAGTGCCTGGTCATTTGAGTACAGGGGGACAGAGGCTCGTGTTGAGATGAATGCAAAAAGCATACATTTTAAAAGACAGATGATTTTCCTGTTATGCCAGCATCTTCAAATCCTCATATCAGCTGATGGGTTTCCCTAACCTGACGACTTTCAATCAGTTGTTGAAACATTGGCTTTTTCTGTTTTGTTTTCTAAGGAGGGAATGTGGGGTGGGGAGAATAATGAGGTGTTGTTTGTAACTTCACGGTCCTGATAGTTGGTTTTTATCTTCCATATTTTATGCAAAAACAGACATTATAAGTCAATAAATAATTGTGCCCTTGGTTGAAAGTTAAGTGTTCAGGAAAGGAAAAAAAATGGTTGGCATTTTTCTACATTTTTGTGAAGACTTTTGGAAAGGAAGGGTACATATATTTGTTGTGTAGTATTTTCTATTTTTGAATGCATTTTCTTGGTACAAGACTGTTTTGTGGATTTTTTTTTCTTTTTAGTGGACACATTATTAAAAAAAAAAAAAAGAAAGAAAAAACTAATTGAAAAGTTTGCCCTTAAGGATATGCTGCAGTTTTGAGGTTTAACATTAAAAAAAAAAAAAAAACATTCAAGGCGCATGTTAAAAGTTGGGAATTGTATTGTTGGGAGTTTTTTTGTAATTGTTACAAGAAAAAGTTTGTAGCCACTGCTGTTTATTTTGTTTCAGATGAGTAAGTAAAGGGATTGTTCTTGTGTTATTCTTTTTAAAAAAAAGTTATTTATGAAATGTCACAAACACTGGACTGTGAGTTTGTAGGGAAGCATTTTACCACCCTGTGTCTTCATAGAGCTGTTGGTGATCCTACTTCTCATTACTCTGCCTTATGATCTCCTGAGCAAATTTGGAGGGGATGGCAGGAGGGGGAGAGAGAGACTGAATTAAGTTTTGACTTGATGAGTTGGAGGGAAATTAGGAAACAGTGTTTTGAAATTCTAAAGCTGGACCATCAGCTCTTACTCCTTCTCCTATCTAGGAATGAGAAAGGAATGGAAAAGGCTTGCAGTCACTGGAGGAGACAGAAAACTTATGGTACCTGGACATGGCAGTGTGCAAGGGGAAAGTGGCTGAGAGACATGATGCTCATAATGACCTCTGTAAATGACATCTGTTTCTCAGTCAACAGCTCCCTTGGTTATCCCTCATCCTGCCAGTGGCTTTCATGAAAAACTCACCAACCCCACTGAAACCATGAAGTTGGCTTCCCTGATCAAGCCTTCTTGGGCACCCCAGCAGTGGGAGTGACCAGCAGGGAGTGCCACTGTTTGATCACTGATCTGGATTTAAGGATGAGTAGAGGCTGAGGGTGACCAAAGAGGTGTGCCATGTTTCTCAATGTTTGAAGAACAGGCTTAAAAGACTAAAGCAGTGCTCCAAGTATTCATGGGGCTGGAGAAAAGGGAAAGAGGAAGACACCAACAGCCATAACAGAAACTGGAGATACGTAACTGGGCTACATTTGAGACCAACCAGACTCTTTTCCTTCCTGGACAATAATGCAGCCAAATCTTAAGACTGTCAGGCAGATAGAAAGCTGAATGTGGCCTTCACTTCTCCTGCCTTTCCTTTTTATTCTCCCACTTCCTTTGCCCTGAGATTTCTTCTCAGTGAGCACCTGCTCCACTGAGCACTTTTTTACCCTCCACCCAAGCTGCCCTTGCTTTCAAAATGTGGGTTCAGTCAGGACAGAGTAAAATCATGTGCCTTCTTTTTCCCCTTTTGTACTTACACCAGCCTTCTCCCCTTCCCCAGCTTACACGTGTGAGAGACAACGGAAGGAGGCTCTTTAGAAGTGCTACTTGTCTGTAGGTGTCCAGCAAAACAGTAAGGTGGTGGTGAGAGGAAGGGGAGCTGGGAGATACTATGAGCTCCTTTCCCTTTCCACACGTAGCAGGTCTTCCCAAGGAGACACCCTCTACCACCACCTCCTCAGATGCTCCTTTGTCCTACAGTGCAGCTGTAGTGAGCATGTGGTGGCTCTTCTCTCCCATTTCAATCCTCAATTTGTGAAGTACTCACTCAATTTCAATTCATGCCATTTTCAAGCAGTCATATTGACAAGACAAATGCAGTTTGTGGCCTTATCAAGATGACTTAAACCAGTAAAAGAAAGAAAATGTGACTCATTTCCTTCCCAAGGTTTGTGTCACTTCTAAAAACCCAATCCATAGCAGTCCATAAAGACTCCTATAATCTCAGTCCATTTTGATGATGGTGACTAAAGTGACTAAAGTCTAGAACTTAAATGCTGGGCCGTCTGGTCTCATGTTTTCTTTGCTATTACCCCTACTGTCTGCTTGCTTTACTCATTTTCAACTACACTCTGCTTAACGAGGCAGCCCTAGCCTTTGGTGAAAGGTGAGAAGCACCAGTGGGATCCTGGCACAGGGAAAGTAGTTCATGGACATTTTATCAAGAGAAGGATATACTAGCTGCCACAGCAAATGCACATTATTATGGGCTGACTACAGTGATTTTAGGGCAAATTAACCCCACCCAGTTACTGGAACATCACTTGTTCCCAGGTCAGAACCATGGGGCAAAAAGAGCATGTTGGCACAATGGAAAAGCAGCTGACAATCCACAGCTGCTCATGGGCAAGGACAGGGACCCAATTGCCACCCAGCTTCTCTGTGCCCACTGCACAGTCAGTGTCCCTGACTCCATGGAGGAGCCAAATTTGCTGGAGAAGCTTTTCTTTGCACTGATTGTAAGAATCAGTGCAAAGCAGCCCCTGAGAGGTGTCTGTCTGTTGGGCAGGCAAGGCCAAGGTGGGTGCCCACCTGTGCTGTTTCTCTGCAGAGCTGGAAGCTCCATGCAGGCTTTCCTGGAGCTTGCCCTTCCAGAAATCCTCTAAAACCTGTAGCACCTGTTTGGTGGAATGAAAAACCCCTCAGTTTCTTCCATAAATGATCCAGTAAATGTAAATGTTGTGGATGGGGTATTGGAAGTTTGTTTTTTAGGCTCAGCTTTACAGCCTGGGAGGAGCAGCATGGGAATTGTGGTGTTATTCCCCTTTTCCCAATTAACAGGTCTGCATGTGTGCACACACAAGAGAAAGGGTGCATTCCTACCCATCTTTGGTGCTGATGGACTTAAAACATTTGTCCAAAGCCTACTTTTGACACCTTTAGAGAACATAAGAACATGTCTTATCACATGCAATATCTCGCCCCACGAAAGAGAAGGAGGGGGAGGAGAGCAGTGTGGGCAGTTGGGACTGTTAGGGTTGGATTATTTTACATCTTCTGTAAAACTGTAATTTTAACAGTGCCTTATTCCTAATAGATGCTGGCACTTGGGACACACACATATGATAAAAGACAGAGCTAGGGAGAGTCAGATGGGTACGTCCATAAGACGGAGGTCATTAATCATCATAAAGGAAGATGTATTGGGAATGACATGGCTGCGTCAGAATTGGAAACAGTTCAAATATTCAACCTCTAAAGCAATTTCCCTTCTACCACCTCCTGCCTTCTCTCTTTGCCAGTGGTGCTGCCCAAGAATAGCTGCCTACACCAAGGCCTGTCACTGCCCCATTTGCTTTTGGCATTGTCAAGTCCAAGGAGTTTAGCATGGTCATGCTTTCTACTGCAATCTTGTTTCCCATGGGGTATGTGAATGCCAGTTCTTTTGCTTTAAATGCACTTTAAAAAACAAGAAATCAAATCAAAGCTCCAGACTGTTTCAAATACATAGGGGAAGACAGTACATATGTGTTTGAACCCAGTTGACTTTATCTCCAGTTCCAATGTACTCCATGCAGTGTGTATGTATAGAACAATGTGTATGCATACAAACACACATGTCAATTTTAAATATCAGCAGACTAACTTTTCTCCTTAAGCTCATGAAACCAGATGCTATACAAACACAGCAGCAGCAGAGGAATTATAGTTGGGCTCTTGAAACAGATCACAAAAAATAAAAACAACTATTTGGTCCTTTCTGTACGTTCAATAGCTGCAGAAGGTATTGGGTTGTAACCAGAATAAAAAGGAACGGTGCTAAATGAATGAATGGGCAAAAAAAAGGAAAAACAAAAACTCAACCCAATAACACAGTTAGACTTTTATGCTAATTCACACATTGGGTTGGTTTGTTACTTTTTTTTTTTTTTTTGGTTTATGTGAAAATAAAATTGCATCTAAACTAATCTACCGAAAAAATAACAAAAAACAACAAAGCAAGCAAACAAAAATGCATCCTGCTCTGAGGAAGTGCTTATTTATGGAGGATGTTAGAGATCTCAAAACTCTTGGCCTTGCTCTCGCATGACATATGCTCAATCAGTCCTTTTTTTAAAATGTCTGAAACTGAAAACAAACAAACAAACAAAAAACAACAACAACAACAACAAAAAAGCAAACAAAAAAAACTTTTTGAAGCACCTTATGTGGCTTCCTATTCCAGGAGTGGGAGCTGCGTTATTTTCTTTGAGCACCTTACTGATGTGTTAATGCTATCTGCTGTCTTTTTGTTCCCCATGGGCCGAGTGGCTGCTGTGAGCACGGGCAGGGCTGCAGAACACTGCATGGGCACACCCAGGTGCATCCACCCGCATTCCCATTCCTCGAGGTGCTGGCTGGGACCCAGACAGAAATTTCTTGGTTAGTCTTTGCTCTGTGGTGTGGATGGGAACTAAATGGTGGAGGGGAGAGCACACACTCTTGTGTGTGGATGTGAAAAGTAGAAATTGGACATTTTCTTCTTGGGGCCAAAGGAATTCCCAGCAGTCAATAGATGCTGAGTGAATGGGATATTGCACCCGGGCCTAAATTCTAAAGTCTTTGTGCAGGCAACAAGTGACGATGACCTCGGGCATTGTCCTGCCAAGGTGGAGACTTCAGGATTTGGCCGCATCTGGCAGAGGTCCTTGCGCAGGACATGGATCTCTGTCCGTGCGATGAGAAAGCCACCCACCTGCACAGCCCTGCATGCACCGCTGTGCACACATGCACACCCCACAGCTGTACAGGCATATCTCCAGAAAAATTGTTTGTACTATGTGAAGAGCAGGTCAAAAGTTTTGAGGGGTTAAGTTCCTTTTTTTTCTCTCATTATACTCTGTAAATGGTATGTCAGTTATCAAAAACAAGCAAATAGAAAATTGTTTAAAAAAAAATAACCTTGCATACGCCTTTTCTATCAAGTGCTTTAAAATATAGAATAAATACACACATCCTGCCAGTTTTTTCTTATAGTGAGAGTATCCTTACCTGCCATTTAATATTAGCCTCGTATTTTCTCACGTATATTTACCTGTGACTTGTATTTGTTATTTAAAACAGGAAAAACATAAAAAAAGAAAATTAACTGTAGCGCTTCATTATACTATATTATTATTATTATTATTATTATTATTATTATTATTGTGACATTTTGGAATACTGTGAAGTTTTATCTCTTGCATATACTTTATACGGAAGTATTACGCCTTAAAAAAATACGGAAATAAATTTTACAAAGTTTCTGTTTTGTGTGGAAGAGTAATTGATGTTGCTAAGAATGATGTTTGTTTTTTTTGGATTTTTTTTAATGTTACCAGCACTTTTTTTGTAAGTTTCACTTTCTGAGGTATTGTACAAGTTCACACTGTTTGTGAAGTTTGAATATGAAGGAATAATTAAAAAAAAAAAAGACTAAAGAACATGGCTGGTGTCTGTGTGTTTCTTTGTCATGGAGAACGTGGAAGGCACATGGCAAGTGTCCTGTGGACCTCTCTTAGCTCTAATGGGGTGTCACAGGAGTCCTGCTGGCATATGTCTTCAGGGTCAGCCACAAACATTGCCATGTTGGGATCATTGTCAAGGCTGAACATCAACAGTAGTTGATGTTGGGGCCACATGCCTGACAGTCTGGGGTACTGGTGTCCGAGATACTGCTCAGAGATAAAATTAATGTTTTCCCATTCTTCTGATTTTAAGAAACTCTGCACCAAGTCTATGAAAGCAGGACATTCCACTTGCTCAGCCCTTGCCAGCCCACTCAATACCAGAAATGTTTTCTGCTGGTCAGTTCAGGCCCTGAGAGAGCAAAGTGCTCCTTGGGAGCAGTGGATCCATTCCCACTTTAAGGGGGTCTCATATGTCCTGGATTTCCACTTCTTGACAATGACTAGTCCTCAATTTTCCAGTTTCAGTATTTTTCTTTTTCATTGCAGCAAGTACATTTTTAAAAAGTTACAGCAAAAGTGGTGTGTGATGTGAAAACCAGTGCACAGACACTGCCAAGTTTGGGCTGCTGAGGCTGACAATTCTGGTGGACAAACCAGAACTGAAAGTGCTGCTGAGCACCTGCTCACTTCCAAAACACTGATTGTTCCCACTTAATCAAAACCATGTTTGGTCCAGAAAAGCCCCTGATTCTGTTTCCAGATCATATACTACAAACAGTTAGGTTTACTTTAGGATAACCAGCTTTGTGTTTGGAGTGGAGTGAGACCCCTGAGAGGAGACTACAGAACCCTCTCTTAGCTCTTTCTCCCTGTGAAAATTAGGACCAAATTTGGCCTTTTGTTTCCTGCTGCATGAACTGCATGAGAAACAATAATCTTCTTCATTTTCCATAACGGTTGAAGGACAATTATCCCAGCAGTTTTCTGACCCATGAGTGTTAGAAGGAAAAGGATCCTCCCTGCTGGGAGAAGCCATCTTGGATAAACTGTTGCATGAATAGCTACAAGGGAAGCTTCAACATGGAACTAAAATGCAATTTGTCAGCCCCCTTTAGGTGAAATGCCAAGTTATCACATGTCTAATTCCTCACACCTCCCTCTAAGTCACAATGCACAAATGCACAAATGCTCTGAGCCACAGGTGTCACAAGCCACAGCCTTCCAAGGCATGTCCCATGTGTGTCCCTGGCAGTAGCCACCCTTGGTAGCTGAGACATCAAGAACCTGGGCTCAGTCCTACCTGAGCTCTTACCACCAGAGACCTTGTTCTCACCTTCATTTGTGACAGACCTGGGAGGAGCCAGAGAGGCCCAGGTACAGCTCATTCCAGGAACAGCAGGGTTGATCTCACGTTCATGTGCACTCCCCTCTCAGCCTCACCTTCCTCCATTCTCACCAAATCAGCCCATTTTTGTTGCAATGTTCCCACTACTGACCAGACTTTCAGTGAGTTGGGGAGATGGGCTAGTATGACCACACCAAGGGTTTTACTGTCTCTGGAGGTGGTTTGAGATGGGAACTCAGCAGAGGAGTAAGAAGGGAATGGAACAGAGGTGATGTGGGACGTGTCTCTGTACCAACCCCATAGGCTGGAATGCTCCTTCTTAGTGGTGTCACACACAGTCAGTGAGGGAGAGGCTCCTACAGGAAACCTGTCACCACTCAAGGAAGAAATAAAGTCTCCCAGACTGTACCCTCCTATTGGTCTGTGTGGGAGAGATTGTTCCCCTGTGGCTTCTCTGTGTATGTACAGATGCAGCTGTAGGATATTCCAGCACACTTTGACACACAAAATAAGCCTAAAATGAGAATCCTGATGAGCCTCTCATCAGAATCACACCTGTAGTAGCTGGGAGTGGGAAAACTGGGAAAATGCCTAGAAATAGGCTTCTGGGGAGCCACTGCATGTCCTCAGTAAAGACTCAGACGTAGGACATCTATGGACACTTATGGGTGTGCACATGCAGATATTCATTTTTATCATCACAGAGAAGTTTCCCCACGGAACACTGAGTCATAGCCTCAACTCAGCCATCCTGGGGACTTGGATCTCACACCCCAGATTCTATCTGAAGATGCAGTTGAACACAGAAGCACATTGGGGGGGTTCAATACCCTCCTTCAGAGTTGCTAAGGTCAGGAACTTCTGGCCAGGAGACATTTGTTTTAGTTTGAAATGGTCAACCAAGATCCTGCTGGCAGAGCTATGCTCCAGCTGCCTGCCAAGAGCTGAAATGGCAGGGTGCCGCCCCAGGGAGACCAGCCATTACTTAGGTTTGTTCAACCAGGGTCTGGGCTGGTTCCTTGGCCCAGACTGGGGTTCTGGGTGTGCACCAGTTGTCCCCCAGCACACTAAGAGCCATGAGGATGCATGGTCTCCTCACCTCACCATGCACTTCACTCAGTCAGAGGCAGGTGGCAAATATTAATGACCACTATATTCTTGAGTTATTTTATGATAATAATAATCACAGATGGGCTGGGCCATGGCCAAAGCTCTCCCTTACCTGCTGGGATGAAATAGCAGACTGAATATACCAGCAGTGCCTGTACTCCCTCTCCAGACTGCAAGACTGTCAAAGGAAGAGCAGGATTACTTTCCCAAACTAAACATGGTCCCAAGAGTGCTCCTTGCAGGCCTTTCCCCCAACCCTCGGGCTCCTTGTAGCCATGGAACTCGGCAGTGGATGTTATTTACAGTGGTAGCCTCCATTCTTGAAACCTCAGTTCCCCGCATGTGCCTGGCATAAACCTTTACAGCACAAGCCATGTGCAGGCCTGTCTGCCCAGACACAACGGGAGGGAAGGATGGCTCAGTGTGTTGATAAGCAAGAGCTGTAAATCCAGCCATGTGATAAGGCAGGGGCCACCAAGAACCCCCTCCAGAGTCACCATAAGCAGCTCAGAGCCTGTCCCAGCCCACCAGCGGGGAGGCGAAGGTGTGCTACCAGTTGGCAGAGAGGCTGATCTCTGTCAAGATCAGTTTTAAGTTGCTGTTGGTTTTTTTTCCTAAAGATCCTTCATTGCAAGGGTCATTAGCTAAATTGTCCATGCAGGAAAAGGATTAATCCTGTTAATGTGCAATTGTTTACAACATTAGGAAAGAAATGCAAGATCCATACCTGGAGATTTGTGGCTCAATGCTCAGGCTACGGCACCACTCCCCCAAATCAGGATTTTCAGGAATGCATATTTAAAACTTCACCCTTGCATATCTCAGAGTATGGAAAATGGAACATATTTTAAAAAAAGTAACAGGAAACTCAAAATTTTTTAGAGCCAACATTCTCACAGAACTAGAAGTGTCTCCTTGTGCCAAAACATGGATGAATAATCCCCATAGGAAAATGTGGAAAGTTCAAGTAGTTTTTATCAAACCTGCAAATTTATGTAAGCGCTGATTAAAAAAATAAATTAAATTATAGTTAAATTTCATTTAAAATAGCCTGTTTTTTCATAGGGGCTGTAGTCCTAATGTTCCCAGCAGATACCCATGGGATGCAGAACAGTTGCAAACAGCGAATTCTGGAGCCCACACAGATTTATGAAGTGCTGTAAGGCCAGGTCCATGGGAACAATTCTGTGACTCTGCCATAGTTCTGTTTCAAAGGAGGCAAAACATCTACACAGCTTCTCAGAGCTGAGCTCCAACCCCTCTTAAAAGTGGGATATAGCTGCTTTTGTCTTGCTTGTCATTGCTTTCCTGCAATGTTCCTTGGCTGACCTATTCACTGGTGAGTCTGTGCACTGAAACCCAAGGCTGAAGCACACTAGAAGAACAAGATATCATTTCACCAAAGGAACAAAAAGTGTGATTTCCTTTGGGAGACACAGGAGGATGCCCTTATACGACTGTGTGGAGAGAGACCAAACAAATACTGCCATCCATGCCCCCATTGCACATCTTTTTGAGGATCAGACATATTCCCTGTGGCCCTGGTGAAGTGGGGCTTACTATGCTTCAGGGCCTCGGTATAGGTGCTTCCTTTAGTAATGATCATTATCCCCCTCCTCATCATCATCGATGACAACTCTGCAACTCTCATACAAACACTGCGCAATGTATTCTGCAGACCAAGTCATTATATAAGAAGGGAGGGAAGACATAAATATCATTAACCCAAGGAATTAAAAGTGTCTGTAGAAACTCAGCTGTACCAAAAAAGCTCTCTGTGCTTTACAAACTATCAGACAAGGAGCTCCTTATACACATCCACCCCACTACAGGCTTCAAACTCAAATCTGGGTAGAGAAAAGTATTCAGCTCACGTAGCTCATTTGTGCCATTAGAAAATTTTAGGCAACAATATTTTAGCACTTCTTTCACCCAGGGACTGTCCTTGTAGCACAGCACTGATAAACCCCTCTCCAAAGCATGGCTGAGCCTTTCCCCAGTTTTAAATTCCCTGGCTGTTTCACAGGGATTTCATGCCAAGCTTTTCTGCCCAAGCCAGAAGAAATGTGTGATAACAGCACTGGCAGTTTCGCTGACCACAATCCCATCTCTCTCATCTTGTCTCATTAAAATAAGCAAGCAAAGAAGGATTCTGCTATTCAGACAAATTCTCTTTTCCATATAGCCACATTGTCCATCATCAATTTGCCTGATGAATGAGGCAGAGCCAGCTGTCTCTGAAAAGACTAAAAGCAATCAAAGGAAAGAAAGAAAAAAAAACAAATAAACAATCAAATAACAGGAGCCAAACTTCCCCAGACAACAGGACAAGACTCCTTTTTTTTTTCTTTTGCATGATTTTGAGGGCCTGTAGCACTAAGGGATAGACTGAGTGACAAAAGCAACTTCCCCTGCTGAAGATGAACGGCTTCATTTCAGACAAACCCCAGGATTTCTCATTCCCTGTCTGAACCCCAGGAAAGCCATCACAACCCAGCATCCTCCTAGGACTCTACCTGGACCAGCAATGGAGGTGCTGGTCACACACCAGCACAGCCGCCTTGGCAGGAGCATCCAGGCCACTCTGACACCAAGCCATGAAAGCAACAAGTGATAGCTCTCACAGTTCTCCTTCCAGCAGACAATTCTACCACAGAGAGAATTTAGGAAATTATTTTAAAAGTTATTCTCTGAAATAAGCATAAACAAACATGCCACTGACCTGCAGTCAGCTGCATATGTCTGCAAATGCATTTCTTGTCCCCAGTTCAGCAGTTACAGGAAGGGAGACAACCCTTCCTGTGTCCCCTGTGGTGGAAATAAGCCATAAGGAGACCGCTCTGATGATTTCCTGGGGTAGGAAGAGTGGAAAAGCATCTGCAAACTCATGGCTTTAATGATAATGGGAGGAAGAAAGTCTCTCAGCCCAACAGATCCTCATGCTCTGAAATTTATAACTTGCCACCCCATGTCACAAAGCTCTGGGTTTCATGACACCTCTATGCCCACCCCAGCTCCCAAAAGAGAGCATCTTTGCAGCCCACAGGAGTTCAGCCTGCCCCAGGGATTTGGGCAGCAGCTGCTTTGCCTTTGCCTAAGTCCTGGCCTCAAGCAAGCTGTCAGAGCATCTCTAAAGTTTGCAGCTTCTTGTGTTTTCTTGGGTCTTGAAATTCCCTCAAAGCTTTATAGAAGAAAAGTTGTTAGCATGTCTCTGCTAAGTCAGTCACACAGCTGAGCCCGAACACTTGCGGCAGCCCTGCCCATGGCCTGTGCTTTGAGTCCTGCCTGGAGGAAAAACTTGCTCCAGGTTGCCCAAGGGCAGCTTTTCCAAACTTTCAGGATGGGCTTGCCAGCTGGGAGTTCTCCAACATCAGTCAAATTATATTTTTTCTTCAATTCTCAATCTACATCTTCTCTGATGCATTCACGCCCTCATACTGCCAAACAAGCTCCAGGACAAGAACTTGGGGAAAGCCATGGCAGGGGCTCCTTTGGTCCTGACAGCACATGCAGCTTGTGTGTTCACACCTCTCATCACCTCCTTCCCTGGGCTTAACAGAGCACCAAAACTTCACATGCTCTTAGTTTTCCTGCCCTTAATTTTTTATGTCTTGCCTGCACAAGCTACTTTTAAAGCTAGACAGTCTTACCTCCAAGGGGATTTACAGTCCAGCACACTGAGGTCAATAACTTGACTTCAGAGCTGCTTTTGGCTTCCAGAACACTCTGTGGCCTTCACAGGCCATGGTGTGACAGCTTACAGCTGAGGTCTCCCAAGTGCCCCTTGGCTGAGAACTGCATTAGCAACCTTAGCTGACCATAAATAAAGGCTGCTGAGTTTAAGATCTTATGCATAAAAGGAACTTCAAGGCATTTAAATCCTGTTTCCTCTCCACACTTCCCATAGGTTTTAGATTACACTTACCTCAATCCATATATTTTCCCCCCACTCCTTTTCATCAGTCCATTTTCAATCTGTTTACAAGGCTTTTGGTAAGATATTTCAGTGACTGTGTTTCATCACAGTGCCCAGGCTTATTTGGGTTTATGTCTTTGGACAGTCTCCAAAGGACTTCATTCAAGTGACTTAACTAGTAATCATTAATAAAATGTATAAACAGATCCTTAGGAGAAAATCAGATCATAATCCCAAGTATTTTAACAAGATCATTAGTCTGCAATTATATCTGAGACAGAAAAATGTTACAAAACCATCCCGCGCCAGCATGGGATGATGTTTGAATAAACATCAAAGAAATTTAGGTGCTGGCATCCTCCTAAGTTCCTGGCGCTGATGGTGGTACTGCAGAGCTCCTGCTCTTCTTGGTGCTCTCTGCACCTTCTCTCTCTTGAGTGTCTGGAGTTAGGATATCTGCAGGGTCTCAAGGGTGGCAAGCACACATTTGTCAGCTACATGCATGGTTCATAAGACATGGATCCTGTGAGGCCTGGTCTTGAAAGCATTCCTCTAAAAAATATGACTGGGTATGCTTTGGAGAGGACCCTTTGGGAAAGGCCACCAAGAAACACCTCTCTTTTTGTACCTACTCTTGAACTATCCTCCCGCCAAAACAGCTATAGACCTATCTGGCCACCCTATGGGAGTGATCTTTGTTTGATCACTTTGTTTGATGTGTGCATTGAACTCAGATCTTTAATTCCCCAGTTGCCCACTCAATGTATGTGCTGGTTGGAGACAGCAGCTTTCTATTCCAGCAAAAAAAACCAACAGGGCAGCAGCAAAGTGCCATGACTTCATGGGGAAAGCTCCGTCCTGAGCCAACTGGTGCGGCAAAGTCCAGCCTCACATTCAACCCCATCCCAGACAGGACCAAAGCACCAGCAGCAATTCCTGAATGCAACAGGAATGGGTCAGCAGCTGCTGTGTGGCAGCTCAATCCCATTTTCCCCCTTTGGAGGAGCCTCTCCTGAGCCTAATACTTATTTGTTATCTTTATCAACTACATCTCCTTTGGTTTCTAAAAGTTCATGGTGAATTCTCTAAAGTAATATCTTCCTTTTTCTGTCATTACAAATACATGTCAGCAAATGACAGGAGATCACCCCTCACTCCTATGCACCAAAGCATGTATTTCCTTTACTGCTAATGTCCTTGGTGCTTGAAATAATTTATACTTTCCCTCTAACATGTTAACATACTTTCAGAATCTGTAGGGAAGCATACAGACGGCAAGAACTTTTATGGAAATATTTAGTCTCCCAAGGAAGGCTTAGGCAAGAAAGTAATTACTGTGACTGGCCCACAGTGACACGCCCTGAGTCATCGAGACACAAGTTGCTGACAAGCAGAATGAGTAAGAGCAGTTTAGATCTCTGCATTCCTCCCAGAATACAGACCAGTCTTGCAAAGTGCTGCAATAAACTCTGGACATTTAGAAGTTTATAGTCTTTTGCTTTACTGAAGGAACAGCTCATGTGAAACTTCGAATGTGGGGGGAAAAATGGAAAAAACTAAAAAAAACCCACCCAATAAATAAAGTATTGAGGATACAGCAAGTCTTCCACTCTGGCACAGAGTAGGGACCTTGCTGATCCCTGGTGTGACAGTCCCAGGCTGGGCTGCAGGACATCCCATGGCTTCCCAGCCCAGCAGTGCCCCAGGTCTCCTGCACAGCTGCAGAGCAATGGTGGAACATCTGTGTCACTGGTGTGAAGGAGCTCTGACCCCTCCCAGAAGGCATACTGGAACAAATTCAGAAACAGATACCTCTAATAAGGGACTGAGAAGATTAATATTCTGCATTGAAAGAGAAAAGGTTAGAAAAACAACTAGTTCTCTCTCCGTATTTGGTGTCTTGCTTGACTTTTTGGTATCTATTTATAATTAATAGGTGTTGGAGGTTTTTTTCTGTGTATCTGAAAGTTTCCTTCCTTAGACTAACACGTTCGTCTCATAAATGCAAAGCTCCTCCATGCAAACATGCTATAGCTAGTCCACATCTTTCTTGGAACAGTAACATAAGCAAGGCAATGTGGCAGGCACTGAGAAGCATTAATATCATTTTGTGTCTCTCCTATGCCAAAGGCAAAACCACATAGAACTAGCATTTTTATTTCCTTATTTCTGCCTTTTGGAGTGAAATTGTAATCACCCCACTCCAGAACAGGAATTTAAATTGAACATGGGGCTTGAGCTTGGGCGACTAGATGATCTTTAAGGTCCCTTCCAACCATTCTATGATTTTATGGCTGCCTGGGAGGTCTGGCTGATCTACAGACTGCTGGAGAAAGCCAAGTGGACATCCCACAAGTGGGATGACCAGCACCTAAAATGTTCTTCAGGCCCTTCGTGTTACAGAGGGGGCTGATTCTGAAAGCAACAAAAACCCTGAGGTTATGTCCACCAGAGACCAACCACAGGGAAAGTTTGTGAGTAGCCAGACCAACGCAGGAACATCCATGATGTCATATGCTGGTTTTGACTGGGGTACTGTAAATTTTCTTCACAGCAGCTGGGATAGACCTGTATTTTGGATTTGTGCTGGAAACAGTGTTGATAACGCTGGGATGTTTAAATTATTGCTGAGCAGCTCTTACACAGAGTTGAGGCCTTTTCTGCCTCTCACACTGCCTCACCAGTGAGTGGTTTGGGAGGAAGCTGACCTCAGCTGGCCACAGGGATATTCCAGACCAGATTGCATCATGCTCAGCATATAAAGCCAGAGGAAGGAGGAAGTGGAGCCATTAGGAGTCATGGTGTTCATTTTCCCAAAGCATGTGATGGATGCCCGTTTTCCTGGGGATTACTGAACACCTGCCTGGCCATGGCAAGTGGTGAATTAATTCCTTGTTTTGCTTTGCTTGCATATGCAGCATTTGCTTTACCCATTAAACTGACTTTATCTCAACACATGAGTTCTCTTGCTGGTTTTTCTTCTGATTCTTTCCTCATTCCACTGGAGGGAAGAGAGTGAATGGCTGTGTGGTGTTTCATTTTGGCTGGGGTTGAAACAAAATACAGCATTGAAAAAAGACCCCTAACCATAGTCCAGCAATGATTTCTTGAGATCTGTGGATACAGAGCCCATTCCTGAGAGAGCATCTCTTCAAGAATATTCACTGGCATTAATCTTCCTTCATAAGAAGACTTTGAAATTAAAAGAGAAAACACTCAACACTGACAAAGATTGTTTTTCAAACATCGTCATTATCCTGGGTGAGTCACTGCCACACTGTTATCATTGCTTACCAAGAAGTTAGATATCGATTTAAAAAAAAAATACACGATGTTTATATGAGTCAGAAGACTGTACACAGCTGTGTAAGACGGGGAAACCAGCGCGGGATATCTCTTTGTTTCCTTGGGGCATTGGTCATCAGCAGGATTAGGGAGCTCTTCTGTAATTCTGCATTTTCTAAGTTGCCCATCTGGCTGAGCCATGGGGTGCTCTTCGTGGTCCCACCCAAAGGGCTGGGGTTTGCTCTAGGGCAGCTGCCAGGATACAGCAGAGGGTTCCTTGGAGCACAGCCCTTATGTGGGGCCAAGCTATCTATGAGCTGTGAGGCCAGGGCTGCTCACACCTTCCCAGTGTCCCAGGTTGTCCATGAGCCATGAGGCCAGGCTTCTCAGACCCTCCCAGTGTCCTGGTTTGCAGCCATGTGCTGCAGCTTTGTCCACCACCACCAGGACCAGGCAGAGGTGCTGCTTCAAGAGGGAATGGGGAGATGCTGTTCCAGGGCCACGCACTGCTCTGGGACACAATCCAGCCTTGCTGCCTGCAGGAGGGATAAAAACAGGAGGTTGTATCAAACAGCACAGAGCACCTGCTACATAAAAATTCTCTTATCAAATATATTTCCAGACCCATTGTGCCTCTGTTCTCACTCTGAGCAGTAACACCTTGTCGCCTCACATGCCACAGACAGGCCTGTGGGCAGTTATCACTGCTCTGTGGCCTGTGCCATCACCCCATGTACCCTGTGACAGCCTCCTGGGCTCCCATTTCCCTTGCCACCAGCAGGAATAAAGTCTCCGCCACTCCAGCTGCAGTCATCCCATGCTGTAGGTCTTGCCTGTGTACTGGGAAATAGGTTCCTCTTACTCCAGGTATGCCCAGTGCCCAGCTCAGGATGGTGCTCATCTCAGCTGGCTCTCCTGGATGCTGAAATAATCCAAGTGATCTGTCCTCCTACTGCACAGGAGCTCAGCAGGGCCCACAAGACCCTCAGAGCTGGTCAAGAGCACTCAGTACCCAAACCTGCTCATGAGATTGCACCTGTATGTGCAACCTCAGCTCTGGACTGGGACACATAAGACTAAGCCCTACCTGAGCAGAAGATGGCTGCTTCTGCAGGAATTCTTTGTCAAATTTTGAGTATGAGCTCTAAACCACAGGAGATTTCAATTTTAAGGGGTAGGGTTTCAATGAAGGTATTTTGTTCCCCTGTGTTCTAGTTCCAGTTTAATACTTCTGAAAATGTTCAGCAGGAATCAGGCCACTGGCATGGAAAGTTGCTATGCGCAGCATAATTAAAAGGAGTGAAGAAGGCCATACCTTCTGCAGTGGTATTGGGCAAATGATCAGTAAATGCTGCTACAGGAGGAGGACAGTGAAAGTATTACAGGCTTTCAGATATTTGAAAGAATATCTGTTGTTCATCAGATCTAGCGAGCCAGATGGTCTGGGCTCTGGGCTTTCAGGCATTTTCCATAGTGAGACATTCCCTCACAAAACGTTTTTGCTCCTCTTCACCAGCCACCAGCCACAAGGAACCACTCTGTGCCTTTGAGGAGTTGTGGTGGCCCAGCTACCTCAGCACCACAGCCCTGGGCCCACAGTACTCACTCCACAACTAATCCCTGGGAGAAAATGGTCCCAAAATGGAAAATAACTGCACACAGGAATTTCTATCTTTCAGAGATTTGGCTTAGTAGAAACAAATACATTAGCCTGGAGTTACATAACACTTGTGCAACTGCAAGTGCATTGCAGATGACTCTGATGAAGCTGTTGTTTGCTTCTTTAGGAAAAAACACTTAGTGTGAGATTTTAAAACCTGAGCAGCACGTAAATGGCAGTGAGACAGGAAGATGCTGCTCTGAGCGACACCTTACACTGCTACGCATCCTCTAGTGTACTTCAAGGATGCAGGGGAGAAATCCAGAGAGGCAGCAGCAGTTCTCAACATTTGCTGCCCCAACAGATAGCCCAGAATAGAGGCAGGCATTGAAAAGTTCACAAGAAACCATAGGTAAAGCAAAGTTCACTGAGGTAAGTAGATGAGTAAGACTCATTTTGAGGGGGTGAAGAAGAGAAAGGGGGGAGGCCTGGAGGAGGTAAGACTTCAAGGCAGACAGAAAGCAGAGAGACTTCAGTTCACAGCCAAGGAAATGCATAAATGCTGCACCCAACACCCCAACAATTCACTTGATATCTCTTCATGGTGTGTCTGTATAAAGCAATTGAAGTACCTCTAAAAGCTACAATGAAGAGTACCAGAACGCAGCTTAATATCTTGGCTCACTGTTGGGGCTGTAATTTTGTCAGTCTTGCCTCAGCTCAGCATTACAATGCTCTTAAGTAAAATTGGTTGAAATGTTTTTAGCTTCATTGTCCTTTGAAGGAACCATGACTCCTGAAATTGAACCATCTCAATCATATTGTAGAAAAAACTTTGAGCCCAGTGACCCAAGTCGAACAGGTGGAGTAGTAGCAAGCCTAATGAGGATGACATTACTCCAAGGCCCATGCAAACCAGCAGCATGAGGAAGAAAAAGGCAGCAGCCCACGCTCCTGGAACAACAATTTCTGGGGAAAAAAAATAAAAGAAAAAAAAGTGGAAATTTAATCTTTTACTGTCTTTCTTAAAATAGAAACAATCTCCTGGAGTGTTTTTACACTATTCATGGGTCATGCCTCCAGGCTAGAAAGTAAAAATTTGGCAGAGGCAACACGCCTGAGTGAGACTTAAGTGCTTGGTGTGTGTTGTGGGGTACACAGGCATCTCAGTCAGAGGCAATTAGGACTGTCCAAGTCCATTTAGGAAGTTTTGGGTCTCCCCAGTGAGCATCCTCCCCAGAGACACAGATGTCTGCTGCTCAGTCACACTGCAGCTGGAAAAGGAGAGGTGGCCAGTTCCACTGCCCAGTGAGAAAAGTCTGTGGAATGACAACACTGCACCACACAAACTGGAAGGCAACTCTGGGTGGACACTGGGCCAGAGGCCAGTGAGTGACAGGAAGGAGCCACAAACACCCATTTCAACTCACCTGCATGTACTTGTGTGCACACAGCCTCTTGCCTCAGACAGAAAAAGAGGATTAAAGATGTCTTATAGCTGTGAAATGAGTGTATTCCTGTCACCAGCTGTGTGAACACCCCTGAGCCAGACAGCCAGGTTGGAACAGGAATCCCAGATGAAAAATAAAAAGCATCAGTACTGATGATGCAAGGACCACAAAAGCCCTTCAGGACAGTGGTAGTGGGAGGGAAGAAGAGGGGCACAGACAACACACAAATAGCTGATGCTGCAGCAGACTGTTGATAAGGAGGGATCCTGTTTGCTGAGGATCCTCGGGCTGAGGAAGTGGGAAGAAATGGGAGAAAGGTGGGCACTGACTTGAGAAGAACATTAACATTGGAGTTTGGGTCATAGAATCATAGAACCCCTCCTCCTGTTCAAATCGAGCAACTGTTTCCACAGCCAGCCTTGCCTCCAGGATGCTTTGCTCCCTTCCAGTAGTGCAGAAGGAAAACAACACCCCCCTCCCTGCTCCCAGAGGTGTGTGTGGCAGGTGCTGAACCAGCCTCTCTGAGATTTAGGGCCACTTTGATGAATGACTTTACAACTCCAGCTACTGAAGGGCTGTGCCTCACAGGAGGGCATGGCGAGTGCCACAGCAGCACAGTTCTGCACAGAGCAGACAGGATCATTTTCTGGGGAAGGAAGGATGGACAGAGGCAATGACAGCCCTGCTGCTCCATGGTTTCTTGGCATGAAAATAGGAGTGGGTTACTCTGAAAAGCATAACGACACTTTTGAAAATTGATGCCCTTTTTCTCACATGGATATTTTTCCTCTCCTGTCTTCTGATACTGCTTCACCCAGATGAGCCCCTTATGCATGGTGCACTGTAAAGATTGTGAGGAGACACCACAAGGTGAGGTACGGCAGTATGATCCTCTAGCACCAATCATCCGATACTGGTGCAGAAGAAAACAACAACAAGATCCATCCTTCTGGTGACAACCTGCAAAACTTGTGTTCTAACATGACCAAAAAATTATTTAAAGTAAAACAGGATCAAAACAGTAATTTTAAAGAGGAATTTGGCAGGATGCTGGATTTATCCAATCAGCCTGCTTTATGGGATACAATGCTTGAAGTCACAATTCTGCCAAATAGAGAGAGCTCCTGTACACCAGATTATGCCTGAGGTAAAGCAGAAGGACTTAGACCTGAACTTCCCAGTCTAATACCTAACCAGCAGATGAGAGAGTTATTATGTTACCACCCACCCTTGGAGTCAGAATGTTTTCCTGTATAAAATCTATTGCAGATGTGATTTGCATGGCAAAAATTCCCTTTTTGCCACCTTTTTCCACACTGCTGGAAGAGGGGACAGGGAAGGTAAAGGCTGGGTAGAGGGAATCAATATCAGCAGGATCTGAATCTCACGTGAATCTTACCTGACATGAGCTGTGGTAGCTTCTCTGAGGAGACTGTGATGATTCTGCAAGCTGCTGTGCATAGATAATCCTGAAGCTGACTCAGCTCCATTTTGACCACCACTGTGTAAACAGGTGAGTTTTGTAAAAAAAGTAAAGCTATTGATATGCCAAGCAGGCATATCCTGCTTAGATGGTATGGGTATGAATTAAAGTTTTTTTTGGAAGTTTGGAGGTTGTGCCAGCCAGAAAAGTTCTGTTTACTTCACATCCAGCAGGCAAGGTTATTTTCACGTCAGTGTAGGATAAGTCATCTTAGGAAGAGTCCTCAGCAGGTGTCTAGTCCAGCATCCTGCTCCAAACAGGGTCAGCCATGAGGTCTTTGTGGCCATAAATTAGAGCTTGATGCAGTCAGGTATTGAAAAACCCCATAGATAAAGAGTATTTAACAATACTCTCACAAGGGCACCCTGGCTTGCAGGAAGCAGGATGGAAGATTTATTGCACCTAAGTGGCACATTTTAGACACTGCACCTCAAATATTGGCTGTAGTGACAGCAACTGTGGTGTGAAAGCACGATAAATACCATTTGCAAACAATCCTTTAAGCTGCAGAAGTGGAGGGCATAGCAACCCAGAGATGGCTAAGTGAAAAGTGAGGAGCTTGGGCATCAGCAGCAGTAGGGAAGGACAAATAAGTTTGGGAACTGGACAGGATGCTGAGACTGTGGCTGGAAACCAAAGGAAGAAACACGTGCACAGGCTGGAGAGAAGCATGGGGCAACATCAGGACTGATGGGCAAGAAGGTGGGGTGGATATTAAGAGGGAACGTTAACATTTATCCAAGCTATTTGAAATTTTTACCAAAGAGTTAGAGGACACATAGGACTGAAAAGAAGAATTAAGGAGCTGGTGTTGGACATGAAGGCAAAGAAACAGGCTGGGAATGAACCAAGTTTGGGAACTATGGCACCTCTCCCCTTTCTGCATGGGACAGAAAGCCTGTGAAGGACTGGAAGAACCAAGAGTTTGAGCAATGAAACCTGTTTGTATCTTCTTTCATTCTGAGGTTCTAACAACTTACTACAGACCTGTTTTTCTGCCATGTTGTGATAACCAAGGCCTGCAACGTGTCCAGTGTTTAACAAGGGCAAATATACACCACACAAATATACACTTGATTTTGGGGTAGGAAGAATGAGAGGATTTTATGAGAGTGATATTGCACTAACCACTCTATTACAGAAGTTGTACTGTTAATAAAACCCACTGCAAATATCACAATCTAAATTGCTTATGCAAGTTTAATTCAGCCTTGCCTCTGTCTGCAGTGCAATGTATTCTAAATTAAATGATCATACGGATTATTATCTTGCTTCACAAGACCTCTTCTGCAAAGCAAACACAAGGAAGTCATTAAGTCCCTTCCCCAAAGAGTTTCCAGTCTTGGGAAAACCAGACAAGGGGGTGTGAAGGGAGCCATTCCAGGAAGGATATGGGGAGGGAGTGCTTAGTATAACAAGCTTCAATAGAGCAGAAGCATTTACAACCAGTTTTTTTTTGAGAACTACATTTGGACAAGAGAGGCTTCCATGAACACCCTATAGAAGCTTTCCAGTGCCTAAAGGGGCATACAAAAAAGACAGAGACAGACTTTTTACACAGTCACATAGTGACAGGACAAGGAGGAATGTCTTTACACTGAAAGAGGGTAGGTTTAGATTATATATTAGGAAGATATTGTAAGGGTGGTGAGGCACTGGAACAGGTTGCCCAAAAAAGCTATGGATGACCCCCTCCCTGGAAGTGTTCAAGGCCAGATTGAAACTAGATGAGTTTTAAGGTCTCTCCAACCCAAACAAGTCTATGATTCTGTGAGTCTAATTATTTTTTTCCTAGAGTCAGAGTAATACTAAGAATTGAGATAAAAATAATTAAAAGCAAGAAACAAGTTTCAAGGGAGACACAACCAGGGGAACCACCGACACACAAGGCAAAGCAAAGGGAAGGTTTCAGCACTGGAAGTTAAAAATGTGAAGCGAAACAATGGTGGTTTTGCGGTTATAGCAGTGCATTCCCTGTGCTGCATCTCCCCTATCTTCAAGGAGGCCAGGCAGCGTCTTTATTCATCTGTGGTTAGCTGTGTGATAATTGAGAAAAGATTTGTGTCAATCATAAAAGTAGTGGGGTTTGTATAAACCAGAATACTCAGGTCTGAAATGAAGCATGGACATTAGACAGAAAAAAAATATATATGATTAAATAATTTTGTTTGATTTCCCCTATTATGAATATAGTGGTTTTTTTAGTAAATTGTATCTGATACCAATTTGTAAAACCCGGGTTTCCCACAGCCTGAAAGATATTGCAAAATCAGATTTCCTGCCTTTGTATAATCAATTGCAGCCTGAAAGATTTTACAATACCACATTTCCTGCCTTGGTGTAATCAATTGCAACTTATCTGTTAAGACAAGACTCCCCCCCAGGTCTACTGTTCCTTCTCTACCAAGACCAGATGACAAACTGTCTGGAGACTACAAGGAAAACCATACTATAAAAAGGAGCTTCAAACCAAGGTTCGACGGAGCGTGGAGTGGGCGGTGACCCCTCACGTTCCCCAGCGCTGCTTGCTCCGTCTATATCAAATAAAGCAACTTAAATTTTGCTAAATATCGAGACTTTGTTTCTCATTTATAACAGCTGCTACATCGAACAGCTGACAGCAGAAAAGCCTCTTGCCTTCGTGCCTTGTGGCTCCATCACCCTAGAGCAGTGTGAGCACCATGCCAGTCACAGTCCTTCAGGAATTGCCCACCAAAAAAGTGCATTTAAAAACTGCTAAAAGGAAGTGAAAATGCCTCCATCTTTCTGCCAGCCCCCCCCCCCCCCCCCCGTGAGGAGTCATGCTGCCCAAGGCATCTGCACCCTGTGGACTCGCACAGCTCTCACTAGTCAGGACAAGCATCCCCGTGTGCATTTTCCCCTCTGGCTGTAGCCACACAAGTGGGGGTGTATTGGACTCTTTCTAAGATCACAGCTAAAAAGCCTCTGCTGGACATGGGCGGGAGGACTTTCCCCCTTCCTTGACTGCCCCAGGCACGTTCAGAGAGTGCATTTATCCAAAAGTGAGCAGTATGGTTCAGGTGACGGCAGAAGTTCGACTGTACAAATCTAATGTAAGTATGGTAAATGTAGTCCATGTCACACCGTTTGGGGGCTCCCGAGGGAACGAAGGAGCTGGAGAGCCCTTCACGGGTCATTTGGTCTCATAGCCTAGCAGCTATACCCTCCAGCAGGACACGTGTGAATATGTTGCCCTCGGGACTGGGCAGCGACTCTTCACATTCCTCCAGTGCCATTCTCCGAGCTGCTACGAGGCAGTCACAGCCTCGGTTAAAGGCAGAGGTGCTGATTACTCCCATCAAATCCTGTAGGGACACTTTCACCATCCTTGTCCAGGCTAAAGTTGTTACTCTCAGTCTTCACACCTGATGGGCGTGAGGGCTTTCTACAGCAGCTTTCCTTCCTACCACTCTCACCCACAAAGAGATTAGCCTGCAAAGTTGCAGGCGGGAGAGGTGATCCAGGCAGCCCAAGTCCTAAAACATATTTCTGAAGTAAATTCTTAAAAATAGGTAGATAAACTCTGCTCTCCACAGGATCTCCTCTTTTCCTTGTTCACATACAAGACAGCCTGTGGCCACCCCAATCTGTGCGGTACATGAAGAGGACGGGCACTTTGGGCCACAAGTCATACAGGCAGCAAAGGCAAACCTCAGCCCTGCTGCTGAGCTTCCTGCACCCTTCTGACAACCCCCCTGCAACCCCCATTTGCTGTGCCAGAGAGACAGAAGATTGATCCACTGGCATCCTGCGTACCCCAGTGATTACAGTCTGAGAACTGTGCCTCAGAGTCTTGATCTCAGACCTCAAGGGAAGCCACATCGAAGAGACGTGGCAGGTTTTGTAGCAGTGCCATTAGTGCTGTGCCTACTGGCAGTGGTCCCTGGAGAAGAACGCTTCCCAATATTAACCTCCTTTCCAGGTTACTCCACCTTTACCGGCACTCCTTCATCTCAGGTTTAAGGCAATTTATTTATTTTTTTTAAACCTCCCCTAAAATCATCTCTACTTTGAATTTTTTTTTCAACTGGTTTGTTTGTTTGGGGGTTTTGGGTTTTTTTTTGTTTGTTTGTTTTTGTTTGTAATAAAAACAACATAAAAATTGTTCATTAAAATTGAAGGACTACCAAGAGTTCAATAAAATAACAAAGAATAGAACCAGATCTGAGAGGGCACAAGTCATGCACCCGTAGTCCACAAGAATGTCTTGATTAGTTTGAGCTGAGTTAATTAACCATACTTAAGTATCCATTGTTCAACGTGTAAAAAGGATCTACTGATAAGGCAGAGGTTCTGCCGGGAAGAGGAGTCTTCTTCATTCCAACGACCACCGGAGAGCAAAGTACGACCCCTATCAACAGGCAGCGCCAGCGCAGACACGATTGCAAAAGGGACACGTATACCAGAAACAAGGGGTATAAAACCCAAAGGACTGAGAGAGGAAAGTGGAGTGCTAACTCCCGGCCGCCCAGCGCTGCTTTTGCTTGTTACTGCTTGCTTAATAAATTCCACTGCTTGATGTACAATTGGCTCAGAGTCAGTGTGTGTATCAAACACTTGTAACAAATTGGTGCCGTGACTCAGATAAGGGCAACCCGGTGGGAGACCTCCACCAGGGAGGCGCCCCGCTTTTAGCGGCCTTGGTGCTGCGTCCACCCTCCTGGACCCTTACCGACGAACCTTAAATTAGTAACAAGCAAAGGAAAACCGGTAACCCCATAATCTTTGTGCACGAAGCCCCAGGCAAAGACGCAGGAAGCGTAAGTATATTTGGGAATCCGCTCGGTTGGGGTTGGGTATCCCAGGACACAGCAAATGAGACGCCCAGTGTGGGCGAAGTGAGTGCGGACCTCTGAGTAGTGCGGTTCCCAAATCCCGCGAGGGACTGGGCCACAAAAAGAGGGAAAGGTGTGTGTGAGTGTTTGTTGGTGTTCTGGAAGATGGGACAGGGGAAAAGCAAGCCCTCTGATCCCATGGGTAAGGGGACCCCAGTAAAGCTCCCCCAGATACCCCCTGACAGTCCGTTAGGGATGATGATGATTAAATATTGGAATTATTATCCTACTAGGAAAGGGAAGGATAAGGTCAAAATGATACATTATTGTATGGAGGTGTGGGGAGTGAAACAGATCCGTGGAGATAATCTGTTTTAGCCAGTATTCGGAAGTTCCAAAGATTGGATTTGCCAGGCATTAAATATTTTTGTAAACTCTAAAGAACCTTTTTGCCTGGAAGAAAGTGAATATGCTGCCCTTTGGATAGTGGGAGAAACTAGGACTAGATTGTTTGCCCTAAACACCTGGGGAGGGAAAAAGAAATCTAAACGATCCGAGGAGGTCCCGACTGCTCCCCCCCCCCCATACATATCTCCTCCTCTCCCAGTTCCCCCACCTCCCCAGGCACAAGTCCTAGAGTCAGATCATGAAGAAGAATCCGGGAAACAAGAATTGGGGAACGACGACTTAAGATCCGAAGATAACCGAAGGATCACTCGCAGCCAGTCTAGGAGGGATAGAGAAGGTCCAACCCTGTATCCATTAAGATAAGTGGGCCTGGGGATGATCCCTAATCCAAATGCTGGACAACAGGGGCAGCCTGCCCAAATACTGGGCATAGGCTATTTAGAAGTGCCCCTTAATTCTGGAGATGTTAGAGAATTCAAGAAGGAGATGGGACATTTGCTAGAAGATCCCCTTGGGGTGGCGGAAAGGGTTGATCAATTTTTGGGTCCCAATATATATATGTGGGATGAAATGCAGTCTATCATAAGAATTTTGTTCTCTTCTGAGGAAAGGAGAATGATCAGAACAGCGGGAATGAGGGTGTGGGACAGGGACCACCAGGCAGGTCCCCAAGCTGATGTGAAGTGGCCATTGCAATGCCCCAACTGGGATAAGCAAAATCCACAGCACTGAGCCCATATGGCAGACTTAAGAACTATCCTAATCCAAGGAATCCGGGAATCTGTCCCTCGGGGACAAAGTGTAAATAAAGCCTTCTGTGAAAGCCAAAAGAAAGATGAGGACCCTACTGAATGGATAGAGAGGCTCCGAAGGTCATTGCAACTATATTCCGGGGTGAACCCTGATACTCCAGAAGGTCAAGTGTTATTAAAAACTCAATTTGTAGCAAAATCTTGGCCTGACATCAGGAAAAAGTTAGAGAAAATTGAAGATTGGCATGGTCGTAGTTTAGACGAATTGTTGCGGGAAGCGCAGAAGGTGTATGTCCGGAGGGAGGAAGAAGGACACAGGAAGCAGGCTAAAGTAATGATGGCAGTAGTATGTGAGGGGCAACGGGTAACAACTAGTTGATTCCCCTCGAAGGCGGGCCCTCCTAGAACCAGAAATGTGCCTAGAGAAAAGGAGGGTACCCAGGGGACTTATTATTGTGGAAAGAGAGGGCATTTTCGGAGAGATTGTCAGAAAAGGATTGCAGATGAGAAAGAATTTAAGGAAGATTAGGGGGGTCAGGGGCTCTATTTGCTGGGGACCTGAGAAAGATCAGAGCCCCTGGTAAAGCTGAAAGTAGGTCCCCAGCAACAGGAAATAGAGTTTTTAATTGACACTGGAGCAGAAAGGTCCACAGTACAAAGCCTCCCTTTAGGATGTAAAATATCAAAAGAAAGAATCCAAGTTGTGGGAGCGAAGGGAGAACCTTTTAGTGTGCCTGTGATTAAAGATGTAGCTTTTGAAAGCAGCTCAAAATTGGGTTTAGGAACCCTCCTGTTGGTACCTGAAGCTGATTACAATCTTTTAGGAAGAGATCTTATGGTAGAATTAGGAATTGAAATTAGTATAGAAAATAAACGATTAACAGTAAAATTATGTCCATTGCGAGTAGAGGATGAACAGGAAATAAACCGAGAAGTTTGGTATACCCCCGACACTGTGGGTCGATTGGAGATAGAACCGTTTGAAGTGACATTGAAAGACCCTGACATTCCAGTAAAGATTAAGCAATATCCAATTTCAGATGAAGGGAAAATGGGGATAAAACCCGAAGTTGAAAGACTTCTAAAACAAGGATTGTTGGAACCCTGCATGTCCCCTTTTAATACACCCATTCTCCCTGTTAAGAACCCTGATGGGAAATACCGGTTAGTACATGATTTATGGGAAATTAATAAAAGAACCGTGGAATGATTTCCCGTAGTAGCAAACCCTTACACCCTGTTGAGCCAATTAGGACCTGATAATCAATGGTATAGTGTAATAGATTTAAAAGATGCTTTTTGGGCCTGCCCCTTGAAAGAGAATTGTAGGGATTATTTTGCATTTGAGTGGGAAGACCCAGATACTCATAGAAAACAGCAGCTTCGCTGGAAGGTTCTTCCTCAAGGATTTACCGAGTCCCCCAATTTGTTTGGCCAAGCACTTGAACAATTACTAAGTGATTATAAGTTAGGAGAAGGGGCCGTGTTGATTCAATATGTGAATGACTTGTTGATTGCTGGCAAGGAAGAATGGGTGGTAAGGCAAGAGAGCATAAAGCTGTTGAACATCCTTAGTTTAAAAGGACTGAAGGTATCAAAATCTAAACTCCAATTTGTAGAAGAAGAAGTAAAATACCTGGGATACAGGCTGAAGCAAGGAATGAAAATTACTAGATCCGGATAGGATAAAAGGGATCTTATCTATGCCAAGGCCACAAACAAAACGAGAGGTGAGGCAATTACTGGGATTATTTGGATATTGTAGACAATGGATTGAGGGGTTTAGTGGGAAAGTAAAATTTTTATATGAAAAATTAAACAAGACTGGTTTACTTAAGTGGAATCAGTTAGATGAAGACAAATTACAAATTCTCAAGACAGAGTTGGTAAATGCACCTGTATTAAGCCTCCCAGATTTAAAAAGGCCTTTTTATCTCTTTGTAAACACAACGGAAGGAACAGCATATGGGGTGTTAGCCCAGGATTGGGCTGGTAGTAAAAAGCCTGTGGCCTACCTATCTAAATTACTAGATCCGGTATCAAGGGATTGGCCAACATGTTTGCAGTCGATAGTGGCTGCTGCTCTGTTAGTAGAAGAAGCTGTAAAAATCACTTTCGGGGGAGAATTGCATGTTTTGTCTCCTCACAACATAAGGGGGTTCCTCCAACAGAAAGCAGACAAATGGATAACTGATGCTCGGCTTTTAAAATATGAAGGGATCCTTATATCTTCTCCTAAATTGAGCTTAGAGACTACCTCTCTCCAAAATCCCGCCCAATTTTTATATGGGGAACCGAGTGAAAACTTAAAGCATGATTGTTTAAGGGTAATAGAAGAACAAACAAAAATCAGACCAGACCTAGAAGAGGAAGAATTAGAATATGGGGAAAAACTGTTTGCGGATGGGTCTTCCCGAGTAGTTGAAGGAAGGAGAAAATCTGGTTATGCAGTAATTAATGGAAAGACCCTAGAGGTAATAGAATCAGGACCACTAAATTGTGTGTGGTCAGCGCAGGCTTGTGAATTGTATGCTGTATGGCGAGCATTGAAATTATTGAGAGGAAAAGCAGGAACAATCTTTACAGACTCAAAATATGTTTATGGGGTGGTGCATACCTTTGGAAAAATTTGGGAAGAGAGAGGTTTAATTAATTCCCAGGGAAAAGGATTAATTCATGAAGATTTAGTAAGGAAGGTTTTACAGGCTCTAAGGTGGCCCACTGAAATAGCTGTGGTCCATGTAAAAGGGCACCAGACTGGAGTAAACAATCGAGTGAGGGGAAATAACCTAGCAGATCACGAAGCAAAGGCCGCAGCCCTCAGGGTATTAAAAGAAAAGGCTGCAGGAGTTAAGAGAAATTGCTCCTTTTGTGAAAAAGATTTAAACAAATTACCTTGTATGCTTTGCTGGGAAGATTCCAAAATAGATAAGATAGAATGTGTCTGTTTGAACCCCACTAAGACGCATTGTTATTATCACAGGCCAATTCAAATACTCACATTCACTGAGAGAGAACAACAGAAATTGAATGAAATGGGGGTAGTGAAGAAAGGAAATAAACGAGAATTGCCAGACGGTCGCGAAGTTCTTCCAAAACCGGTAGCCCGAAGAATTTTGGAAGCCATCCACTCCAAAACTCACTGGGGTACACAAGCCTTGATAGATCATTTTGCTATTAAATATGTCTGTATTGGGATGTATAACTTAGCCAAACAGGTCACACAACGATGTTTAACCTGTCAAAAGGTGAATAAGAAGCAGTGGAGACAACGGGAAGCTGGGGGAAGGGATTTAGCGTACAGACCTTTTTCACACATTCAAATTGACTTTACTGATTTGCCTAAGGTAGGGAGATACAAACATTTGTTAGTGATAATTGACCATTTAACCCATTTTGTAGAAGCTTTTCCTACCTCTAGAGCAACTACACAAGCAGTGGTGAAAATTTTGCTAGAAGATATCATCCCTCGATATGGGTTAATAGAGGTGATAGATTCAGACAGGGGGGCACATTTTACATCTAAAATCGCTAAAGAAATTGTTTCAGCCCTGGGGACAAAATGGAAGTATCACACTCCTTGGCATCCACAGAGTTCGGGGAAAGTAGAAAGAATAAATGGAGAAATAAAGAAACAACTAACCAAGCTGATGTATGAAACACAATTATCTTGGGTAAGATGTTAACCTTTAGCTTTGCTAAATATACGCACTCAACCCCGGACTGATGTAGGGATTTCCCCCTTTGAAATGCTTTATGGAATGCCGTATAATATGGATGCCCCAGCGGATCATCCCGAGATAAGTAATCAACAAATTAATCATTACATAATACAGCTGACACAAGCTCGTGATAAACTCAGAAAAGCTGGATTATTGGTACAAAGACTTCCTCTTGACTTAGCGATTCACAATATAAAAGTGGGTGATAAGGTTTTAGTTAAAACATGGAAAGAAAATACGTTAACTCCAACTTGGGAAGGTCCCTATGTTGTGTTACTCACTACAGAAACTGCCACCAGAACCGCGGAAAAAGGCTGGACTCATGCAAGCAGGATAAAAAGACCTATACAGCCCTCCTCTGAGGAACCCTGGAAAGTAACCAGCGCTCCAGGAGACCTTAGAGTCACCCTAAAACGGACTTGAACACTGTGAAGGTAGTTCGGGTACAATGAGACAGCGAAATTAAGTGTAACTACTTGATAACTGGATATTTCAAGATATATTGCTCGAACAAGGATTGTGGTTGTTATCCATTTGTATGTTTTGTTTGTAAAATTTGCCAAGAACGGTGGTGGGTCCATTGTTAGAGAGGAAGTCCACCTAGCAGTGTTTGTAAGAATTGCTATCAACTAGAACGGGAGCTTACTAAAAGGATTTTACGTGAAGGGGAAGGGTATTCACAAGGGAGGGCAAGGCCAGAAAATTATTGCTTCCATCCTAATGAACCAGTTCCTTTCATAGCTAAAATCATTAAGGGAAATTGTAGAAAAGCAGTACCTGGGGTCTGGTGTTCTTCACCGCAAGTGAAGGATAAGAACTGGGAATCTTATAAAAAGAGGCAACAAAAACGACATGGCCCTCCTGAAGAATATCCTTGCTGCTGAGAAGATGGTTCCCCTCGCGGCTCGAAGCAACCGAGTTGGCGAGTGAGGCAGAGGGATAAGAAAAGGTGGAGGAGAGAACCCACAGACTGGAACAATTCAGAAATGTTCCGAGAACTGCCTCAAGGATTTTAAATCCCAGAAATCACTCATAGACCCAGAGGGGGGGGGTGCAAAAATAAAAATTTCACATTAAGACACAAAGGAATTGAAAATAAAAATCCACCAGGACCACACCCTTCTTGGCAGGTTATGGGAATTTTAGCTGTAATATATATACAAATCAGCCAAGTAGATGCTTATGCGAACAAGCATCAACCTTTCAAATGGTCTTTGATACAAATAGAAGACTCGATAGTTATAAACTCAACAATTACGACTGCAGCCCCAAGCTTCCAAACACATTTGAGCTCAATTATTCGAGCAGGGACTGATAACACATACAAAAGACAAGTACAATCTAAGGCCTTTTATATGTGCCCAAGCTCAAATCCAGGACGGGGTTATTGCAATTGGCCTGGACATTACTATTGTGCATATTGGGGATGCGAAACTATTGCCTCTGATTGGGAACCGGGGGCAGGCCAAGACAGATACCTTAGAGTCAGGTGAGGACCACCTGGATGTCAAATACCCAAACATGGATATGATGGCACAGTGCAAGGGGGAAATCGAAATACCTGTTGGATGATTTACCTTAACATAACCAATCCACAGGATCCAGGGTGGAATATTGGGAAAATCTGGTGAATTCGGTTTTGGGAACCTGGCACAGACAGAGAAGGATTAATACTAATAAAGAAAGAAATAGCCCCAAAAGACCTAGTGGGTGTCGGTCCTAACCCAGTGGCAAAAGAGTCCCCAAAATTATATACCATCCAGAGGAATATGTATATCAAGCCCCAAATACCCCAGAACATCATTTACAAAAAAGAGAACCCTTTACAGCCCTTACTGTGGCCACACTTATGTTGGTAGGAACTGCGGGAGCTGGTACAGGAATAGCTTCCCTAGTGAGACAAACAACAGAGTTTAATACATTAAGGATAGCAGTAGATGAAGATTTAGCTAGAATAGAAGAATCAATCACAGCCTTAGAAAAATCTGTTCGATCTTTATCTGAGGTAGTATTACAAAACCGAAGGGGGCTAGATTTAATCTTCCTTCAGCAAGGAGGATTGTGCGCGGCACTTAAAGAAGAATGTTGCATTTATGCAGATCATACCGGGCTTGTTAGAGATACAATGGCTAAACTGAGAGAAAGGCTAAAGCAAAGAAAGCGAGAAAGAGAAGCTCAACAGTCCTGGTATGAAACTTGGTTCAACAGTTCTCCCTGGCTTACTACTCTGCTATCTACGATTGCAGGTCCTTTGTTATTTCTGGTGTTCGGATTAACTTTCGGACCCTGCATCTTTAATAAGGTCATAGAAATTGTAAAAGGGCGATTAGAAGCTGCTCACCTGATGTTAATTAAAGCTAAATACGAGCACATCTTAAATGATGAGGAGGTGGAAAAAGAGCTTGCATTGAGCTATCAGGAATTAAAAAGATTTAATGAACAAATTATGAAAGAAGAAAAGGAGGGATTGTAATAAAAACAACATAAAAATTGTTCATTAAAATTGAAGGACTACCAAGAGTTCAATAAAATAACAAAGAATAGAACCAGATCTGAGAGGGCACAAGTCATGCACCCGTAGTCCACAAGAATGTCTTGATTAGTTTGAGCTGAGTTAATTAACCATACTTAAGTATCCATTGTTCAACGTGTATAAAGGATCTACTGATAAGGCAGAGGTTCTGCCGGGAAGAGGAGTCTTCTTCATTCCAACGACCACCGGAGAGCAAAGTACGACCCCTATCAACAGGCAGTGCCAGCGCAGACACGATTGCAAAAGGGACACGTACACCAGAAACAAGGGGTATAAAACCCAAAGGACTGAGAGAGGAAAGTGCGCGCCGTTGCTAACTCCCGGCCGCCCAGCGCTGCTTTTGCTTGTTACTGCTTGCTTAATAAATTCCACTGCTTGATGTACAATTGGCTCAGAGTCAGTGTGTGTATCAAACACTTATAACATGTTTATTTTTTATTTGTTGTTGTTTTGTTTGGTATTTTTTAAGTAACAACCTTCTGTCTGCTCGGCCACAGCACCGGCGCCCCGGACTCCCAGCTCCCCGCTTCGCCTCCCAGCCAAAGCAGGTCCAGCCCTCAGCAAAGCACGCCCTTGCTGCAGACCCCGACGCCAAGATTCGCCCAAACACCTACCGCCGCACCCCTTTTAGCAGAAGGGCAACCTCTCGGGCACTTGAGGAGGGCACGGGGAGCGCAGCCCCAGCCCCTCTGCCCTTCGCCGGGTACAGCGGGGCCCCGGGGCAGGAGGCGGGCGGGAGGAGGTGGCCAGCCCGATCCCGCCCCGCGGCTCCGCGCCGGGAAGGCGGCAGAAGGGGGCGGGTCGGCCGGGAGTCAGTGAGACCGGGGACCAGGACCGGGACCCAGCTCTGCTCGGCGGCGGCAGGGCCCGACCGGCCGGGGGTAAGTCCTGATTACTGCCTCCCGCTCCCCTCCCGCCTGGTGCCGGCAGTCCCTTCTCGCGCAGCCACCCGCCTCCCTCCGTGCCCGGTTTTCATCAGCCCTCTGGCCCCCCACGGCATCGCCGGGGCACAAGGCAGCCGGGGCTCGGGGTACCCCGGGGAGCGGCGCAGCTCCCGCTGCCCCTCGGGTGCGGGAACAGCAGGAACAGTGGAGCAGCACCCGCAGCTGGAGGCAAATTCAAAGCCGCCGCCACACCTGGACCTTGCGCTCGGGCCCCGAACCCTTCCCCGCACCTGGACCTACCATGCGGGCCGGCACCGGCACCCGGGGGCCCCTCCGAAGTGGAGACCCACGGGAAGAGCGTACCTTTTCCCCTCCTGGCCTTCCTCTCTGCTCTTCCTCACGGCTGCGACCCTTGTCCCCATGGCAGTTTGTCACCCCATTACCCAGGGTGGTGGGTGTCCTGCCACCCCTCTGTGAGGGTATCCAGGTAGACTGGTACGTGCCCGGATTGTCAACACCCTGGCCAGGTGTGGAGTGAGCAGGACTGGGGGGGATGGAGGACAGTCCAGGGATGAGGGACCTGGCAGGGCTGGCAGGGATCTTGGTGGGGATGACTGACTTCGGGATGAGAGTAGAAAATAGGATATAAGAAACAGAAGACAAGACAGGAAACTGACAGCCAGACTGTGTATTGGGATGTCTTGCGCCTTCTGGTTATATATATTATGGGCGATGTTTTGTTCGTTCCCTGTTGTTGCTTATCACCTAGGCAGCTACTTTATCCAGCACTACAGAACCAGCCTTTCCTGGCTCCAGACAGTACAGAATTCCCAGAATGAGAACTGTGTCTGTGCAAGGGACACAAAAAAACGAATCCTGTATTTGGGTGGCTGCAGCTCATCTGTTTTGTGAACAGTCCTGGACTCAGCAGCAGCACTCATGCTACAAGAGAACTTCATGATAAGTGGAAAGCTTAACTTCTTTAAGCTTTTCTTCTTCCTGACCCTAACCCTGTCAGGGTCAGGCAGAAGAAAGATAGAGGAGACAAGCACAAACCATAAGAGATTGCTTCACCCCTGTTCTGAGGGATCTGTGTTCACAGGACAGGGGGAAAGTTCAGTTTCCATCTCATTCAATCCTTGTCCTCTCCCAGCTACAAAGCATCAGGGGAGTTTGGCACCAGTTTAAAGGATAAGTATATCCCAAGGGACTGGAGCAATTTATACCTATTTGGCAGCTAATCTTCCAGGAGTGTAGCTGTGCAGCAGCTGTGCATCACAGATGCTGCTGTTCGAGGGGTGAAGTGAAACCTAGTAATATTTATACCACTGGTATTGCAGTGTTTTATTCTTGCTTTTCATGCCTGTCATACTGATAATGAGTTCAGCAACAGGAGCAGTAGCAAAATAAAATAAAAAAAAGATACAAGCCATTAAATGTCGTGGAACAACCTTGGTACAGCAGCTTTCATATTTCTGAGAAACAGTCCTCCTCTTAAATCAAGGAAGGGTAGGTTACTGAGAACAAACTTGAATCTATTGTAAGAAAAAGAAATGCAGAGCATCCTGCAAGCATCTTTCCATTATTTCATCCCAAACATCAAGCTGGTTTGCTTTTCAGCACAGGAGGCACATCTTCTGGCCAGGCATGGAAAACACAGAGCACAGTACAGATGGAATGGGAACAGCACCAGCAATCAACCTTTTATACAAGGCAGGCAGGGCTTGGGACATGCTGCACAAAAGGAGGAATTCTGGAAGTGGTGCTTGCTGCCAGGCAGCCAGGGATCAAGAGGTTCTGCCAGGCTGCCAAGCACTTGGGTGTGTGAAGTTATTGAAAATATTTTTTGATGAGAGAAGGAAGAGGATACTTCCCAGAAGAAAAGATATAAGTTCAAAATTTCGGCCAAACACTAGTATGTTTGGGTAACTGTGTTGAGTTTTCCTCATAATTTCAAATTATTGTCTTTCAGGCTGCACTCTTGCCCAGCTGACTTGTACTGTGGTGTGACTTTGGTGCATCTCAAAACCATTTCCCACTTTCCAAACTGCTGTATTGGTTGTTAAGATCCACCTTTCACATGCACACAGGAAGTGAAATCTTGCATTCTTCCCTTGGTTTAGACTCAGTGAAAAACAGAACAGGCCAAGCGAGTCTTTAAGCAAAACTCTGCCCATATATGAGCAGAAAAAAGACCTCTCTGGTTGGCTTGAAGGACAATTCATAAGGAAAGTATAAAAATCATACCAGTACCCAAAGGGGGTACTGTTCTCCACAGTTATTGCAGAGCTCTGATTTTCAGTCCTCTCTTTCTTTCTCTTTGCAGTGGCAGCCCCATGGCACGCTACACCAGAGGCAGCATCCATCCTAATGCAGCAGACCCCATTCCCTGTGGGGTAAACAGCACCACAGAGCCTGAGCTTCCCCATTTACACGCCTACTACGCCCTTTGCTACTGCATCTTGATTCTGGCCATCGTCTTTGGGAACGTGCTGGTCTGCTTGGCTGTGCTGAGGGAATGTACCTTGCAAAGCACAACCAACTACCTTGTGGTGAGCCTGGCAGTGGCAGATTTGCTGGTGGCTATTTTGGTGATGCCATGGATGGTGTACCTGGAGGTGAGTACTTCTCAGGAATGATTAGCAGAATTTAGCCATACCACTGCATGCGTGGTCATGTTCCTAAGGAAGGCAGCAGCAACATTTAGACTGATCTGTGTGAAACAGCCCTGGAGCTGTCCTACAGACTGTGTACTGCTTGGGTGTGCTACATGGAATGATTAAAAAAAAAAAGGAATAAGTGTGTATGTGCAGGAAGCTATCCCAGCAAGATAGAATTCGACTCTTCAGTTTGATTGCAACTAAAAAATATCATTAAAAGTTAGGTTTTATTTCAAACTGGAATAGTCTGTCAGCTCGAGTGCATTGCAATCCTTAATGAAATCACATTATGCTTTGTGAAAATACTTGGCACTCACTCTTGCTGTGGACAGGGTGGGACTGAGGCACGTCTGTGGAGCAGCCTCTGCCCCATGCAATGCCTTGGTCATGATTTGTGAGGACAGCAGTAGGTCCATTTCCTAGTTGTGTTTGTAGAACCATTCAAGACTTATTTCTGTGAAGCTTGGATAATCAAAGCATCTGATGCAAGAGTCATCCAAACAACAGAGAAAAGAATTCATACACAACCTAAACCTGAACTACCAATCCTGGCATTGCACAGTACTTCCTAAAGAACTGGGCTGTAGGACTCCAGCAAAACTAAGATTTAAAAAACAGCCCAAAACACCCCAAAGTTTTTTCAAAATTTGCTGCTGTTTATGGATCAGCAATGCCATCAGTGAAGCAGAAAGAGCATCATGCTTCAATACACCATGAGCCTGGAAATTGCCAAAAAATCATTCAGTCCCTAAAATCGTATAGAATACCTATTCATCTACTGAAGGTTTGCCAAACCAGACTTCAGAACTGGCTCTTATTTATGGAGAAGCTTAAGGTGGATGAATGCCTCAGATTTAAATGCCACTTGTGAAGTTTGTGCTTTACACTCCATTTTTAGAGTCATCAGTGGCCATGATATGTGTTATTTTATCAATCATGCAGTCCAGAACTGTCTCTTTCTGAGAAGTCTTTTGGGAAGGCTGTGACAGAGCAGCATTCAGGAACATTTTACAGCCTCAAAATCCTTATCTCGACTTAAGGAGGCTTCTGGTGCAGAAGTGCTATTCAGCAGTATGTCTAGCAATCTTCAGGGGGCCAACATGTAGGTCTGACACACCAATACTTCTGCCCTCTCCTTTACTGATCCCTGGTGCTGTGGCTGCTGAAGCTCACCAAGGTTTCCAAGACAGCAGCATCAGGGTATCCTGCCCACTGGAGTTTGAGGGCATTAATCATCATCATGCCTTGTAGTCATTGCATAATTGGAGGACATGGAGCAGCATAGCTGGGAACACTCTCCTCACTCTTCTCACAACATCCAATTCTACTTCCAAAGGGGAAGAAAGCTTCAGGAGGAGGTTTTCACTGATGTCTAATCTGCTGAGACCATGTGGGAGTCACAGTCTCTCCTCATCTTCTCTCACAGGGGAGCAGTGAGACCTAAGCTGCTCTGTGAGCTCCAGGAGCTCTACTGGATTGGTGTCAGAGGGAGGACAGGGCTGAGTTACAGCAGCTCAGCAGTCCTGATCACGTGAGTGCTCTTTGTACTCCCACCATGCAAACCCACAAGTAGCCATCTCACAGGTGCAGGAGCCTGCAGCAGCCCTGAGCATCAGCTCTCAAACACAAAACCCTTCAGGGAGCCTGCTTACATGCATCACTACTTCCATGCCTGCCATTGCCTGATGCAGATTGGTTTCCTACTTTCCCATCCATGTACTCCTCAATGTGGCATCACCATTTGTATATGAATTGGGGAGGTTCTGTTGTTTATTTTAAGAATTCAGGAGAGTATGCAAAAGTTAAAAAAAAAATTCATTGTGCATTCATAAACTGAGAAGCTTTCTATAGAGTTTGGAAGTTACAAATTATAACACCACAATTTTGTAGATAAAGCAGACTGGTCATCAAGGGAGATTAGGCAAAAACCTGACCTGAATAGTCTGTAGGGATCTTTAGCATTGTGTTTGATATAACCAGGATTTCACCCTGGATGCTCTTCTGCTGCATAATCACTGAATGGTAATGAGAGATTGTATCAGCTCATCTCTCTGTACTTTGCTCTTATCAGCTGTAAGAGAATAATATTTGACCATCCACCTCACCCAGACAGATGTGAGGATTCATTCAGTTAATACCTGGGATATCCTTTGAGATTCCTGGACAAAAAGCACCAGAGGGATAAAGAAGAAGCACCCTGCCAGCACATGAAAACCAGAAATGCGGACTAGCAGGTTCTAGTTGCTGTAGCAAAGATGATTAGAGCAGAGCAGTAAAAGGAAGAGCAGAAATAGAATTTTAAACATTTTGAACAAGGCATACAATAAAAAGGCTCTTGTCACTGTTAAATTCTGGAATAAATTCTGGGTTTGTATACCCCACAGGTAAATATTAACTACTTCACCAACTCCAGCAGAGCTACTCCCCATTTTAGAAGTGGCACGTGGAAATGAGAATGGGTTTTAAGTCCAAACATTTTGATCTGTCAAGCATCCTCTTACACAAGCTACAGTCTAGTATGCAGGTGGTGTGATCTGTGTGTGATCATCCTGAGAGGGCTCACTTCTGAGCCATCCCCACCAGCACCTTCTTCAGTTTTAATGGTTCACATTCTTGAGCTCAGTATTTTAATGTGCTCAGGGCCTTGGAAAACTCCCTCATTTAAGAGCTTGCTCATCTGCTATGTTAGCAGCAGCTGGTTTTCATGTGAAGATCTACCACTGGCTTGGTGAAATAGTCTTCAGACTCTACAACTCACACAGAAACTGCATTGCCTTTTCCCTCAAACTGCAAAAACATCCCTTACTGGGTTCCCCTGCAAAGGCTTCCAGCATTTTTTAAAATATATTTTTAAGTGATCAAGCAGATCTCAAAATCTGAAACTGAAGTAAAACCAGTGTAGTGTTGCTTTGGAAGCTGAACCTACCTATTAAGGTCCCCAATCTCAGATAGACAGTCTTCAGTTTGCATGTCTTGTAGCTCACCTAACTGTGCAGAAAAGCTCAATGGTTTTGGTTTTACTTCTTTTTCCCTTTTACTTATTTTTTCATAAGAAAACAGAGGAGCACTACCATTATCAAGAGAACTGGTGAAGAAAGCACAGTTCCCTCCTGCATTCTGCAAGCCAATTCCCATTTCCCTCCCCTGCATTAATTCAGGGTCATAGGGTATAATGTAAGACTGCCTTATTCAATACCTGATTTCTGAAATGTAGCAGCTGGGTCCAGCAGAGAACACCCTAAAGATACAGCTCACCTCAGCAAGTTTCTGTGCCTGTGTATGGGAATGCTGCCACTATCAAAACCATTTTAATTTCTCAGAATTATTTCTGAAACAATTCTCGCAAAATTTCTTAAACAATTCTCACAGAATTTTGTATTTATACAAGTGCTTCTCCCTGAAGGGGGTTGCATCCTTCCCTGGCACCAACACTCACAGGACTGACCCACTGCCTGAGAAGCCAAGCTTATTTGTGGCTTACCCTCTCCAGTATGGTCTGCAATGGGTATTTTTGAATGGGTTTTGAAAACCTCCAAGAGTGGATCCTGCACAGACTTACCAAGCAACTGGCTCCATTGTCCCACTGTCCCTGTAGTCAGAAAAGTAACCCTTATAACCAGTTTGCACCTTTCTTCCAGCTCATTCCTGTTGCCTCTTGCTATCCCACCACACCACTGCTGTGAAAACCCAGTTTCATCTTCTTAGTAACTTGCCTTCAACCTTTTCAATAACCTCCCACTATGCACTAGAGAGCTGTTAGTCTCCCACCCCTCAAAGCCATCTCTTTTCCAGACTGAAAAAGTCCTGCTCCTTTAGCTGGTCCTCACAGCTGCCCCATCCCCTGTGGATTGTTTTGGTGGCTCTCCACTGGACTCGCTCCTGTTTATCAATATTTTTCCTCTACTGTTGCCTCAAAACCAGGTGCAGTATTCCAGATGTTGTCTAAATGTAAGCAGAGAGACCAGGAACTAGTGGCAGTTTCTGATAGCTTTCCAGGATCCAGCTGAAACAGCAGGATCTACAGGGCTGAAGGCTAAAATCCAAGCTCTCTCAAGCATGGACTTCCCCCTTTTTTCTCTCCTACTCCCTGTTCAGCACAGCACTGGGCTCATTTGCAGTTGAACAAGGAGGCAGCCTGCCTTCCATTTCCTACAAGGGTTGGGCACTGAGGCAGACTGCCTCCCTTGGAATCAGCCTGTCATCCCAACCCCAAGGAAAGCAGGGCCACACAATGCTTGGAGCATGCTTTGCAATCAAAAAGGTCATTGTCAAGAACTTGATGTCTGCTCCAAAACCCACGTTTCTCCATCACTAAGATTGGCTGTGGCTGAGCTTTCACAACCACACACTTCAGATTAAAACTTCAAAACAACCAGAATAACAGCTTGGTAGCAATTCAAGCCCCTTTATCTGAGTAGCCTGTGAGTTCTTAGATCTAATAATCAAAATCTGTAACTGAGATAAGAATTCCAATATGGTTTTTGTGAAACCTCAGACTCAGATCTCAGTTTCATGCATAAATGCAAAAACTTTGCAGCACTTTTCCAGCTCACTGCCTGCAAGAGCACTCTGGCAGCTAAACTGAGGAAGACTTTCAGCCCTTAGATTTTCTCACATAATCACTAATCAAATGATAAATACAGTGATATAAAATTTAAATAAATATATCATGTTAGGCCTTGAGAGAAGTGATAGCTGCTGTTTCTTCTCCCTGCCTCCCTCTGCAAGAGCAAACAAAGGATTGAAATTAAAGTGAGTTTCCTTCTCCATGACATACTGCTGTGTTATCTTGCACACAACACAGGTGCCTCAGTTTCCCTCTGCCCATCACTGTGGACATGAACTCCTCCAGCTACTGAGATAGTTGGAGGAGAGCAGCTCCTTACACACAACTTGCCAGAACCTGGTGCAGACTTGATAGAGTTGTGTCGCTGGTGCAGGTGACCAGAGGGGTCTGGATGTTTAGTCGTATCTGTTGTGATATCTTCGTCACCATGGATGTAATGATGTGCACAGCCAGCATTCTGAACCTCTGCGCCATCAGCATTGACAGGTGAGACACAACAGCATCCAGGGGGATGGATATGGGGGTCAGCCCTGTGGCCCAGTGGGGCAGAGACAAAGAAGTGGGGTGAACACAGACAGCATCTTCAAGACAACAAACCCCTGAAGGTCTGTCCCTGTTACTACTGCTGTTAATGTGGCTCTACTCACATTGTGCAAGAAGAGGTCTGCACTGGAGGGCAGGAAGACATAAGCAATAAAACATCACCAGTAAATAGTCAACCACATCCTTGAGCTTTTTAAAAGCAGGAACCACAACTGGTCATCCAATTCCCACTGAGTGTTGAAGAGGGTTTCTCCTTCTGGAGATCTCACTCATGAAGCTTTAATAAACAAAATAAACATGTGATCCTACTGGGACCAAGGAGTGGTAAAAGGGAAAAATACTGCATGCTGTACCTTTGTAGTGTGTAGTTCAAGGATAATAATGCAAGGCAGCTCTCAATGCTGCATTGGTCCAGTGTTCCCTCATGGGAATCTGCATCCCCATTTCAGTTTGGCTCTCTCTGCAAGGAACAGCCCCCAGGCTCTCCTAAAAATGAGACTCCTGTGCCTTCCAAATCCTTGCCCTGCTGAGCTGCATCTCCTTGGGCACCCCAGCAACTGAAAGTCCCTGGATGATCCTCCTCCTGTCAGGCTAACACCAGACCAGGCAGCTGAGGCAAGGAGTTTAGTAGTTTGTGGTTACTCCAGAGAGTGCAGTGCCTGTATAACTTCAGGGCCTTGAAGGTTAGGGATTTCCTGGGGTTTCTTGATCGATCTGGTAGCCCAAACCTTGTAGTTTTGCATACTGTGAGTTCTGCTGAGCATTTCTCTGCACTGCTGCCAAGTAACTCTGATTTGCTCTGTACCTCTCCCCAATGCCCCACTTACCATTTCTACAAATTGCTGATACCATAATCTGATTTTCTCTTACTTTCCTCTTCTATTTCTTCACCTCATTCACCATCATGCTCCCTGCTCTGCTTTCACTTCCCTTTTTAAAAACCTGGTCCTTTCCCTCCCTTCTTCCTCCATCTCCTCTTCCCAGAGCTGGTTTGGTCTGCAGATACACTGCAGTGGTGAAACCAGTTCAGTACCAGTACAGCACTGGGCAGAGCTCCTGCAGGAGGGTCTCTCTCATGATTGTGATACTCTGGATGCTGGTGTTCGCAGTGTCATGCCCTCTGCTCTTTGGCTTCAATACTACAGGTAGGTGATATCCTGAACAACAGCACACAGGAGGGTTTGGCTGTAGAGCTGCCCTGTGTATAGCCAGATCATTTTACATGGGTCCTGTAGATTTGCTAAGTTACAGGAAATTTTAAGGAACTGGAAAGCGTTCTATGAAGGGAGAGAAAAATCTTCATGTGCTCTTGTCTGTAAACTTGCCATTTGCTCAGACAGTTTCTCTAAAGGGTAAACCTGCCTGCTCTACTGCCAAATCAATGCACATCAAGATGTCCAGGTCTTCAAATTCCCATCAATCAATCAATCACTTTGAGCACACAGAAGAAAACATGCAGCACATACAGCACACACACACCAGACTTATCAGCATCTTGCCGATTTCAATAGGTTCAGAAGCACAGTTTTGACTCTGATACAGAACACATTTCTAAACAGCAAGAATTGCATATTAGCATTGCTTGCTATAAACCTCCTTCCTACCCAGCTGGCTGTCTGCTTGTATTGGTTTGAAAAGCAAAACCAGTGAGACTTCAAGTCAGTAATACAATTTTTAATAGAGAAGAGATAAAGGAAAAGTAATATACATGCAATAATAAAAAAAAAAACCACTGACAGAGTCAGTATGCAACCTGATACCCTGTCAATCAGGGTGTTGGTGCAGTTTTCCTCCAAAGGGTCCAGGGATGATGTGGAAAAAGCCTGGTTCTTCCTCTGGAATCCAGTGGAAAAAGGCTGCCTTTGGCGTTGTAAACCTCAGTTTTTATCTAGGTAGGAAAGGCTTGGCTCGTCCTCCTGGCTGGAGCATCTCCCAATGGGATGATGTAATCTTGCCAGTTATACAGTATCACTCAATGGCCCATTAACAGAAGATACTTCCCACAGAGATAAGGATGATCACCCTTCTCAGATGGTAATAGAATATATATCTTGTATTGTAAACCAGGACACTGCTTTCTTAACTAATCTCTTGAGGAGGGCAAACAATTTAGCCTCCACATTGGAAGTAGATTGGTCTTTTCCCTTTCCCTCAGCTAGGGCAACACAGTCTCCCAGAAGGCAGAGAAGCAGAGGAGCCTTCTTTCCCACTTCCCACTGAGTCACAGACAGAAGCCTCTGCTCCCCATCCATCTCTCTGTAGTGCTTGAGGCAGGAAAAGGATGGGAGTGGGAAATTCTGCTGCCCCACTCTGCCTGGTTCAGACAGAACCAGCGAATGCACACTGTGCATCTAGACAGCACAGAGGCTGTCAAAGGAATAGGAGGAAGGATGAGAACAGACAGGAGAGAAGAGAACAGAGCTGTTGGCCAGAAAAGCAGGCAGATGCATGCTGGCTAATGCTAGATGGCCCTGTGTTGAGTTAATTTTAACCATCACTTAGGTAATTGGGTAAGCCAGAGGCTAATCTGCACTCCTTAGACTGCCTTTGCCCCCAGCCACCTTTTGTCTTGCTTTGCCAACACACCAGAGCCTCCTTGTACTAAACCGAATCAGCTCAGCCACTCCTCTCTCTCTGTCTTCTCCTCCCCAGGGGATCCCAGTGTCTGTTCCATATCCAACCCTAGTTTCGTCATCTACTCCTCTTTGGTGTCCTTCTACCTCCCCTTCATGGTGACCCTGCTGCTCTGTGTCCGGATTTACCTCATGCTCAGACAGAGGCAAAAGAAGCAAACCCTCACCCAGCAGGGCAGCCAGAGCGCCAGCACCAAACCATGTTATGCACACCAAGCAAGAGCCACGTGAACCCAGTAGGAGCTGTCAAAAAGGACAGGAATGCATCATCCCTTCTCCTCAAAGGGTTAAAACACAGAACAGAAGGCATAATGAAGGACATGACATGGTTTCATCCTATCCCATGCTCATCCACCATGATATTAGAGGCTCGGAAGCTCCAGTTAAATCCTTTTCAGACCTCTAGAAAGAGGATATTCCCTGTGTATCTCTACCCTCTAGAAGTGGCAAGTAGAAAACAGCACAGCCTACTTCAATATTTCTTCAGAGCGGGGTTTTCTCAGCCATGCATAAGTCTGTGTAATTTCTTAATTTATTGATTTTAATGTCTTCATTTATTGATTTTTGCTCTATGAAGCTTCATTCTCAGGACTTCACAGGCTTTAACTTAAAATAGAAAACCCTCTTCATCTGACAGACTTCAGAGATCAAAATACTCATGGTACATGCAACATTTGTTCCACTGACCTTTCTAGATGAAATTATCTGCAACCATGGGAACCAACACAGTAGTTTGAAAGGAATTACCTGGTCATGCATATCCACTCCTTTTACTCATTTTTGTACAGTGAAGCTACATTAAAAGGGTGGGGATGTGAAGAGGAGAGGGGCCAACACAAAAATACAGATGAGAGGTTAGCAGAGCAGGTATTCCTGGTCTTACTGTTCTTATGCTTCTCCTTGGTGGGATGGAGGCAAAGAAACCTGCTGGTTCACCCCCAGATGAGTCCAGAGAACAGGGTGCAATGTAAGAGGCAAGTGATAACTCATACAGCTTCCCTCATCCTCTGGCCCAATGAGAAGTTTGGATGGTTTCCAGTTCTTCTGTGGAACTCTTTTGCAGGAACACATGGAGAGAAAAGCTTTGCCAAACAGATGCCAAGGCATGTTTTCTCCCCGTCTCTCGCTCAAATGCACAGGCCAGGAGATGTCTACAAAAAGGAGGTTGCTGACTGTCTTCAGCCTGCAGCGGTACCAAAGCTTCTGCCACGAGGCATCCCTCACCAAGGCACCAGGGACTACCCAAAAGAGAAGGTGGGAAAAGAGGAGAAGGAGCATGCAGCCAGCAGTGGAGGTACAGAGGCTTAGCAATGGTAGAAGTATCGGCAGCTTGAGGCTGGCACAGCAGCCGCCTCGGCTGATCCAGCTGTGGGAGAGGAAGGCTACACAGATGCTGGCAATTGTCCTGGGTGAGTGAGAACCATTCTGCCTGTGGGGTGAAAGGGGTGATGGTTTGGGACTTCCAGGAGCACTGACTCTACTAATACAATATTGAATTTTTTTTTAAAAATGCAAGCTGGGCCTTGGCTTCAGCTGTTACTGCTTCACAAACTCAGGAGAGACAGTAGTGGGACATTTAGGGATCTAGAATAATGCTCCCAAATGCTGAGAGCCACGTATGTTATTTACTATGTTTTGTTAACCTTGTGTTTAAAATCAGTAGCCAACAAGCTCAACTAGAGGGAGCAACAGCCAGTACGTTTGCTTTTCCTTTTCCTTTGTTTTTTTATTACAAGGCTGGAACAATCCTAAATTTCCATACATACAGAAGCTATTAGATTTAATTACAGAAGGGGAAACTGAGGTAAGGAGCCACAGAGGAACCAGTTCATGAGCTGGGTAAAAAAGCGAGGAGACTGGTGTCCCTGCAACCTGCTGTGGTCACCAGATACACTGGTCCCCCCATTAAATCAGTAGTAGCGTGGAATTAAAGCAGCCCTCATCCTAACTGATTAAAGCAGCTGAGGCTTTCCCTCAAAGCTGTGGCCACTTGCTTTTGTCTGTCATCAGACCACTTTTGAAGCCCCATCTATTCACAAAGCTGGTCCCAAGGAGCCCAAGCTTTAGTCAAATCCCTCTGTGTCAGGAATAAATGTGGCCTTCAGTGTTTGTGAAATACAGAAATATCATGGAAATAGGGAGTGGAGGGAGAGGCCACTAGTGCAACCCCGTTTCCAAATAGTTGCTGCTCTAAACTCAGGGATTGTTTTCTCCCTCTCTCTAAACCCAGGGACATTCATAGTTTGCTGGCTACCTTTCTTCTTGATTCACATCCTCAATGCCCACTGCCCATCCTGTCACGTGCCTCCAGGGCTTTACAGTGCCAGCACCTGGCTTGGATACGTCAACAGTGCCCTCAACCCCATCATCTACACAACTTTCAACACTGACTTTCGCAAAGCCTTCCTTAAGATCCTCTGCTGCTGACTGTGGGGCCACACCAGGCTGCACAGTTCTGCAGCAGTCCCCTGGGAGGAGAACAAGACAGGGACAAGCCAGTGAGTCCCTCAACGCTGGGCACAGCGCCAGGTGTGCAGCTGATCAGCCACCACAGTGTATCACTCCTGGGAGCTTGCAGGGCACATGTGACTCAAACGTAGATGGCATCTCTCATCTCTGCTGCCTAGATGCATTTGCCCTCCCACAGCTGGAACCTCAGCCTGCAGAAGGCACCCAGCTCATGCACAATAAGAGGTCAGAACTTGACCACTTTGATAAGGATCCTGATCTCTTCAATCAGGAGCCAAGAGTGAAAATTGGACAAGGAAACAGAAAAGGAGCCCTGATGGAGAAATAACAACTTTCCTGTTGTTTCCATCAAAAGGTTTGCCTGTTAAACTGGGTCAGTCTAAATGCTTGAGAAAATCGCCCTAGTTGAAAATGAAATCTTCCCTTCTGCTGCCAGCTTGTACTTTACTGCTTCTTGCAAGGTAGAGACATGGCTGCCCTCCCTCTGGTAGGTCAGCTCACATGAGAAGTGCAACACTACCCGAGGCTTCCCTCTCCTCCTGACCCAAGGACCAGTGATAGATCGGCCACACACCTCAGTGATTGACTGGGGCCACTGAGAGAACAAGGGTATTGATATCTGCCATAGATTCAAACCTGTTTTTCATCTGGTTGCATGTAGCCTATCTCACAACTTATTCACAGTATTTTTGGAATCAATCTTCACCTGTGTACTTCTGACAGGAGCACTGTTACATTTAGGGTTTGTACCAGCTGCATTAAGTCTAGTTATAGCCCATACTTGGGGAGAGCTGTTTCATAACATTCCTCACAGTAAGAAGGGACATTTGCCTTGGGATCATCCCCAGGACTCTCCTTGATGCTTCTTGCCAATACTCTTGTCATCACATCTGTGTATCCCAGCATCTAGCTGGCCAAATACGGCCTGGCCATGGCCTCCTTTCCCAGCAGTATTCTACAAAGCCATCTCCAGTAGTTCCTGGATGAAAAAACCAGACAAGTCCTGATCTAGCCAAAGCTGGTCCTGTGTCAGGGCACTCTAATGCTCTTCCCCTCATATGGACAAATCTGGCATGGACCAGAGAGCCTCAACATGATTCTCTCATTTTGCCCCCTTGCTGTACTTTAGAGGCTTCTGCTCTCGCTTCCAGGACTTGGTTTAGTTGTGCTGTCAGCCATGCTCGTTTGATAGTTTTGGGCCTAACTGTGCGCTGCTTCTGCCTGTGTCCATGCCACTGCTTCTCCATCTGGGAAAGTCTTCCTTTCTTTCTTAATATATTGAATCCAAAGCCATTGTCCTTTGCCTCCAGAGCACACAGGAGAATTCAAGCTGCTTGTTTGGTTTGTCTGGGTTTTTGGGAGGAGGATGTTGTGGAGAGCATGTGTTGTTTGCCTGGGCAGGTGCCCTCCATACCGCATTTTAACTACCTTAACCCAATAAAACACAAGTGTAATTGGAAGTTTTGGTATCTTTGTGGTGAATGTACCTCTGTCCATAAGCCTTTTGTCACCTGTAGCCCTCTTAACACTTTCCCTGTAAGAAATTATCATCCACCATCTCACAAGAAGTCTTTATTATTACTTGCATTTTCCTTGCAACTGGGAAAGAAATCAAAGGCTTCCAGCAGATAAATTCTGGAAATACGGTCAATTAGTTTCCCAGCTATGCCAGGCAGACATGCAGTAATGTTGCTCCATCTGCTCAAAGATGCTGGATAGCACAGGAGGCACTCAGGCACAGGATGGTGGAGGTTTGAAGAGTGAACCAACCTGTGGACAGATTTCCACTCAAGGAATTCTCATCAAGATGCTTCATAACAGAGATCACCAGTCCAGTTGCTTTATATAACAATATTCAGAAAGGAAGAAATGAAAATAAAGATCTTTTAAAGGATGAGTAGGTCCATTTCAAGACCTGGCCTAGCATCTCTCAGGGGTCAGTTTAATCTTACTTGAATTTTAACTGGTTCCACAAAGTGTGATCCCCAAGATGATTCAGGATAGAGGTAAGAACAGGAGGTGTGGCAGAAGACTAAGCAGCATTTTGGTGTCCACACAGCTATAAGGGATGGGGAAAAATCTGTATCTAAACATACACAGCCCTTTCTTTACTAAGATCTGAACTACCAAGTCACAGAACTGACTAGGGCCAAAAAAAAAAAAAAAACAAACATAAAACAACAGCACAAAACCCTCACACAATTGCAAAAACTCAACTCCAAACCTAAACAATCTCTGCCTCCCCCTCCTTCAAGTGGTGCTTGACCACCATGCCCAGTTTTACTCTGTCAATACAAACATAGGTGACCCCATAGAAAATGCCAAGGAACAGAAGCAATCAAAGGTGCAAGCAGTTGATGCCCCTCCACCTACTCCAGCAAGCCAGAGAGATTGCTGAGGGCCCCCTAAGCCACACCCCCACTCATTATTTATAGCAGAGTAATCTTCATTCTCCTTTTCCAGCTGCTCAATGTCTCCTACTAACCTTAATTTTCTACATTTTCCTCCTTGGTGTTTTGTTTTCCCTGACTCCACAACTGGCTGGGAGAGGTGAGCTATGATGCTGTGCTCTGCATTCTGTGGGGACTCATTTACATGCTGATACTCACATTGGAAGAGCCTTTGGGTAATGCAGAAACCTCCTTTCCTGCAGAGAGAAGGGAGCTCAGAGACAGCCACAAGTTGCCCTGGCAGCAGGGCTGGGCAGGTGCAGCACGGAGCCCTGCAGTCTGTGCTCACCTCCCCCCTGCCCCACCAGGCAGCTGGAATGGGACACTTCAGGCCCCCTTTGCTGGAAGACATTTGTAAACGAGCCAGTGGAGAAAGCAGCCAGGAAGCAGCTCCATCATAGCTGAGGAGAGTAAAGACTCTTTGGAGATGAAAGAGAGCTGGCAACACACACTGGGAAGATCAGCCCTCCTGCAAGGTACAAGGCAGCCATCCAAGTACGGCCTGTCTAGATACATTTATAGCACACCTGAGAAATGGACTGCAAAACACCATCTCCCAGCTCACAGAGCCATAGGCTCTGACTCATCTGCAGGAACCCAGACGAATGACCCACTGAGCCCACATATCCCACAGTTTGCTATTCCACATGTACCGACTCCCCATCTGTGACATATGTGCCACATGTTGCATATGTCAAACTTCAGCTCTAGGATGAAAGACACAGATTACCCAAGTTACTAAAATCCTAAATGGTACCAGGCACTGAACTGAAGCCATCCAGAGTTAAAATCAAAAGCTCTTACGTTGAGTTTTACACCGTAAAATATACATGGAGAAGAAACCATAAAATACTCGTCTTTGTCAGAGGAAGCAACAGGCACCAGACCATGCAAGAATCTTTAAGCAGAAGAGCACAGAGGTCCATGGGGCAGAAGATAAAACAATCTTCCATGAGAAAAAAGCTGATTCCTGGAAAGTAAAGGAAGTTATGGAGGAGGTGGGTTTCACCTGCCATCATAGACCAATGCTCTGCAGGTGGCACTGCTCAGTGACTATTCTGCAGGTACCTTGCAGCAGTTGTTGGACATGTTGTTTTAACAATCCCAGCTGCAGTCGGATATTAAAATCTACATTTGCCAGACTACAAGGACAAAGCAAAGCCTTGCAGAAAAATCTCACTTCCCCAGGTAACCCTCCTTAGGGGCTGGGCTGGCCTGTCCAGATACTCAGCTGAGCTCAGCTAGACACCACTGTGGGGCTAAGCACAGGGAGAGGAGGGAAGATGAGGGAGTACACCCGGAGTCTGCCTCTCTGAGGGGGATTGGAGTAACAGAGGATTCTCTGTTCCCAGCTGAGGCTAGCACATCCTTCTCAGGATGGCAGCTCCCCTGGAAGACAGAGCTTGGCTGCAGCTTACTGCTGTTCCTGATGTGATGTTTTCTGAAGGATGTCTAGTCAGTGCCAGCATTTCAAGGAATGCAGGCTGCTGATATGGTGACACTCAGGAAACTACAAATAGGTATTGTGGACAACCCAGAGTACACCGCTAGCAATCTGATTAGTTTCAGCTAAGTGTGTGATGGTTTGGTCACAAAGTGACAGACCAAGTGTTGGGGGTTGGTTCTTTCCCTTTTCTCTCTGTGGAATTTTCCCCATTGTCATGCTAAGATACCTGTTGACTAGGCCCTGGTGGCAGGGGAAAGGGGAGGGAAGAGGGAAACCCCCGCAAGATTCAAACAGCCAAAAAAGAAGGTGGAAGGCTCTGGCTCGGCCCCATTTCCCTGCAGAATTCAGATGAGAAGGACGATCACCGCGCCTCTGCCCCATCTCTGCCATCCTAGTGCCGGGAGTCATCCTCACTGCTGTCAGACCCTGCACTGCTGCCTTCTCGCTTTACCCTGCCATCATCCAGCACTCTGCTGAGCACTGGGACCGACACCGTGAGCGGAGAGCTCTCTCCATCTCTCTCTCCCCCCCGGGTCAGCACTGCCATCACCCCCAGCCCTCCTGCAGCTCTGCGGGACCTGCCCGCCCCCAACACCGGGAACTGCAGCTCAAGGAAAAGGTGCCTGCAGCTGAAAAGGACTGGGACTGAGTTACTGTTCTGTTTGTGGGTAATTTCATAGCTGTTGTTGTTCTTGTTTGTCTTGTTAGTTATACTAGTAAAGAACTGTTATTCCTACATCCATATCTTTGCCTGAAAACTCCCTTAATTCCAAAATTATAATAATTTGTAGGGAGGAGGGATCACACTTTTCGGTTCAAAGGGAGGCTTCTGCTTTTCTTAGCAAACACCTGTCTTTCAAACTAAGACACCCTGGCAGCCTTCAATCTGCAAAGACACCTGGCTGTGAGGTGTCTCATCTAACAAGAAGAATGGACTCACCAGTTCTTTCTCTGACCAATGCAAGGATCCCAAATCTGCCTGAGCCTTTGAATGAGCCATTGAAGTGAGGTTTTACTTATCTAATGGTAATAATGAATTAACATTAACATAACAATGTCATCTCCTGTCAGAATTTTGCCACCCGACCTGCTCCCTTAAGAGCAAAGGAAAGTTCACAAGACTGTAGGAATTTCAAGATATGAGAGATTCAAAACTGAATGATTTCTTCAAAGTCAGCATTAACTGCTTTGTACCTCTTGCTGAATTACATTGAACAGGATGCAGAAGATGCATCCCAGACCAATGCTGCCTTTCAATCTCAAAAGCCACTGATCCAGTTATTCTGTTACTCCCAAATAGTCAATCCTAAGGTATAGCAGGGACCTTTCTTGTTATGCCTTCCTGGCACCACTCATGCCACCTTTTCTTGGTTCCTTACTGCCTCAAGTGTCAGATCAGAAGCCCACCAGCTCTGATGCCAACCACACATTTCTACAACATGGATACATTTTCACCCAAGCCAGGAATTCTCCTAAGCTTTCTTTGTGATTCTGGAAGTGAATCTCTTCCTGCCAGACACTGGGCTCATCTTATCCCTGAATGCCTCTGGAAATGTGAGGCAAAGAAAACCCCTGGGGACAAAGAAGAAAACAAACATAATTAGAAATTAATTTCAGTGTAATGATTAAAGCATCTCAGTCAGACAAGCATCAGGCTGTTGTATCTTTGGTGATGTGGGGAAGACCTTTTTGCCTTCCCGCCCTGGAGACTCTTGTCAGTTTAAGTAAGTTTTACCACACAGCTGTGAGGATAGCAAACTGAACAGTCCAAATAAAGACCACTTTTCACCAGACAGAAGTACAAATACTGAGGGAAACACATTTCTTTCTGCCATCCTATATCATGGCAGAAGGGCTGTTGTGCAGATGGATAGCTCACCTTGCTGAGAGAGACAGCTGAGAGACAGCAGCACTTCTGTCTCTCTGTGGGTGTCAGGTCAAGGGATATGAGCAGATGGTTAATGCTACAGGACTCTCTTGAATATTTGTGATGGCTGTGAGCAACAGGGGAGCCAGGTACCAAGGGTGAGTACAGCACCAAGTACCCCTGTCAGCCTCAGGTCTGAAGGCTGACAGCATTATCCTGTGGCCTTTTGCCTTTTTGCAGCAATTGCTGAATTCCTTGAACCACAACAGAGAGCTTCTTCCTCCTCACAGTGTGCGCAAAACAAGGGATGGAAAAAGGCATGTGCCAGTGGCTTCTGCAACTTGATGTTGGGAGTGCTACCCATGGACATACTGCACAGCTTCCACTCCCTTTTTTTTTGCTGGCCTTGCCTAATCCTAATCATCCTGTTTGCCTATGTTCCTTCCTCCCAGACACTTCATCTCCTGTTCCCTTTCTTGAAGAGGCTGCATCTCTTTAAAGACTTTGGCTGCCTGCCAGTCTGTTCTCTCTCATCCCATTTCCCTCAGCTTTGTCTGAGGAAAGCATCTGGCTTTCCTAAGGGCTGGTTTCCTCAGCTGTTCTTCAGCACACAGTACCACTGAAGCTGACATTACTTTGTAGATGGTTCCATTCTGGCCCAGGAAGGGCAGTATAAAAAAGTTCAAGACAGATCTGTAGACTCTGCTGACTTCCTGCAAGATGGTGGCTGCATCAATACCTCCCGATTACGTCAACAAAAGGCAAACCAGATGTTCTCCTGTGGAAGGAGGGAGCAGTCAGCACAAAGCATTGCTATAAAGTGTTTGTGTCATGTGTTGCAAGACATCCACCAGATCAGAAAGGAACCAGCTCAAGAGCACAAGGTGTCGCTTATAGAGCACAGGAATGGGTCCAGGAACTCTGGCCAAGGACCTCGGAACCGCTCCTTTCTTTGTCAAAGTCTGTGCTGGGCCATTACATATAAGGGCCATAGTTTTTAGATACTTTCTTGATCAGCATCCTGCAAGTCAATTGACTCTTCATGTACAGGCAAGATACACCTTGTCCTGAAGAGCCTCTGGCATGAACTACTGTCCTTGCCTTTCCAAGAGCTTTGGCCACTCCCTTAAGCCAGAAAATGTTTTACACAGTAGCAGAAGGAAAGACAGAAAGCTGATTAACCCTGAGCTGTGGGCTTATGCCCTTATTTATCATTCCTTTACCTTTGGTCCTCACTAAACAGATTCCTAGATTTTCAGGCTTCAAAAGTTTGAAATAATCCTGGTTAACCACATAACCCCTTCTCATCCAAAACTGCTTCCCAAAGAGCTCTGCAAGATGTTCAGACACATAAACAGCTGTGAACAGAGCAGGCTTTCTCCAAAGATTTTGTAATGATGGGGAATAAGCAAGGCCAGGAGCTGGAGGAGCTGTGTCAGAAGCATGACAGAGCATCCCACTGTGTTGTACCTTCACCTGACCAATGTAATTAAAACATACAGACAACAGATGTAGACTTAACCAGGAAGTTCATCACCTTATTGTGAGGCAGGAAAGGTGTTGCTTTTCCAAGTCAATACGCTCCCAGGGAGGATATCAACAGGAAAGCAAGAACATTTTCTAGCATCATTTTGCCAGTTCCAACTTTGCCAGTCTAGATCCAACTTCTCAAAGGGATTTCAATTTATTATTTTTGTTTGAAAATTTGTTTGTCTTTCCTATAGAATGTGCATAAGAAAGGATGATAACATGTTACCAGAAAAGAGATAAGGTCCCTAGCAGATTATGTAGATCACTCCAGAGTACTACAAATAAAACCATTAAACTGGCCTGCACCATCATCTATTCCATGTGTGCCTCCCACATCACAAAGGAAACAGCTCTGAAACTACTGAGAGAAAGGTTTGAACATTTTATTGCAGCCCTTTGTCACCTCAGATTATGAATTAAAAAAACAACAGGGTTTGGAATGAAAAAAAAAGAAAAAGCTACTCAGTGCTTAAAAGTACCTCTGAAACACACCTGGAACTAATTTTTCTATGCAAAAAAATCCCATGATTTGAAAACTCTCTGGACCTTTGAGATGCAGAAATAAATTGAACACCCTGCTGGAACATTTCCAGTCTTGGGCAGCTCCTGGGATCCTGCAGAGCCACAGAGGAGCAGACCTAGAAACTGACAGACAAGGATAGATGTACACTGTGTGTGTCTTGGACAGAGTGTACTAATGATTTGCAGGATGGGGTGGATAAACAGTGGGAGGGGGGCAGGGAATTACAAACCTGAAGGAAAGGAGAAAGCTTTGCTGTGATAAGCAAATTTGATTTTTTTTTCCTTCAAACATTTCAAAGCATACCTTTGAAACTGATAAAGAGCTGCAATATTAAAATAGCTCTGGAAGGAGGAAGTTACTAAGCAGAATACTGATGAAGTGGTCAGAAAGGTACAGGCCTTAACATGAGGCCCTGACAGTTATTCTCATCAGCATGAAAGGTTTTTCTTTATAAAGGTTTTTTTCTTTATCATTTCACTAAAAGTTGCTAAGGAAAAGATATTCAAGGGTCTAATGTTTTTGTAACAAACTATCTCCTCTGTATTCTGCTCTGTTCTTTTATATTCTGCCCTTTGGGGATGGATGGCAGTCAAGGATGTTTCTGCAGTCTTCTGTGCTTAGTGAAGTTAACTTAGCACAGACATTTTCCACTCCTTATAAAACTCAATTTTCACTTCACCATGGAAAGTTTAGTTTTCTTCATGCACTTTTCATCCCCATATTAGGGCAAGAATTCTGTTTTTGAAATAAATTAGATCTCTGCCTGGAAATAAATTTTAAAACTTTCTAAGTTAGTATGAAAAATGTTGCTGATTTTTTACAGTGTGAACTAAGAGGACTGATATGTTGAGAAGCTATATAAATACAACACATTAAGTTGGTTTCAGGGTTAGTGATGTTTGTAATTGTTTGTTAAGATACATGAATCATGTAGCGGGTCAAATTCTGCCCAGCATAAAATGATTTACTTTGTGCAGCCATGCACACACAAAAAAACTAAGCAGAGAACTGTAACAGAAAGCCTAATGGGTCGGACTGGGAAAAAAACATAACACAGCAGTATGGAAGAACTGGAAAGCCAGATGTTATTGGCACTTAGCCTAGCAATCCACTAAGATCCCAGTACAGCTACATTTATCTCCTGAGAACATCCAGGCTGGGAAATAAAGAAAAAATAATAAATCTGAATGATTCAAAGAGGTGGGGCAGGACAGTGTCCTAGTTTGAAAGACAGGTATTTGCTAAGAAAGGTAGAAGCCTTCTTTTGAACCGAAAAGTGTGATCCCTCCTCCCTACAAATTATTATAATTTTGGAATTAAGGGAGTTTTCAGGCAAAGATATGGGGATAGGAATAACAGTTCTTTACTAATATATCTAACAAGACAAACAAAAACAACAACAGCTATGAAATTACCCACAAACAGAACAGTAACTCAGTCCCAGTCCTTTTCAGCTGCAGGCACCTTTTCCCTGAGCTGCAGTTCCTGGCGCTGGGGGTGGGCAGGTCCCGCAGAGCTGCAGGAGGGCTGGGGGTGATGGCAGTGCTGACCCGGGGGGGAGAGAGAGATGGAGAGAGCCCTCCGCTCACGGTGTCGGTCCCAGTGCTCAGCAGAGTGCTGGATGATGGCAGGGTAAAGCGAGAAGGCAGCAGTGCAGGGTCCAACAGCAGTGAGGATGACTCCCGGCGCTGGGATGGCGCAGAGGCAGAGATCATCCTTCTCATCCGAACTCTGCAGGGGAAATGGGGCCGAGCCAGAGCCTTCCGTCTGCTTTTCTGGATGTTTGGATACTGAGGGGTTTCCCTCTTCCCTCCCCCCTTTCCCCTGTCATTAGGGCCTAATCAACAGGTGTCTTAGCATGACAATGGGGAAAATTCCACAGAGAGAAAAGGGAAAGAACCAACCTCCAACAGACGGGGGAGACTGATCACAAGCCCCAAAAAAGGTATAAAACAGCACTTCCAAAACTAGCAGAAAGGTTACCAACCTAAGAAGTATGCAGAAAATATGAGGAGCACAACCACCAGCGCTCCTTGTCCTCTGTGTTATTACAGAGCATCCCTGACTGACTTGTTGGAAACGACCATCGTGGTGCCCCGGTGCTGGGCTGACTCAAGCACTTTGGGGATGCAGTATATGGATACAGGAGTATCAGTGAATGATTCATTTCAAAACCTGTCCCCTCCCAAAACAGGCACTCACAACATTGTAGAAACAGGCACTGCTGACACAAGCAATACAAGGTCCAATGCATTCCTCTTGAAGGAAGTATAAACCATTTTTGTTTCATTACAATTCCTGCCCTTTAAGTTAGGCAGACCTTCTACCTCACACTGTACACCCAGGACACCATCTCCAAGTTTCCCAACACTGCATCAATGTAATTTTAACAACCACAAAGTACTATTTGGGAGTGAGGACAATAATTCTTTTATGTCATTTCTGTGGCTGAATCATGCTCTGTAATCTCTTTGAAGACAACAGTAGAGCAGTATTTGCACCATTTCTTTAGTATGCTGAGGAACAGAAGTGTAGTTAGTGCAGCAGAGTGAATAAGGCTGGAATGGTAAAAAGGACCATGACAACCTTGTGTAGCTGCCCAGAGACAGGGAAACTAAAAACCCTTTATACTCTATGGTCATAAAGTCATTCTGATGGGAGGTATTAAAATCTTAAAGCATTGCAGAAATTGTGAAGACCAAACTACACATTAAGGCCATTAAGGGTAATATTTTTTCAAGCTTAATTAAGGTGATAGAGTTCGTACAGGGAGAGGGACAGGCAGCTGTCTTCAACACTTCTAAGTCTTTTAGGACATTCTTTTGAAGTAAATTATTGGGAAACCTGCTCCATGACAAGAACCTACTCCAAGATAGTGTCGTCCATCGGGCTGCTAGGTCAAGTTTTCAGGAGACATCTTGAGTTCAAACTCTCTGGTACACCATCTCTGTCACACACTGAGGAGCCAGTGTAACAAATAATAAATTTCTTTTATTGTTGCTTTGTAATATAAAATGATTAAATCCATTATTCCAGAGTAAGGGGCAGTAAAAAAGCCCAACTGAATAAGTGGAATGTAACATAACTAAATCATATTTTAGAACAAGGACCCACCAGAGCATTTCCTAAAAGTCTTTTCCTATGACACTTCCCCTCTACAGCTCTATCTCACAGTGACATTTGTTTAGCCTGCTCTCTGACCAGTGCTAGGGTGGCTGGAAAGAGTGGTAGTGATATTGTCACCCATGCACTAATGCAAAGCAAAGTCTGAAAAAAGAGCATAGAGTTCTAAAACAAAACCTCTACAGCAGGATATGGATTAAACACTTTCTTTCCTCTCTGACTCTAATGCCACTGAATGGGACTCCTGAGGCAGGGATGTTCAAAGTCAGGCCGAGGTGGCAGACTTCTTCTGGGCCCAGAGAACATTCTGGACTGCAGATGGCCTGAGAGAGGAATACACATATAGTCCCTTGTGCCACTGGACACAGCAGAGCTTCCAGCCAGTTTTTTCCAAGGACACAGAAGCTGGCAACGGCTACAAGGACAGTGTGTTAGACAGAGGTGGGATTTCTCACCAAGGAGATACATGATGAGAGATTAGGATACCACTGGGTTTTTCTAGAAAAAGAATTACCATCAGGTATGAAACAAGAGTCCCAAGAAGCTGCTGAGTCTCCAGGCAGCTGTATTAATTTTAAGTATATTCCCTGCTTTATCCTCAATCACAAAGTTAAATTACTCTGTCCTTGCACATGGGAAACCAACACTGAGTATCTGAAAAACCAGTCCATATTGGTGATCCGTCCAGGCTCTGCCATCCACCAAGAATGTACCAAGCCAATTAACCAAAAGAGACATTTGAACAAGATCGTCCTTCCCCACTGGGAAGTGAGATCTTCAAATGTCTCCGTCAGGTCTCTTCAGGAAGGAAAAAAGACATTTTACTACTGGTCCAGGTGATACAGTCCCACTGGATGAGGATGCAGCCTGCAAGCTCCTCTGTCCTCTCTGAGCTCACTCTCTCAGTGTTACATTTGCCAGGCCTTGCAGCGCCTGCCTGAAGACAAGCTCCTTGAGTTGATCTAGTTTACTGTCCCTTAAGGCATCCCGAATGGCACTGAAGAAACCAAAGTAGTGCTGGAAGTTGTGCATCATGAGCAGGACACCAGACAGCAGCTCGTTGGTCTCCAGGAGGTGATGGATGTAGGCACGAGTGTGCCTCTGACAGCAGTAACAGCTGCATCCTTCCAGCAAAGGACCAAAATCATTGTGGTATCTAAGGAAGAAGCAATATTGGGTAACATCAGAGCTAAGAAGACCCATACAAACAATAAAGAGTACCCCTGTAACCACCTGGCCTTTTGCAGGGACCTGAACCTTAAAGTCCTGAGGTCCTTAATCCAGATTTGCTGCCAACTCAGATCAGCACCACTGGCACTAAGGACTTCAGATATCAGAGATAGTTTGGGTTGGAAGAGACCTTAAAGATCATGTAGTTCCCACATCCTGCCATGGTGTGGGACCAAGGCTGCTGAAAGCCCAAGGCCTCCTCCTCATGCCAGAACTCACTTCAGAACCAAAAGGCCATACATTTAAGTAAGAATAACTCTGACTACATCACAGATAACAGCAGAGAGAGGCCTCATCTGTGCCTTCCCTGGCAGAAAAGCTGCAGTGCAAGACAGCCATCACACAGTTTATGAAGGAGAAAGCCCTCAAAACCACAGATTTACTAATCCTACTATTCACAAAGTAGTATTCCACTCTACTGTGAGATGCACCATTTCCCAGAAAGAGCAAAGCAACACATTTGTCTACTCACACAGCCTGGAAGTACCTGTGACAGAGAGGGAAAGACAAGTGGTAACAATGGCCAAAGTTTTTGTGAAGTATCCAGAAATGGCAGAACTGCTCTGCAGCTGCCCAAACTGAGTCAGAGAGTAGAAGGTCTACATAGTTAAAATAAAATCTAGCATTTCAAAATGACCCAAGTTAGATGTAGAAGACCAAAGTGATTTCCAGACCACCTTTGTGAACCTATGGTCTTTCAGCTGAGACATAATTATTACCACAGAATGTCTGCTGGATAAATGATCAGAAAACCCCTGGATCTAGGTCAGGCAAAAGACAGCACCTTCAGAGATAGGCTGTTGCCTGATAAAAAGCTAGAATGCTTGTCCAACACTCTCCATTCCATGTCCAGAAGTATTTTCTTCAACAGCTTCATGTTTTATGAAGTCTCTCATACAGCTGCTGACCAGTTGCAAATAAATACAAAGGACAAAAGCATCATATTTAGTCATACAGCTGCAGATACCATCCTCACAAACTCACATACTTTTTATCCTTCAGAGATATCTCAAATGGTGTCATTTCTGGGTCAGCTTTGGAGACTTCCTCCTGGTCTTCTTGAGCACCATTCTTTTCCAGGTCCTGGGTCTCATATTGTTTTAAAACTGTTTAAATTAAAAAGACAACTGCCTTAGAACAGAGAGCAAGGGAAGAGCAAGGGTAGCAACCTTAGAACAGATATTTCTGCTACTTTCTTGCCAACTGAAAACTCCTGCCCCAAGTTTCCACCTCTTTCTTTTTCAAAGCAGATATTTTACTTTAACTGCTCTAGGTTAGTTAACACAAATACACTTTTAGACAATCAAAACAGCAAGAGACAAGTGAAAACTAATCAACTAAAGCTAATCAAAAGTTAAGAGCTGAAACAACAGTGTAACTTTTTGCCACTCCACTGACCTAAATTCTTTATAAAATGTCAGAAGTATTTTGTCTGAACTACATACTGAATAGAATGCAATCACCTGAACAAATGGATTTTATTGAAATTTTGTTAGAGTAGACAGGCAACTCATCTGCATTCAGTCATTCTACTTTCCATCCTGTGATCACTCAGAGATTTAGATGCCTCTTGTTTAAAAAAACCCCAAAACCTTGGAATCAAAAGAGGCTGGTAGCACTAATTCAGAAGAGGTAGGTTCCACATCTGCCTTTTCAGTATCTATCTGAAAAATAAAGAACCATCCCATGATTTTGTAGGTTTTCATTTTTAAGTTTGTTCTTAAGGAGAAGGAGATGTATCTGGAAATACCAATATTACTGTTTGCATAATCCATGCCTACCTTGTTTAAAAGAGACACATAGTGAAATCAATGCCACTACCCAGAGTCTTACAATTTAAGAATAAAGTAAGACAAGATAAAGAACAACAAACAAAGAAAAGGGTTAAAAAATAGCAGCAAGCACAAAGAAACAAGATGTTCTGTTCTATTCAGCTGGCTCTGAATTATCCAGGCATGAAAAGCCACTAGGCTCTGCCCAAGAGAAAAAATGTAAAATGTTTCCCTGTATTAAAAACATTTAATAGGCCAAAACAAAACAGCTGCTTGAAACAGCATTTGATAGGTGCTTTAATGGGTGATACACATCCCCATCTCACACTGTAATGAGTTATGAACAGAGGATTCTGGTTTTCATATAAACCTATGAATGCAAGAACAGAGAGGAAAACTGCCCAAATAAACGGGAAATTTCTGACAGCTAGAAAAAAGAACTTCAAAAATGTATTACTACAACAGACATACTAATTCTAGAGATCGCTTAGTAGATCCAACCTTCACTGTTAATGGTAAACCCCTCTATTCAGGAGGTGTTTAAGAAATATTTAATCATCATATTTTGGCTAATGAGACATTCAGAGGCCTCAAGTTTTACTCAACAGATTTCACACCAAAGCACCCTGCCTTCAAAAGCAGCATGTGGTAGTGGAATCCCAGTTTTTTCAATGGTCACTGAACTCCCAGGTATGAATTATGCTTACCACAATATAAAAGGTAAAAACTGCAACAACCATCAAGAAGCCTACCTGTTGCTTCAGGATCTGGATGGCAGTCATAACTGAAAACCAAGGCACAGCCTCGCTCAGTCACTTGGAAGGGAAAGAAGCTCTCAAAAATGTCCACTCCCATTTCAACGCACTCAAGCACCTCATCTGGTTTGCCTATACCATGAATGATTCTGAAAGAGACACACAGGAAGACAAATCTACTATATTCTGAGTAGAAGCAAGCAGGTACCTGAAGGAAAAGACCTCCAGGTCATGTGCAGCACATGTAACTTATCTCTGCAACTGCTAACAGTCGTCACACAGAATTCCATGCTCTTCCACTTCTCTACCTCCAACCTATCCAGTCCATAACAGGCTTTTCATTATTTGCCCTGCAAATATGACAGCAATAATCCCTCATTTACTGCAAAAAACCCCATTCTGTTCCTTGTGTTTGAAGTGATTTGTATGTGATTTCTTTCACATACACATAAATACAATTCGATTCATAACATCTGTGCCACAGAATAGGTATTTTCCTTAATCATGTTTGTGCCCCAATGAACTACCAATCTCCAGATACATGGACCCTTTTGCTTGTTAGCCGTTTAGAAGACATTCTAAAAAGAGTCTCAATAGAGACAGCAATAGATGGCTGGTCAAAGATACAGGTCCTTCAGATAACAGACACATCCTATTGCACTTGGAAAACTGCCTAGGGGAGAACACACTAATGAAAAACATATCTAGAAAGAGAAAACCTCCTTGTTTTAGTCTTCCCTCTTTACATTCTACCTGCTCAAATGATTTACCCAAAAATATGAGCTGTAACATCTCCTGAGACACAGCACTAAGAGGCAGAAGAGGCCGGCTGGATCAATGGTAATAGAGATCCTGCTGGCAGCTTCGCCAAGGGTGGGTGAAGTGTAAGAGTAGAGCAGTGTGTGCTCTCCTGCAGGTGCATGGCTGGGCTGAAAGCAGTAGAAGTTAATGTAGGGTAATGAGCTAAACAGATAATTAGGAAAATAGGCATGGGCTGATAAATGAAGTTACAAGGTGCCATTTTTAGTCACTTTTCTAAGTACTCAAATTGACGAGCACAGAACAAGGATATGAGAAGTTTACAGCATGACTGTTTTATGCTTCATAATGTTCCCATGACAGGAAGAAAATGATACACAAAAGTCAAAACACTAGCTCTGCATATGTGATCAGAGCCTTGCTAAAACTCATCTCTGCACAGGTAAGGACAAACATTTGTTCCTGCAAGGATTCCTATGCTATTGGAAAGGAAAACAAATTTAATCAAGAAACTTCAGCCTCCTTAGGTACATGAAAGGACTCTTTATAAAGAGTACACTCATAAGATCACTTTATCATCACACAAAAAGCAGCCAGTACTTGAGTGGAGCACAGAATGTCTTTGTCTTCTGGAGAATTTCATGCTGAGGCAGAACAGAGCTGAAAAAAACTTCCCCAGCCAGAATGGCAAGGGTGATTCAGGAGCAAGGACTGAAATTCATTTGAGATACTTCGAAGACCCCCTGGAGCTAACCAGCTCTCCTCATATCAAGAGTACAGAAACACTTGTCTTAACAAGACAAGCAAACAATTTGATAGATGAGGCAGATGCACAGAATCGCCACTGAGGTTAGCTGAGCAGATTGGGTTCTAGTGTTCCCAGGGTAGCTTTTAAGTAGCTCAACCAGACAGGATAGCAACAAGACAGCAAACCTCCTAATTGTCAGGAAAATTCAAACCCCGGGCACCACTAAGCAAGAATAAGCTGCAACACCAGACACAGTGCTCTTGCATTTAATTTCCTTTTAAACACCATTAGGTCAGAGCAATGCTCTGCTAGCAGAGGGAAGCAGGAACACACTGGGGCCTCAGTTATTCTCTTCACAAAATGATGAAGAAAGCAACCATATTATTTCTAAAGCATTGCTCTAGAAGAGCAATCCAGCAAGCTCAACCCAATAAAGAAACCCCTACATTTCTGAACCACTAGCACATATTAGCATACAATTTCAAGAAGTCTTTAGTTACTGTTAGTCAGTTATAATAATCAAGTAAGCTGCCACTCCTGTCCAGTCCTTGCCACGGGTCTGATGGGCACAACTGACAACTCATATATGCAATAAGCCCCACACTGTCCAAGAAGAGAATACTACTGTTCTGGGCCAGCCTGTATCACCGTGGGGAGTGCATAGGCTCAGTGCCTTAGGTTCTAGGACAGAGATGGCTACCAAGATTGTGTAGCAAGCACTGACTGGTTCTGCCAGCACCCCTCTCTGCCATCCACCAGTTCTCAGGCCAGAGAGAACTGGAAATATGACAGCTTTACTGAGAAGAAGCCCCTGCAAAATATCTTGATAATAACATTCTTGTTTGAGCTGAACTTCAAGTAAACCATGGCCTCCAAGACCAAATAGAAGTAACCCTGCATATCCCACCTGTAACTCTTCCTAGAAACCCTTCCGGAAACTCACAGCATGAGCAAAGCCTGGTGCCAGTTGCAGCTCAAATCTGAAACAAGTGTTGAAGACTGCAGCCTGACAATGATAAAATTTATGCAGCCTGGCACACACAGAGTGGTGCAATACAGTGATTATTTCCTACAGGGAAGCCGCACAGCAGCCTGTAGATGTCCCTCATAACAGGACAGATGGATTTCTTGGGATGTTGCCCACACAACTTACCTTGGTTTATCCTCTGGCAGCTCTGCTGTGACAGAAGCTATCAGTTTCAACTTGGTCTCCTTGGCCATGGCACTTCCCTGGAAGCCATCTAGCAGAAAGCCACCCACAGGCCGTTTGGCAGTCTCCCTGGCTGATCTGAGCCTCTCCTCCAAGATCTCTCCACCTTCAATTGCTCCAAACATTACACTTCCTTGTAGTTCCTGTCTCAGGAGAAAGCCACGAGTGCTAGAGCAAGCTATGCCAGAGACATGAAAGATATCTTACAGCCCAGACTTAAGATGCCTGCTACTTAAGCCCCACATTCCCAGGAATTTGCCAGAACCATGGGGTTTCATCTCATGTAAGACTATTTTACACACGGCACTGTGAAGTCCACGTGTACGAAATGGGACTAGTAGAGACAAGATTCTGCTCCTTGCCTGGACTCTAACTCACTGACAATTCTGATACCACTCTTCCCACCTCCCGACAGAAGGCAATAACAACACACCATCTTTGTATGTGTTTTTTTATGGATGGGGTCTCAGCAATAGATGTGTTAGTGCAAAATACAAAGCAGGTGCCATTGTCCTGGCTGTCAGATACCAGATGTCACAGGGAATTCCCTTTCAGAAGGGAACAAACACCAACTCCTGCCACCTGTTCTCACTTGTAGTGCAGACTCATATAGTAGATCTCCTTCCACAAAAAAGGAGGGAAATTTCAAAGCTGCTGGAAGAAATAAAAATAGCACTAATTCTATCAAATCCTCCCTCACTTGGAACCAAGGGGACTTCAGAACAAAAAGGATGGGTTTTCTCAATCTGAATAAGATCCCACTCTGCCCATGCATCTAATAATAAGGTAAGTGAAAGAAATGCATCACAACCCAAAAGCAGAAAGAAAGATCCCAAGTGTAGTTCTCCTCAACTAGTAGGGATGAGGGGTGATCCTGATGCAGAAGATAATTTTCTAAAGGAAGGAAGGAAGGAAAACTCACTGTGCTACTGGTTATATGTCATTCTGGACTGTAAGATGGGCATTCTCTGATACACACATGTGACTCAATTTCCTACTAAATCACATCCTGGGGCTGGTGCAGGATACAGCACAGACCAAGAAGCTCTTGCAGTGATATAGCCTCAGTATCCTGGGGACTTACCGGTAATTTTTCTTGCAGCTGAAGGCATATATCCAAGAAGGAAAGTGACCTATCCACAGACTTCTTGGCTCTTTTTCTGCCAGCTTCCCCAGAAATGGTGTCTCCATCAGAGATGCACTGGAACCAGTCTGGCTGGATGGCCCGCTGGATGTCCATGAACTTGGAAGCTGTCATCTCCATGCGCCCTGAGCTTCCCCACAGGGAGACCATCTGCACAGGAAAAACAGGGATGAACAGCAGTTGCAAAGGACAGCAGATTTATGGGTGAAAGGAGAAAAATAATTGATCTGGTGAAACACCAGATACTGGAATGATAGCTCATTATATAAGTTCCCCTTATCAGATAATCAGATGCACTTGGCACAATGAATGAAAGGAGATAAATGACTGAACTGGAATTTCTAAGATACTCTTTGGTGAAACCATCCCACTCAACACTGACTTCTCCATATTTAAAAATCTGAGAGCAGCTGGCCTCTCATCACACAAATTAGTTGCAGAATAGGGGGGAAAAAAAGCTTGAATTCCCACCAAGCTTGTCATCAAGTAAGCAAAAGCTTGTAAAAAGCAGCAAAGGCTGCAATGGCCAATACAACTCACTAGTTTCCTGCACAAAATGCAAACCCAAGAAACTACTTCCTCTTCTAAGGATTTAGCTCATACAACACATGTGAATGTATATGTTTATATAAATCATACAGACCAGGAAGAATACAAAAGCTTAAGTGCTCTATCTTAGAACTCCATGTTATTTCAGGTCCCAAATCCAGCAACTCTAGAAGGCACTGAAATGCCCAAACCAAGATAATGTAAGGAATGGCACATGCGCATTAGGATTTCACACACAATCTTCCCTGTCTCTTCACGTTTCCCATCCTGCCAGCACACATGGACTGCATCTTCCATCGTTACTCTGTGATATCCTCAAAAGAATTCAAAAGCACATGGACAGAGAGGTTATCTTACCTGAACACCTCCAGGCTAGCAGATGTCACCCATCAATTCACTGAACATTCAGATTCATAAAATGTTCACATTTTAGCCTATTTTGCAGAATCTGTAATTAACCTGTGAGTGTAGCTTGGCCATTGCTTTGGTTGTATTATTGTTAGGCTTGTGAAACTGTTGCTCAAAAACTCTGAAGGGGTATTCAAGTAGGTTAAGAAAAGGGCTCAAGCCCTTTGGAAGTCAGCTCTTTTCATGTGCAGTTCTGTTCATGCTTTTCTAAATGAGAAAGGGCTTTCAGCTATCAGAAGCAGCATATAGCTTGGAATGTTATGGGCACTTTTTGTGGCCTGAGGGTTTAAATACATTCTCCTAGCCTATGCCAGACAGATTAAGCAGTGCAGTTCTCATGTATAATTTGCAAATTTAATTTCATCAGTGGATGCAAAAAATATGAGCAGAAGCTTTTTTCTTGGTCTGGTCCCCACAAAGACCCAGAAGGATTGCACAAGTATACCATGTGCCTGTTGTCCATCCATTCACACTGATTACTGCTGGCCTTATCAGCCAATTTCACCAAATTTGAATAAAACCAGAAGTCTCCAAAGCAATAAACTGTTTTGCAAATTTCCAACTAAAAAAAAAGAGCAACTCCAGAAGGAGTTCCAAAATTTGTATCTATACAGAATAATTGAAACACAGCAGCTGTATGTAGTTCTGATGCATTTTGTTCAGACAGTACCTGCTACCTCTTATTGTGAGAGCATCAAGGAACAGGTGGTAAAGGCAGGCAGAGGAAAGTCAGAGTTGTCTGAGCCAAAGGGTAGAGTGAAATCACATCTAGTTACCTTCATTCTGTTCTCGAGGGGAAAAAAGCTGCTTTAATAAATAAAATAGCCATGCAGCTTAGAGAGCTGAGCATTATCCTGTGATTATTTAAATCCAGTTAGTGCTAGGCTTCCTGGCACAGAGCTTTCTGTACCATTGCTTTCAAAATGCTTTCATAAGTATTTGTCAGCACATACCCAGCTGCAGAAGGCCTTACAACAAGGTGACAAGTATCTTCACCACCTTTTTTTAAAAACCCTGAATCAAATTCCCAACACCCAGGTTTAGACTGCTGCTCTCACTTCAAAGCTGCACAACAGTGGGACAAGCTCCAGGTAATTCCTTCCCTGCAGAGAGACGGTACTCAGCCTGGATCCCAGCAGCATGGAATATACACTGATAGCTGCATGGCCGGAGTTATCCTCTGTCACTCAGTGACCTTCCACCAAATGGGGCCATACCCAAAGAGGCCTTGGGACTGACTGTATCTGAGCAGGTGCCAGGAGCTCCAGCATGAAGCTGTGTCAAGCAGCAGGCAGCGTGTGTGCCTGTAGGGCGGAACAGGCAAATGTCTGCAACTATGCACTCCTGGACTGCTGAGCCACCCTCCTGCAAAAATTCTGATGTCCTTCCCCTCTGAGGGCCTGTAGCAGGCTGTATGTAAACATACACACAGGGGTTCAGATTTACTGTTTATCAGCGGCATAAGCATAAGCTTGTACAGCAATATGCCAAAACACAAGTATTTTCTTTTACTGCCATTTAAACCAGAACAGCATGGTAGTCCACAGCTCTTCTTTCTACCTGAACTGCCACTTAACTGTTCAGGAACCATTCAGGGAACATGCCGCCAAGTAAGAACATGTACAGCTTCATTTTGTTAGAGGTGTAAGCATGTAAATGACAATCCTCTTTGTTTGTGACTGAGATGAAAGGAGGACTGGCAGATTTCTTTTGGGAACTTTAGGTGGACCATTTCAAGTCTTCACAGTTACTGTACCTTGTTAGTGTTGTAGCCAGTGGGGCAGGGAGTGACTGGGTCATGCAGGGAGCAGTAGAGCACAGCATCTGGCAAACCTGAAAACAGAGAGACAGATGCAGAGCAGAGTATCATGAACCAAAGCAAAGCTAATGCAAAGATGTGGCTTGCAGATCTGCAAAGGGGAACAGGGTATTTTCCCCCACACAAGTACATTCATTCTGACAAAGAAAATACTGTTCATCTATCTCTCAGCACCAAAGAAGGCAGACTTCTTCCCCAGCTTTACTAACTGCCTGGAGAAGAGTGCAGCAGCAGAACAAAGCATCAAATAATGCCCTTTGGTTCTGCAGCCTGCATAGTTTCTTTGGGATTTATTTATGTTTTTTTCTTGATTAATACTCCACCTATTAAAATTTTCCAGACTCAACAGCTGACTCCCTTGACCACTCAGCTCATAACTGATACACTGACACAATCCAAACCAGCAACAATCCCAACCCTAGAACTTTTAAGGAAGGACAAAGTAAAATCATAGAATGGCTTGGGTTGGAAGGGACCTTTGAGATCATGCCCCACAGGGAGCGACACCTTCCACTAGACCATGTTGCTCAAAGCCCTGTCTAACCTGGCCTTGAACATTTCTAGGGATGGGACATTCACAACTTCTTTGGGCAACTTGTTCAACTGGCTTACCACCCTCACAAGAAAAAACAGGAGAGTGAGAGAATGTATCAGCTAGATAAATGAGAAATTTATCATCCCTGCCAGACTGGAGGTTTCAAACCTCAGAAATCTAAAAAGTATGTCTCAGCCTTCTCTTCAGATATAGTTACTGAAACTTGTAAAGCCTCCAGGAAGTTCCAGAAAAAGACATTTTTCAATTTTTCTTGAAGGAGTAAATTGCTCCAAACAAGCAAAGATTATTGAAAGTTGGGTGCAAACTTCCTTTGGAAAGCCAAATCATATTTTTTTAAATATATAATTAAATGTATGTCCCAAATTTTTATGTGATTTAAAAAAAAAAAAAACCTACAACAAAACAAGCTTTGGCAACTCTTTTTTTTTTTATCTTGCAAAATGTACCAGATTCCATACACTAAGAAATGTCTGTAAATTATAGAAATCACTTTGTAGCCTGATTGAAGGATTTTTGGCCATATTAGTGACTACATACTACTTCAAGTCTTCCCTAGGGCCACTCTGAGTGAGAAAATCCCTAAATGCGCAAAGCCTACATCTTTCTGCCTACTGTACTGCCTGAACATGTTCTAGTGGGATCCACCTACATTATCTCTCATATATACAAGCAAATACTTGTACTTTACCCATAAATTTTGCTGCTCCTTCTTTATACTCTTCCAGGACGTCATGAATTTCTGCCCTGCAATTCAGACATAGGAACACATAAACTAAACAGACAACTATCTAAAGAGATTGGTGGTCTCATATCTAAGGCTTTCCCCCCCACACACACACTTATGCATTGTCTGACACTGAACTGGTATTTGCCATCCAGCTGCCAGGCAGTGAAGAAGGGACAGAAGGAATGAAATGTCAGTTACAGAGCTCAAGAATCAGCTCACAACCTGGGGCATTCAATTCTGTTGCAAAAAAGTAAAGCTTTTACCTGCGCTGACCAGGGACCACTAACTTGACAGACAGCATGAAGAGAGCACCATTAATGTGTTCACATCATCCAACAACTGCACAAGCTTTTCCATGTTGATCTTTCCTTTCCATTCCAACTTAACTAGTTTTGAGAGTTAGTTGCTGCTCCAGTTTTACATTAAATGTTTTCAGGTATGGGGTACCTACCACCTCTATGGGCAACCTGGTCTAGTGGTTCACTACCCTCATTTCAAGAGATACCCTCTTATAGTTTAAACCCACTACCTCTTTTCCTACTACAACAGGCTCTGTTAAAAATCTGTCCCCATCTCTCCTATAATCCCCCTTTAGGTATCGGAAGGCTGGTAAAAGGTCTCCCCAGAACCTTCTCTTCTCCAGGCTAAAACACCTCCAAACTTCTCTGCCTGTTGTTACAGGAACGATGCTCCAGGCCCCTAAGCATCTCAGTGGTGCTCCAAATGACCTGGACCACAAAGGCTCACATCTTTCTTATGTTGCAGGCTCCTGAGCTGGATGCAGCACTCTCGGTGGGGTGCAGTAGAGCAGAGGGGCAGAATCACCTCCCCCACTCTGCTGCCCACCTCAGAGAGATGACTGTGAAGTCACCACGACGGGTTTGGCCTAAACACGCTAAAAATCACGCAGCCCTCCATCTTCCCTCCCCCCACCTTTCCTACCCCGGCTCTGCACCTCCCTCCACACCCCCACCATCCTGCTGGATGGAACAGCAGGGCCCCTCGGCCCAGACGCGCTACTCACAGGGCGGGCAGGGCGATGTGCGCCACGCCGGGCACGCCGCGCACCTCCCGCAGCGTGTCGTGCGTGAGGTGCGGCGCCGCGCCTGTCCGCGTGTACAGCAGGCAGCCGGGCAGCGCCAGTGCGCCGGCCCCGCTGCGGCCCAGCCCCGCCAGCGAGCCCAGCCGCCCGCCGCCGGCACCGAGAAGCTTTAGCTTCATCTTCACCCCGCGGCGCCACCGAGGGACACGGGGAACACGAGAAACGCGGTCCGCCCCTTCTCGCGCAGGCCGTCATCACCGGGCGCCGGTGGGCAGGCACCGCCCTTCCGTTGCCATGGCCAAGAGGGGCGGACGGCGGGCAGGGGTGGCCGCCGCGGCCATGACCCTCACGGGCGAGCAGCCGGGGTTGCAGCGCGGGCAGCGCCTCCCGCAGGTAATAGGGCACGGCGGGGGGGCGCGAGTGCGGCCCTCTCGCCCTCAGCGGCTCGGGGGCGCCGGGGGCAGGACGCTTCCCTTGGATCTCTTGGGATCGCGAACGCCTTAGCACGGCAGGATCAGGATCAGGGATGAGGTTTCCCAGGACTGTGCTGTTTTCCGGCGTGTAGGAAGTCCGCGCTGGACTGAGCGAACGGCGCCAGAGTTGGCATTGTGAAACTCGGGTTCAGGAAGAGGCACTGGAGGCTGGAACGCTTTTTTCTTACTCCTTGCCGAAGTTTGGATCGGGTAGCTTGGAACAATGGGCCAAGGCGGAATAATTTGCGTAGTGATATTCAGGATCAGGTTAGACGGGGTTC